>NC_133832.1:10307307-10614615 GCF_047830755.1 Zonotrichia albicollis
GCCATGAGGTTAGAGAGAAGGTGATGGCTTGGAAACAAACCCATTTCTACCTCTGACTGGTCTAATAGGAGCTAATGGAAGTTGGTGATATCGGTCTTTGTTTGTCCTGCTGTGTAAAATAAAGAAGTTGTGTTTGGCAAGTGCCTGTAAACATTACCTGGTGGATATGCAAGAATAATCATTATTACAAAATTAGAAAGAATTGCTGAATTCTTCTCTGAGCTAAAACTTATGAAAACACAGAACGAATCACAGCTTTTCAACCTACTTATATTTTATTTAGGCTCATCCACTGACATTTAACTTTGCTCTGGAGAGAGAAACTTTTCTTAGACTATTGTTCATACTTAGTATCAGAGTCAACTTGTTCTTGAATGTGTGATTATTCTTGGGTTGCAGTGAGGAGGAAAGAGAGGGCTGATGGGAGTCAACTTATCTTTTTCTCTGAAAAGAAAATTTTGATGCAGGACTGGAGGTGCTCTTAATAGTACGGGAAATAATGAAAAACAAAACTGTGTGGAGAAGGTGAAGAACCAATGGTACTCTCAAGTAGGTGCTTGACAGTATTTGTTTACCTGTAAAGTATTGCTATTGAAACTTGTGGAATCTGTAAAACAAGATTCAAGGACCAGACATAGCTGAGAGCAGGCACTACAGAGGAGTTTTGAGAATTTGAGGGAGGAGAGTGGGAAAAAATCCCCAGATTTCATGGGCAACTAGAAATTTCTTGACCTACGACTAGGACCTAAAGGCAGATCTTTAGACAAGCAGTGTGACTCATTATAGGCATGTGGTCTTCACCATGTGCCAAGGGCAAGTGAAGGAAACAAGAAGCTAAAAAATAAGGCAATTTCAGCAGAAGATGTAAAATAAAAAGAAGGCAAGTAATTGGGGCAGCTGATATGGAAATCTGGTAGTTACAGAAATCAAAGATGTGAGGAAGAATGAGTGCACTGGAGCTCACTGCTCAGGAGGTAAAGAAAGTGCTCTATAGATGTCTGTGAGGAAGGAATAAGGTCTTCTGAGAGAAGAGGGCAGGGAGGACCGAGGGATCAGAAGAGTGAAAAGGGAAAATCAGATCAGCAACAGCTCAGCTTCATGATGGGAAACCCTTTCAGAAGACTTGACAGGTTTGTCATCAGAGCAGATTTAGCACCATCAGGATGGGTCTAGCCCATGAGCAAATACGCAGAGTATGAACCTAAAAGATGGAAAGAGCCCAAGGTGAGGTAGGAGATGTTCACTCCCTTTTATGAAGTTATGACCTCTAGAAACTCACTGTAATTAAAGCAGGGTGATTTCACCAAGATAGGAAAGCTGGAAACTCAATTTTTAATTGCCTTCTGAACCTCGTTTAAAAAGGCAAGAGGTATTGAAAATTATTTGTAGCAAAAGGATCTTGGGTCATGAAAAATATTTTGTATTTAAAAGTGTTATACCCACAAAGAAACTAATTTCATGAGGACTAGCTAAGTAACCACAGAATCTTTCCATAAAATATTCCTCATCTGCTCATTCTCTGAAGTCCTTCACTCGAACAGAGTTTACTTGGAGTTATGTTTGTCACTGAAATATAAAGTGTCAAACTGATACATGAACAGAGGTCTTGGTCTGGGTAGTGATTTGTGTGTGGTGAGATCAAGATGTTTTGGGTGGAACCATAATTTTTATCTTTTCTTCAATTTACAGCCCTACTGGGTAATTGTTAGAATCACAGAATATCCTGAGTTGGAATGTAAGATTTCTGTTCTTGGTTTTGTGTGGGGGCACTTTATTTTGGCACTTTTACTGCACCAAAGAGTTTTGAATGTAGAACAGATGTGACACTAGATACATAAATAATTCAGCACACAAAACAAAAAGTCACCTAAATAATATCTAAAGTATGGGTTAAAAAGATCACTTGCCTACAACTGTTGTATGTGTGAAAACTAGCACTTTGTTTATGTGCTGCTTTGTGCATGATTTGCTAGTATAGACCCTCAATCAAAATCTTAAAGTTGAATGCATCATATAAGTTTTTTCTACATATTGTAAAAGAGAAGATGGACATTACATTTTTGTGTGTGCATGTCTGGGGGTGCAATGCCCTGTCTTTGAAAAATTATTAAGATTCTAGAGGTACTAATGCAGTATTTTTGATAGCTATGGTTTAACACTGAAATGCTCATATTTCTGAAAATAGCTGTCTTTCATTATTACAGTCAATAGAAATACTGCAGCAATAGGAATTGACAAATTCAAATCATCTGGCAGTCTAAAGCTGCCAGAAACCAACAACTAGGCTCAGTTCATGCAGATCCATTCAACACATTTATACAGAAGCAGAGGCAGTTGCTATTTTTGAATCCGTCTTAGGAACTTTGTCATAGGCACTTCTTCTTTAGAACTGAGAAACAGAATGGATATAAAAGTTTTGGTCAGTATGTAGTTTTCCCAACACTTGTCCCACAGCTCTGGAGGAATTTTTATAAGAGTATTTTTGATGATTTTTAAGAAACCAAATGCACTCTGTAAGAGCTTTATAGGGCGCATCAGCAGTGATGCCTTAGAATATGAACAACTGTTGTGAAAAACAGCTCCCCATGAAGGCATGGGGCATTTGCTGCTTGAGAAGGGGCCTCGTTGCAATTCACTCAGAGAGGAACCAACATTTGCTTCTAGAGCTGAACTATGAGGCCCTCGTATGCCACTATTAACAATGGTTATGCACTGTGTGCTGATGACCATGATGCAGTTATGCTCCTCCTGAAAAAGAGAAAGAAATGTTTTGCTTTGTGTTGAATGTATTTGAAAGATCAGATCTTTCTTTCTCACTTAATGTACAATAAATCAGAATGTTTTGACAAGAAGTTTAAAAGCCAGTGGAAATAAGCATGACATTAAAAAGGCTGTTTTTCTCTCATACACATACAGAGTGGTGAGAAATGATAATGAAAAGGTCAGGTTTGGAAAGGTTACAGAATGGTAGCTCAAAAGACACTTAGCAGCTTGTTGAGCTCCACAATGCAATACTAATTGGTGACAGTGTGCAAGTGGCCTTCAGAAGGGAGACCTGAAAGCCCCCCCAGCAAGCCACAAACACCTTATCGGGCTGCCCAGATCACAGGATCCAGTGTAACAAGATTTCTTTTTTGCCTATGTTTTTTTTTTTTCCTTCTTCTTCGTATTCCTCCTGTGTTTTCTTTATTTGTAAATAAATGAGATCCTACATGAGCTGTATCCAGCAGCAGAGTCTGTATTTATTTCTGAGAGACACAGTAGCATGCTAGCAGTGTTTCTTCATTGTCTTATTACTGAAAAGGACTGATCTAATACTGAACTTCAAAGATGCCTATTCTGGCCAAAAAGTACTACTTTCTAGGAGGAACACTTTATTTTCCAAACTAGGAACCCAGGAGCAAATTGACAGAAATAGTTTCCTTCCTGAAAGAGGTCTGAATTTACGTTTTTGCATATTTTTTGTACTAATTCTCATTTTCCCCGATCTGAGAGCCTCCTTACCCTGAGCAATGAAGCTGCAGTACTTGTGCCAGTTTTCTTCCCTGAGCACCAGCAATAATTATTGCTCCTTTAGTCAATGTGTCTGTGTTCAGGTGTAAATACAAACCTCATTCATGGTGACAGTGGCAGTCAGTCCACTGCCCCATTTCCTTATTTATGTGCTTTAAAAATATATAGCCTACTGAGTTGAAGAGAAACGACAGTGTTTTATATGTAGCAGTTGATACCTGTATTCTTCATGGCTGAAGAAGAGGCACTAAGTGCACAAGATCAAAGCCTGCACCATAAGCATGGGACTGAGTTGAACTCATCAGTTTTAGCCCTCTGAGCTGCATAGGAGAAAGCAGAGAAAGGTCAAACGAGGCTGTTTAAAAGGCACCACTCATCAAGTTTTAATTGGTTTCTCCAGAATGTAAATAAAATTGCATCCTTGCATTTTTCTATCGAAGCTATTTTGACTCTTCATGATCAAGCTGTACCATTTACTAGGCCAACCCAATCTGAATCAGATGAGGATTTGGCCTCAGCAAAGGCTCTGCCTCTCGAGCTGTGGTGGCTGCAGCCCAGTACCTGCACAAGCCCCTCTGCTGGTGCTCTCAGCTCATTCAGATCCATGGATGGCACTGTGGGGAAGGAAGCTCGTTGTGCAGCTTGTTCCCCTGCCAGTGAGCTTCCATACATTGCTGCAGAAAACATGCTGCACCAAAAGCTGCCTGTCACACATCATTTTCACCATATGCTCAGCTTCAAAATGAAATGAAACAGACAAATATTCAAGGCTATTTATGTGGTCAAACCCATCCTATATTTTTTTTCCTATGTTAAAAACTGCTAAATTATGAGGCTGTGTCCTCCTGTTGATGCAGCCCCAGGATGTGGCAGGAGGAATAGGAGCAGTGGGATAAAGCAAAATATTAAGTGATCATGGAAGTCGATTATCCTGCTACTTTTGTAACTACAGCAGAAGTGTTTAGCCTAGCAGCTGCCAAGGCTCTTCTTTTTTGTCATCTGTTTTTGTAGAGTTCATTTGCTTCTATAAGTGTTTTTATACCCCAAACTAAATCTTCAGGGCCATTTTTAAATAGCAGAAGAGATAATTCTTTGCCAGCAATTCAACATTTGCAAGCATTCTTTCAATAAAAAGGTGTTCTAATCCTCTTAATAGGAAAAAAAAGGATTTCAGGAAGGAAATGTTTTTACAGTTTCATAAATACTATGGTTCACATTTTTAAATGACAGCATTTTAAAGCCAAGTCAGATGCTGCACAAGAGATCCTCTCCAACTGATTGGGAGAATTTTTTTTATCATTTTCCAAGACTTTGATTTATTTCTAGTCTTTTTTTTTCCCTTTCTGTTCCTTTCCCCCCCCCCCCTTTTTTTTTTTTTTAAGTCCTGGGTATTACTGTGGTTTTCATCACTGTAGGTAGCATGTAGGCATGTAGAACCTTTAACATGAAAATATGAGCTGGTGGGGTTTTTTTGGGGGGTGGCAGGGGTGAAGGGTTGATTGGTTGCTTTTTCAAATTATAATTAGTCAAAAAAGATAATAGGTCTAAGAGTAAATTCCATACTGAAATTAGTACTGTGCATCTAATGTAAAACACCCTTTATTCAACTGAGTCACTGGAAGACCTGCCAGTGCTTAAGCTACAAATGAATTTCCACCTTAAACTTTCTATAGAAGTTTTTGACTGTCAGTTCCTTTAATTCCCCATGCTCAGCTATGAACTCTAAATGATATATCCTGATCCTCTGCAATGAGCTATGTCATTAATGAAAGACTATGACCTGCAGAAATGTATTGTTTCTGTGCTCCTCTGTTGTCCAGTGAAAATAATGACTTGCATAGTTTGAGTTCCTACTACCTTTGATTAAATATTAGATAACACAGCCAACAGTGGTTTCAGATTTCAAGTACAAAGCCTCCTGCCTTCTTCAGCACTGCAATTTTCACTTCTCTGTAAGGTCTAAGTTACTGACACAGAGGCACTTCTAATAGATACAGTATTTTCAGTTACAGAAGTTTGTGTTCATAAAAAATATTTCACAAATATGTCAAAACTAGCCCAAAATAAAACTTAATGATTAAATCTGCTGCAGATCTCTGAAAAAATAGTTTTTAAAGTGGTTCTTGGAATTTTTTTTGCTGTTTCACAAAGTTTTTCACCATAAGAACATCATGTTCTGCGGTTTATTCTTCTTTAAAGGCAATCCAAACAGAAACAAACATCAGGACCAGAGTGAGTGCTCTACCAAGAACCTAAATTGGTTTTCTCCTTGATATGAAATATTCGGCTTAGAAAGTATCAGCTTTTAGTAAGGTAGCAAATACTGAAGGCCAGAAACATGAAAGAAATGTTGCTACAATATTTTATAAAGATTAAAGATAGACAGCCTTGGTAACAGCAGGAATGCCAGACTAGCAGTGGTATTAAACAAAATAACTCAACATTGGCAACATAAGCAAGCTTACAATTTTGAGGTTATAGAAGACTGTTGTTTTACTAATCTTACTGCCTAAATTAACAGCATAGGTCTATATATAGAACCAAAGATGATGTTTGACTTGATACTGTAAAGAATCTTGTTTGAGACAACAGAATTATAGAAATTAATGACAGCAAATGCTGAGCTGATCAGAAGATGTGGGTATTGCTAGAGGTGTGTGATTAAAGAGGTCTCATATATACGTATTTTTCAGCCCTTTATTATTAGAAATTTTAGTACTTGTGGCCTGGAAGAAAACATGAAATACCCTTTGTTTCTGTTTACATATAATGGTGAAATCAGAGAAATGGTACATGAGCAAAGAAGGGAGGCCATTAATACCAGTTAAACAATGATAATGGACTCTTTGATTTCATAATTGCTTTTAACTATTTTTTTCCGTATGCGTACTGCTACATAGAGGATTCTATCTTGAATTATAGAAGAAAAGCCTTGGCTAAGCTTATCTGTGTAAGAAACATAAAGGGAAATACCAACCACTACAGAAGGATGTTGTAATAGTTCAAATAGTGGTTTTGTTGTGTGTTTGCTTTTCTGGAATTCATTCATATGCTTTCGTATACTTTTAATCCTGATATCATAAAAATAGCATTTTCCCTGACTTCTGCTAAGACATTAGACAGATTTTTTTTTTCTCTGTAGAACAGTCCTATTCTCATTTCCAAGTTTCATTCTCCAGTTGAGAAAGCTATAATTTAAAGGAACTCATCTGTTGCATCAAATAATGAAAGTAAGATAAGCTCTGACAATGCGAAAAGAAGAATTTTTGGTAAATATAACAATTTAGTCTGGATTAATCTACTACAGTGGAGTACTTGTGTACTTCATGGAAGGTATTTAATCAGGGCATGACTGGACAAAAAACATACCTTCACTAGCTTTGGGTTCTTTGCAGCTGAAATAGAATTACCATTTGATTTCTAGAAGAAGATTCCAAAAGTCTTCTATTGGTTGGGTTTCTGTTATCTGCTTTGGGGAAAACCAACCAACCACTTTCTTATATTAAACCTTTAGAAGCATCTTCCTAACTGGTATCATTGGGAAGTCACACTGCACACGGAGTTACTTGCACACACAGTCTGGAGAGTGTCATCCGGACACGTTCATTGATCAGTCTGTTATTGCAGCTGAAGAGCATCCAGCACTCCAGTCAGGGCTGCTCCCCAGCCAACAAATATCCCAGTTAGTTAAAAAAAAAAGCATAACCAAACACATTGCCCGTGTTCACTTTCCTTTTCTCTCCTCAGGAAAATGACCTCAACTTATGACGACATTTTCTTTGTGACAACCCTGCAGTTATCTGACTTCTTCAGATTAAAAATTCCTGTTATAATATTTAGGGGGTGGGGAGAGAAAAGCCTTAGGCCAGAAGAAATAAAATTCATTTCATAGAATGGAAAAAGAAAGCTCCTTATCTGTAGCCTGGTAACACAGTAAAGACGAAGGTTTTTTTCTTACATTCTTTTTTCTTTTTCTTTTCTTTTTTCAATTTTTTTCTCCCCTCATACAATATGCTTTCAGTTCAGTCAAGAATCTAGGCACCTTCCCCATTTTTCTCTTTCTCTGTTGACTGCATGTTCTTCCTGCTTTTATTGGCAACGCTATAAATGTAAGAAGTGAAAGGATTTTCTGGGTCAAGTCATAGTCTGCTATTATTTTGGACAGTAGCATCATATATCTTTCCTTCTAAAATTGGGTGTCTTTCCCTTGCACACCTCTCCTTTGGAGGGCTACATCAAATTCCTGAATGTGGGGCTTAGAAATGTCTTATCTTTTCTTAGAAAGTAATTTTTTTTTTTTACCCACTTGTGCCCATTTTTTCCTAGGCAAACAAATAAAATTATCCACAGCATTTTTATGAATGTTACCCAAGTAACTGATGCACTGTAACCATTAACTGTCCCTCTGGAAAGCAATGACCACTTTACTGTACTAAAGATCTCAGGTTAAGCTACTATTTAGAGGATATTGTCACACATCTCCTGACATTATTCTCATCCTATGTATGCTTCTTCCACACAGCAAATGCCCATCTTCATCTATCACTGTATCACATTTTCACCTTGACCACTAATTACAGTATCATCTGAGTCTTATTTTCTATATGCCATATTTATATGCATGTTAAAAGATACATTCTTTTTCAGATAGAATTAATTTTCCCCCACAATCTTTTTTTTTTAAGTTTAATATTTAACTGATCTTCCATTTGAGTAGATCAAAAGCATTGATTATTATATATTCTCTGATAGGTGATAATTAGTCATGTCCTCATGAACTACAGTACTTTTCCTTATGATGTGTTGAATTTGTCAGCAGTGTAACAGGCTGCAATACTGAGGAATATACTAATCTGTGAGTGTGATTAATTGGGTGGCTGCCTAAATAAAGCCACCCAATAAAGCCATTTGGATTGGCATGCTGTTTGCATAGTTAAAGTAGAGACAACTAAAAGAGGTGTGCAGGAAGGGCACTGTCACTCCCGAGGTGAGTTCAGCTGCTGGTCCTCATCCTCCCAGCAGGAGCTCAGCTCTGGGGTCTGCCTGGCACAAACTCAAGTCCACTGCGCTCCCCAGATGGAAGTGGCAACCCAGTATTGCTTGTTTCCTTTTCTGGCTTTCCTTTCATGGTGTGATTTTTGCATACATTGTATACACATACACTAAATTCCTTAAATACCAAGTTTTTCATTAAGCACTATCTACTTGTCAAATACAGGATAGCAAGAAGATCCAAGAGCTGAGCAGTTCTTGATAGTGTGATGCAGATTTTTCTGGGCTGCATCATACAAACCACTTAAGTTCTCTGTCTGCAAGACAAGGCAAAAAGACATCTCATTACATAAGCAAGGAAAAACAGTAAGGTAGTTTTGGCAAAATTCATCCCATACAAATCATTGTAGTGAGACAAACTGCATGTCTGTAGCTTTACCTTAACAAGCATAGTAAAAGTGAGCCTATCACAGAGATTTCCTAGGAAATATAAATTGCAAAGTTACCTGACTGACTTGTAGCTTTTTACCATTTTCAAAGATATTAACTCCTTGTTCTTAGTATTTTTCCCCATGCTTCATCTCTGCTCTTGATGAGATTTTTCTGTAGGTTTTGTGGGGTTGTTTTGTTCATTTTTTGTTACTTGTTCATTTGTAGGTTTTTTTAATGGAATGAGGAAAAGTATGGAGAGGAATAAACAAGGCAGATCCAAACAGTATGAACTGTGCATGAACTTAAGATGCAGACTGACGGAGTGAGAAATTATGGAATTAAAGGATACCAGTGGTTGGTAAATTTTGCAGTTTAGTATGTGAACTCAGTTGTACCCTTTGCTTTCAAGATCTGTCTGCATATTTGCCCACAGCAGTACGATGGAGGTACCGAGTCAGCCGGAGCCTCGAGGCGGAGCTTCAAGAGCTTTCTTTGAAGTGAACATGTCAAAATACAGCAGAGGCCCTCTGATCTCTGAAGCTGTGTTTTAGTAGAACATAAAATAAGCTGGCTGGAGGTAGCTTTTTAAAGAGGAAAAAAAAATCCTCTGAACTGGACAGGACAGACCAAGTAAGAAGACTTTAAAATAAGCCTCTCTTGTGAATTGCAATATCTGCAGATTATTTTCAGGAAGTTGGAAGAGCTTTGTACAATTGTTGCTCATCAAGCTGTGTGCTAGTCAGATGTTGTGAGTCTGCTGTGGCTCAGGAGAACTGAGAATCCTTAAGCTCATCCTAAAATAGCTCATGGGTATCACATCTTTACAGTTGTACATTTTTAATATCAAGTTTTGCCAGGACTAGGAGTGACTGCTTATGTCAAGTACGTGGAAATCTGCTTTTGAAGGCACAAAGCATCCATTTATAGCAACATAAAACCATAGATATCAACTTCACTGTGTCTGCATAATGTACACATTATGCAAAAGTGGCTTCAGGCAAGTGTGGGTTTTTATTTTTTTCAAGAAGGAATTCCATCTATTGAAGAACTGAATGTATCTCTGATAAAGCAATTTCTTTTTTTTCTAAGAGCATGCAAAAGATGCTCTGCAACTTGGAAGATTAGATGAGTCATCAGGGAGACAGATCAGCAGCTAAACAATGGAATTAGAGTAGGTGCTGTATTTATTTGTGTCATGATACACAGTTCAGTACAAGGGTTCGTACCTTCATATATGAGGGGTGTGCATGTGTTCTGGTAAATACTGAGGTGTTACTAAACGTGATTTTTCTGTCCCTGAAATGACTGTTGAATCATTTCAGTAGTGGTGAAGAGACCACCACAGTGTGGTTGTACATGTATTTTTAGAGCATGATCCCACAGACTGCTGGAGGGTTTCTTTCAAGATTACTTACCAATATGAAAGAAATATCTTTAAAAACTGAGAGAAGCAGTTAGATATGAAACCATTTTTTTTGTGCATAACCTTCAGTTTTTATTAAAGGCTCTTTTTTTTGCTGCGTTTACAAGCTAAACCAGCTGTGAAAGGTGCAAGCATATAGTTTGTATTCAGCAAAGATCTGTCATTTTGTGCTTACTGCAAGGCAAATGGCTCTGCCAGTTGGGGCTACAATTTATCAAGTTGGCAGAGTGACAATTTTCATTGCTCTTGAAAATTTATCATGGACAGTCATTTTTGAAGGGTTGACTCTTTTGTTTAAGCAGGCTTTTTATATTTAGACTTATCAAAATGGCAATTATTAATGCCATTAACCCATGAGGCAAAGATCAGTTTTGTCCCTGGAACCTTGAGTATGTCTTCTTGACAAAGGGACTTATCTGCTTCTGCGGTTTCCAGGGTTCATGGAAATATAACAAAATATAATGATAATATAACAAAAAGCTGTTTCCCTGAAGACCAATGAAAGTCATTTTCATCCCAGCTGCTTTAGCAGGAAAGCAGCATAAAGCAGGGAGAAAAAGGTAAAATATCAAATATTAGTTGTCAAATTATTTTTATGTTTGTTGCTCTGACTTCCTGTCCTGCCCTTAGAGGCTTGGAGACTGACTCACATTGAGAGGGTCAGTAACATCCCTCTAACCACAGCTCAGCAATAAAACCCCTTCTATGTTGCATACTGGTGAATTATTAGAGAATAATTCACCAGTACCAGCCATGAGTGGATTTAGACACAGGTCTGTGAAGTTTCAAGTGGATCCCCAAAGACACTGAGCATCCTCAGCCTCATGGCTCTGAATGGAAGGAGAAAGTGCCATGTTCTCTGCAGGCTCAGGGCACAGTGAGGAGAGGACAGGAAGAGATCTGGCATCAAAAAGGAGTCTGAAGGGCTATAATTTGTTAAAAGTACTAGTTGTCACTGATGTATCTGTATGTATGTAATTTGCATTTCCCCATATCAGCTATAAAAGCTCTG
Source organism: Zonotrichia albicollis (assembly GCF_047830755.1). Lineage (NCBI taxonomy): Eukaryota > Metazoa > Chordata > Aves > Passeriformes > Passerellidae > Zonotrichia > Zonotrichia albicollis. Next base: position 10,318,680 of record NC_133832.1, read on the forward strand.
TCCAGATGAGCTAAAGGCAGCTTGTTCTGTAGCAGAAATGAGGTAGACACATACACATTTCCACAAGTAGTAGAAAGAAAATCCAAGTTATAAGTGTCTTAACTCAGAGCAGAAATTATCCTCTCCCCAATTTATTTAAAAATTCGGTGTTCTCTCTGCTTTATGAAAGGATTACATTTTAATTTAATGCAGAGTCAATACTGACTTCTCCAGTACGTTCTCACTGGAGCAGGTGCGATATTTCCTCACAGGAGAGCAGAGTTATGTGCACCTGCTGGAAGCAGGAGGCGTTCCAGGGGCTGCCCCACTCACTTGAAAACATTCATTTCCTCAAATTATTCTTTCAACATGTGGGGTTTTTTTTAATCTGTATTTTTCCCCCCAAACCTCCTGAACAGCTCTTACTAGGGCACAAATAAGAGTCTAAAACAGAATAGCTGAGAAATGAGTGTGTGGCCATCCTGAGCAGAGCTCACTGAGATGGCAGCTCCTGCCCAGGCCCAAGCCACCCACCACTCTCCCTGCCATTTGCCTCATCGTCTTTTTCTATTTATTTTTTTCTCTTTCTAAACTATCTTCCATTATGGATTTTGAAACTATTAGCTGGAATCCCCCTTTCCTCAGGAACACTGCTATGTGGGAGTTGATTCTGTGCATCTTTCTGAGGGAAAGCGGCTCTGAGCTGTTCAGCCTAGGAGGAAGGGCATGAAGAGCCGAGGGCACAAACAAACACCCGAGGGGACGAACAGCCCCGGGCTCGGGAAGGACGATGGGCACGGGCCCGCTGGGCTCGAGCCGGGGCAGAATCGCGGCCCCGAGCAGGCGGAGGGGCCGGGCCGGGCCTGCGGGAGGAGCCGCGGGAGCTTTTCGGGAGCCGGGGAGTGAGGGGCGGAAACAAAACAACTGCTGGGGAAACGGTGGTTTCAGGCTAAATAAGTAGAAAGGAATTTTAAGTCAGAGTGCCTGAACGTGCCCTAGGGCTGAAGGCAGATTTATCTCATACTACAGGCCAGGAATAGCTAATGTTGAAGAAATGAAAGTTGGTATAAACCCCATCTCTGTTGGGAAAGTAAACAAGAATATAATTTTTAAAAGCTTTTTTTCTTAAAGGGGAAAGAAATCTTTGCATAACTTATTTGAAATGCTTGTGTAAATTGTCTATTAAAACACAGTTTAGATGAGCCCTTTTCCCTTTCCTATTCCCACAGCCGGCACAGAGGTTCCTGTACCCCAGACTGGCAATCCCAGCTCTGGCCAAAGCCCAGTTTAAGAAACAAAACTGAACTTTTCCCTGTGAGATCTGTGGGCAGCACTGTCATTCCAACCAGCAAATAGATCTCTCTGGACTTTGTATTGCTGCATTCTCACTCCTCAGCCAAACAGAAACTCCTCTCTCCTACGGCATTAATGTTTTCCCTTTATTTAACTAAAAAGTGTCTTTTCCATGTTTATCTTCTCTTTTTCACTTTTGTATAAGTGATAGGCTACAGCCTGACATAAAAGTTTTCAGACACAATAACATTGCACAACAACTCTACTGAAGGAGAACAGTAGTTGCGAATTATAGTGCTATGTTTCAGGCTTTCATCATCATCTTAATTTTATGGTTTATGAATACAGCAGTTCTGATACTCTTTCCTTTTCTGTCCCAGTCCTCTTTTTCTTGCACAGGATTGTCTTTGGAATGTCTATTGTGTTTTTCCTTCTGTATGAACCCTGCACATGCAGTGAGCTTTCCACCAGCTCATGTATCTCACAATAAAGCTATTGCAGTTCTAGCTTAAATGTCAGATCATAAAGCAAAACACTGGTAATTAATAGAGCTGAGGCCTGCAGAGGGGGATATTTGTAACATCCAAAGGGAATTAATTTATCAGATATGTCTAACCTTGCATTTCTGAGAATGTCATCTGAGAATAATGCTCATCTAAACTAGAATTTGAAAAAAGTTAACAATCAATTGAATTAAGTGGCACAGGTTCAAAGAGAAGATCTTATCCCTTGCAACAGATATGACAGCATTGCCCTTGCCTCGGAAAAGCTTTCAGCATTCATAATGATAAGGACTTGTTGGGACTCAGAATCTAGATATCCAAACACCTGTGTTGTGCTTGGCCCCTTTTGCTAAAATATATTGAATTAAACTACTAAAAGAAGACTTGAGAACGGTTTTGGATTTGCTGTGTGTGTGGCTTAGGTCTGTCTGTATTGAAAGCTGACATAGACACAACAGACTTAGATTGCATGGGATTAGAAGAAAACAGTTGTTTGTGATCTTTCAGAAGTAGCAGCACAGTTAATAATAGAGGCAAGTTCTGGCACTATGAGTGTGAGTTGCCTTAGTTTTATGCTTTCAGATTTAGAGCTAAATAATAACTACTTTATTTGTGTCTTTTTAGAGGTAATTCTTTTGATGAAATGCCATTATCAACCTGTTCATTGTGTGTGGTTGGGTTTTTTTAATCAGAAAAGGTTTTTCTTCATATTAATTTTGATTACAGCTTCTCGTAGAGCTATGAAGTGTAATGTTTACAAGGAATGCTTTTTCATACTCAAGACAGCAAATGTCAGATTGAATAGTTCTTTACTAAATTTCCTTTGGGCTTTTCTTTAAGTGAGATAGATGTGAGTAGTTTCAAATAGTATTAGATCTTCATAAATCATATTCCACCTTTTTTCCTTGTCAGAAGCAATGCACTCCCACTTGTAAACAGGAAATTCCTACTTTTGAGTTAGACTTTACCCTTGGGAAAGAGAACATGCACTTCTAACCAGAAGGAAATGCAGGCACAACTGCAATATGCAATGCAGGCATGAACATTGGGAAGTTTTAGAACAGACTTAGCTTTTTGTGTAATTTATATGGCCAATATTTTAATCTTTTGAAATCATCACCATGAGAGTATTTGCTAATTTATTTGCTATAGAATACCTCCAAGTACTTTGTCTGGCTAGCTAGTCATCTGTGAATGTATGTTGGCCATACAGTGTTGCTGGTTTGAAAAACAAGTTATCATTTTCTCATCCAATCTCAAAATCTTTCTGAATTTGGAGACTCTGTAGCTTATTTCACCATCTAGAAACACATGATGTGGCATGTTGCTTTCCAAGTGGGTGAATGTATTCATTGCAAACAGCAAGGACTGGCCAACAGAGATGCTATATTGCTATATTCTAATGCTGTATTCTAATATTATATATTAGAAGCTGAAGGATGAGACATCAGCGTGATTTTCTTGCAATTGATGCTAAGGTAAAAGAAGACACTGTATTCATTACTCCAAGGGTTGATTTCAAAGGATCACTTCACATTCCTTGCTGTAGGAGTGGATGAACATAATTTCAGTGTGTGAAAAGAGGTTGCTTGAGAATCTCTCAATTCTTATGGGGAGAGCTGTAAATTTGGACAAAACCCTGTGGATGGTTAGATTATAGCAATGGCCTTGAGGCACCTGACTGTCAAGGGATGAAAGGAATGTGAGAAATGTTTTGCATCAATGTTTGCACATCTGCATCTGCTGGTTAATGTGCAGACAATAATGCCTTTCTCTTTGAGAGGGGGTCTGAGAGAGGCTGTGACTTGCTGGTGATAGAAATTCTCTGATAAAAAAATATATTAATGTACAAAAATCTTAGGTGAATTTCAGGCACCAGAATTGTCAGAGAGGAAATAGTTTTTTTATGTTTTCCATGTGGCCATGATTTCCCTCAGACTTTAAAAAAAAGGAAATTGTTTCAGAGGAAGCATACAGAATGTGATGAGAGCTAAGGTATTATATCTTTACAAAAATTAATTCTCTCTTTTCAAAATGAGGAAGATGGAGCTTTGCATCACACATTGATTTGCATGTGCCTCAACTGTAGCCTGATCACCCCAGCTGACTTTAAAGGAAAATTGATAGAAATGTGTAGATCACTTTTTTGGAAATAAGAAGCATGAGATTGCAAAGAATAGAATGTTAAGTCATGTGGAAAAGATTGGGTTTGGTTGTGTTTTTTTTTTATTCCTGGAAAAGTCATAAGCAGTTATTAGTTGGCAAAATCATGAGGTCATTAGTGTCTAAGTATCTGAGCTAAATGATGTTATGGAAAGTGCAAAGTTCATGTAGGAACTGATTTTCAGTCTTGCAGCTCTGCAATAAATAACTTGTAATGTTTTTAATGAGTAAGAGGTTTAAGTATGGCTTTCTCATTGAAGTTTATGGGCATGCAGTGTACATGCAGTGTTACCTGTGGGCCTACAGTTTTAATGAGTGCATCAATTAACTCTGGATATCTACAATGAATTATTTTTTTTAGAACATGTCCAAGTGGTGAACAAATGAAATAACCAATTTTATAAATTGAAATGAAGATGCTCTGTAGCCTTATCCAGCACTCATTACATTTAGGATAATTCCTCTTAGTCTTTAGAGAGTGTTCAGGATGATCACTGCTTCTCAAATGACCATTTTGATTAACAAAGAAATAAAATTAGGTTCAGTGTTTTGACAGTTATTGCAAAGGGATTTCAGTTATTGTCTGTGGATAGGCTGGGAAAAAAAAGGGAGTTTTAAAAAGAATTTTTGATGTTTTTTCTCACACAGTTGATATCCTTAGGGCTAGATATAAAATGAAATTTATGTGAAAACTCTAGGCCACAATTATAAACCTTAAAAGCACCACTTAATTGCTACTCAACATGATACCTATCCTGTTTGCTTAAAATCCCCCCATGGAGAGTTATTGCTGGGTAAATGGTCTAATTATATGAAACATATAAATACTATTACCTGCCTATTCTTAATGGTAATAGCAATCTTTTAAAAGAAAAGTGCTGGCCTGTGCAGCCCTTTCACAGAGACAGTGTGGATACCGTTTTCCAAATGTTGCAGCCATAACCAAGCAGACAAAAGTGTCCTAATTCAAATTTAATATTTATTCCTGTCTTCAGTAAGGTGACTTATGGTAAGAGGAATCTCTCTTGCCTGGACTTTTGTCTCTGTTTTGAAGGGGCTGTGCTCTCTTGTGTGCTGTACAGAATGTCTGGGCACCTAACAGTGATATAGGTTCATCCTAAAGGACAGGAAATCTGAAGCTTTGGTGCTAAAATATTTCTGTTAGATCAGGCTTTATAAGCCAATCATAGCTAACATCATTAAATGTATTAAGCCTGGTGAGCATTTTAAGCAAGGATGCATAGCTATTTCTGTTCAGCTTTAATCAAATGACCACTTAGGTTTTGTGATGAAAGGTCTGAAAAGCTGAGTCTGCTTTGTAATGTATTATTCCAATTTTGCTTGTTAGCAGAGATATCTTTATTTAACTTTTCTCATTGACTGGTCACATTTATCATGAAAAATCAGGATTGTTATCTGGCAGGCCAGACCCAAAGCCAAATAAATGGCATGGTTCAATGTGGCTTGTAGCTGCATTCACTTGGAATTGAATATACTTCAACACAAAAGTCCTGTCTGAAAAGCAGCACAGTTCTGTGCGTTTGTTTAGGAACCAAAGTGAACAGAGAAAAAGTAATGGCTGGTCACCTAATGGTTTTCTCAGCTCTGCTGGAGAAAGAAGGGCTGTGATTATATCCCCACTTACAGTAAATTGTAGTAATAAATCCTGCTTGATCATTGTGCTCCTATGGCTAATAGTGGGCTGGCTTTGTGTGACCATCACAACAAATGTGTTTCCTCCAGTTACAAGTAAAACAATACAGGTCAATTCAGGAGGAGCTGCTTTCTGTGGAATGATCATAGCCCTGCGTGTGTGAATAATAGGAAAAGGTTTTCAAACCTGAAATAATTCACAATGAGAAGGTGATAGAGTAGTTCTTTAATTTTAATTAGTAGTTCTAAACTAAACAGAAACAAGATGTAATTTTTTATATTTGATTTGCCTGTAGTTTATTTCTTTCCTTGCCCAGGCCTTTCCATTGAATACTGTATATAATTTATATGTTATCTCCTGATACTGCCGTCAGGTGCAAAATCCTTCAGAGTATTAAATAGAATGACTTTAATAGTTCTTAAACCAATTGGGAATATGTTCTTGAGGGGTTAGTGACTTATTCAATGGAGCAGAGCAGTAACATACATTTCAGTTTGACTGCACCTCTTGCCTGGTATTACCAACTTAACTAGACTTCATTTTCAGACAAAAGCATGAAGACCTGCTTTTCTGTTGGATCAATAATAGCATTTTAAAAAATATTTTTGGGTTTATGTTGGGTTTGCTCCAATTTACTTGATTAACAGAACACGTTACAGTTCATAGAATCATAGAATAGTTTGGGTTGGAAGGGACCTTTTAAGGTCCCTTTTAAGGTCATCTAGACCAATCCTCCTGTAAGGAGCAGGGACATCTTCAGCTATGTGGGATTGCTCAGAGCTGCCTCCAGCCTGGCCTGGAGTGTTCCCAGGAGAGGGGCAACCACCTCTCTGGGCAGCCTGTTCCAATGTTTCACCAGCCTTCCTTCCTCTTGCCTAATCTGAATATACCCTCTCAAGTGAAAAACATTTTTCTTGTCCTATTGCAAAATGTCCTGCTAAAAAGCATCCCCATCTTTCTTATAAACCTCCTCCTGATAAGGTAACAATTGGTTTGGCAAAAGAAGCAGTTCCTATAAAGCACACTTTGTGCTCTTCCTTCCCCTTAGTCTCGTCCCTGCATGTGTGGTTTCCTTTAGTCAGTCAGTGCTGCTGCATGAATATGTAAACTGTGATAAAGATGTGCTTTCTGCCTATGTATCAGAGCCATGACAGGAGTCCTCTGCTAAATCTTGCTGGGGTGACTGCCCCAGTTCACCTGGCATCCTATTAACTCTTGGTTCGTGGCACTTCTGGGTGGTAACTGCCTCCCTAATAAAGATTGCAAAACAAATTGGATGCCTCACATGTCAGTCACAGGCCTGATATTGTAGTGCAAAATCACCTGCATCAGCACTCTAAACTGGGAATTGCCCTGACCCAGTTTTCTTTAAAGAAGTGTAACATGCCAACTAAAAACGCACAAAATCAGTTGAAGTCCATACTTTTAATTCTGCAGCAATTTTCTTTTTAGTATAACACCAGTAAAATTGATGGGTTTTTTTTTCATACTTAGAATTAAAAATGAAAATTTTAGTAGAAGTGCTATCAGGTTGTCAGAAAGTTTGTGATATTTTGATACTTTTAATGTGCCAAATTTCAGAAAGGGGTCTTTTGGTTGATCAGATAACTCCTTCTTTCTCAAAGAGATTTTGAAAAAATAAAAGTGCTGCACCTCAGATCTTTTTCCAAAGTGGCTCCCTATTCTTTCTGTCTTCCTAAGAAAATTTTAATTTCTTTTAAGGTATTCATCTCATTTGGTCTCCCTTAGGATAAAGAAACATTCCATCTCAATTTGATGTGAGAAAGCACCTAAATCACTGCTATTGCAAACCTGCCAAGTCTAATTAAATTTTTGTTCTGTTTAATTTATTAATTCCCAAGATGAAAACCATAATACAAAGAGCCAGGCAGAACTGCAGTTAAGTAATAGAGAACCAAAATTGAAAGAAAAACATTATGAGCCATTCTTTTGTAGTGATGAGACAAATAATTTCATCTATTTCCTGACATAAAAGGCAAGAAAGGAAAAGGAGAGTGTAACAAATAACACAGGCAGGAGAAAGAGCAGAATGGAGTGAAAATTTTCCAAATGTCAGAGGAAATGAAATAATAAACTCTAAAAGAAGCAGCACCCATTTTGCTCAGTAGAGTCTTTTCTCTCAAAGCTGTCATGTTGCGAAAAATGGAAAAGCTCTGAAATGAATTTTAAACCTGTTTGTGTTACAGTTTGGGTTTCTTAGACCTGTTGGCAGCAGGTGTCTTTTCTTAATATTCATTATTCATGTAGCCTCACAATGCATTTCAATTTACAAATGAAGAGGTATACAAGCCTTTCTCCACTGCATTAAATAGATGAAATATATTACTGCCTTTGAGCTCATAATGCCATAGCTGGAGCTTGAAAGTTATTTGCCTGCTGCAGCTGATAGCCATACGAGTTGCAAATAAGTTTTATTTTGATGAATATGTGGATGAACAGAGTTCTTCCATACGTCTTTGTATTTTACTGGATTATAATGTACTTTCTAATATTATTCTGAAATAGTAAGTCTCTTCCTCATATCTCAGAAAAATGAGTCAAATAGAAATAGGTTTCATTTTCGGTCATAATTTTCCACTTAAAGTAATGTGTGTGTGCCTGATCCTGTTAGGTGCCGAAGGATTCAGCTCACGCTAGGCTGGATCTTGAAATCCTTAATCTTTGTTCAAGCCACGTCCCACTGACTTCAGTGTGAAACTTGCATGAGCCGGGCCTGAGGTGAAACTGAGCTCCCAATCCTGTTTGAGTGAAAGCAGTACAAAGTTTTTGTCTATTCATCTCAGCAGGAGCTGAAGCACAACTAAATCATAACCTTAGAATTTTACCCATTAACACCAATGGGATTGGAAGGTACAGCAGCTTCCAATGTCTCTTATTTAAAACCACCAAGTCATTTCTCAGTGTGAAATGTTGCATTTTAAAGGGGAAAACCTCCTCCTGGACCTGAGGTGCTGTAGCTCCCATGCTGAGAGATCCTTATGTGAAGAAGGATAGCTCTAAAGATGAAAGGTTGGAGGATTAAATTCCTAAACCATTACCAGAGTTTTATTTATATACTTAGCTTCCATTTTGTAACAGCCTGATAATGAATACTAATAGGGGAGAAAAGTGGATGCAGACTTTAAAATATGTTCAGTTCTTGGTGATTGCAGTTGCCTTTGAGCAAGAAGACACAGAGCATCTTCCACAGCCCTGAGTTTTGCACAGTTAGGTTTTGGATAACCTTCTGCATGAGGCATAATCTGAAAGCTGCTGAAGTCATTCTGAGTACTGGGCTAAGTCATATTTAGCCTTTTCTCCTACTGACTTGCATGAGAGTTTGGTAACTTTGGGAGGAGAATTCTTGTATTATCCCAAAGACTTCAGTGAAAATAATAGATTAAGAGAGAGCTGGACCAAATTATCAAAGTAGGTGTAAGAAGTTCTTGTGCTGTTTTGTGATAGGTTCATGCCAATTGTGCTGGATGATTTTTTCCAGCTATGTGTTCTTGTTGCCTCCATGAGCAATTGTAATTTTGGATATTGAGACATATTGGCTCATGACCCTACTGAAAATGTGATTAATTCACAGATTTTATTCCTCTTATTGAGAAAATGCATTAGTAAGAGAAAAACATCAGAGACATGGTGCATTGGTCCACTCTTTCTGCTACTTGAAAATGAGCAAAGACAAGAGTTTCCAGTCTGCTGGGAGAATTGCCACTGTCTCTTCCTTCCCTGCGAGAAACTCAGCAGAACATAAAATGATCTTCCAACTCTCCCCAAACACAACCTTCAGAATACACACTGAATTCCTGCTATCTTTCCATGGCTGAATTCCTACAACATATGTATGTCCCTGGAAACACTGCAGGGAAGTTGAGAAGTACCTTGCACTCATTCTGGATGCAGTGAATGGCACTCTGCATATGGGCATGACATGTTTATATAGAGGTACTCAAACAGCTTGGTTTGTTCTGAAATGGAAGCCTTCAGATCTGCTAAGTGTCCATGAAAAAACCCAGTAGGTACAGTCTGAGGGTGGCTTCATTTCAGATTGGGAAGCCAGGGCATAATCAGAGACATTCAAGTACTGAAAAGGTGAAGATTCAGCAAACTCTTGAACACACAATAACATTGTATTAATGTGTATTACTCTTCATCCTGTGGGTTTATTTCCATGAGCAAAATTGCCTCTGTTCAAGTGGTTGCAAGATGTGAGTCTTTAAAAAAGACTATTTGCTAAGAGTATGCAGTTGTGATTAAGGTCTACTTAGAGGTCTTTTATGGTTCTTCTAAAGATGTCTGTTTGGCAGGGTTAGACTTTCCTATCATTTCAGTGCAACATGTGCATTGTGAATGCTAAAAGGCTCCTGGAGGTGGCTGGAACAAAACTTCTTTAGGAAGAAGTAGTGAAATAATTTTAAAGTCTCTAATGAAACAAATTTTTATTTTAAGCCCAGCAAATAAGAGATTTTGAGACTTCATATTGAGAAAACTGAAAAAACTGAAAAATGTTGATCTACTGTAAATAGCCCTAAATCTCTCTGAGCTTGACAGGCCGTGCTGCTTTTGTAGCCTGAGACTGCTGAGCATTGTTGCTGGTAGACTGAATATATCTGTGTGCTTGGGCTGCTAAGTGAACTTTTCAGACAGGAGCAAGATTCTGTTGGAATTACTGAAAGTAATTACATTCTTTTAGAGATGTGCATTGCATTAAAACAACGCTGCTTTTCAGTTCTGATTTTGAGATTGCTGAAATGACACCAGTGCTAGTGCAGTCGCTGTGGTGTACACAAGCCTTGGAGTCTGGGTTTAACACATTTCCTTTACATACTGTGACTGCACCATTTCAATCAGAGTAAAACTTTTTTTTCCCCCACTCAGAACAAGTTATGTGGTTTTCCCAAATTAGAACTGGAAGTGATACTGGCATCTCACAAGTTCATTTTGTTCAGTTATAATTAGGGGATTCAGAAGTAGGTGGTGGTATTCTGTATGTAAGATTTGGGTTTCAGTGGAAAGGGTTTCAAGGGTGTACAGTAACATGCAATAGGGAGTGCATTTTATAATTTCTGCTTATATTAGCTTTCATTAATATATTTTGTAATCTTTAATGACTTTTTAATGCATCTTCCAAACAGTTTTACAAAAATATTATGAATATTTTAGTCTGGTTTTTTTAATTGCCTAAACTATGGTTATAATTGCCTATCAAACGACACCTTGTTGTGAAATAAGAAGCATTTGTTTTCACATCACATGATTCAGTTAGCAGTGGTTACAGTCACAAGGATTACATTCCCTGTTTGTGTATGATATTCAGCCTCAAGGCAAATATTGAACAGAAATATGTTGGTTCTGATGTTGAATTTTTATGATTCAGAAAACAGTGTCAGAGTTGACGGTAACAACGTGAGTTAGTGCAGCATGAGTGAAATGTGTTGAACTGGAGTACAAGTGACGTCTTTGCTTCTAGAAATCTTTTGCATCTCAAAAATAAGAGGCCAAGGGTGGAAGTGGTAAGAGTGCTAATTTATTCACGGTGATGAACAGTAAGTTAAAACAGAAATAGAAATGAATGTGACGTTCCTCTGCAATGCCATTTTGGATTGATGAGAGGGATTTAGCAATCTCACTGTATTTTCTGTTTGGAGTTTTTTTAAAATTAATATTTTATCTTAAAACTTTTGTGTTGTGTTGGTATATAACCTTTCTAGCAGCCTTTAAAAATGGGGGTTTATTATTTACAGACAGTTTCTATAAATGAAAGAGTTGGAGCAACAACATAAACTGCTAAACTTCGTTCATAACACTGTGAAAGAAAAATAATTAGCTGTTGGTTCAAAAGCAGAGGAAGATTAATAAGTTAGTGAAGTCATGATTTTGGAGAACAAATTACTGTGGAGACTGAGTTTGAAACCATTCAGTTCAGGAACACAGCTTATATACTGGTCTGTGAAAGCTTGTAATTGTGTCAGTTTAGGTGTCTCAAACCAGCAGAGTATTGTAGGCTGTGAGATGATTCTGCTTTTAAAGGCGCAAAGCCTGGTTAAGGGCTTAGGTTTGCATCAGAATTGTGTCGGTGCATCTGCAGAGGGGGAGATCCTTGTCAGAGTTCATGGCTGGTACAGCACAGGCAGTTGCAATGAATCAAGGCTAGGAGTTTCTACTGCTATATCAAAGCAAACAAAAGTAGTGCTTGTCCTTGAGAAGAAAAATTATAAATTGTGTGATGTAACTTACTTCAAACTGAATGAATAGTAAAATTGAAGTTAGAATTTTATAGAAACTTTTTATGAAATATTGTTTCTCAGAAATAAAATAAGCATGAGCTAAGGGACTCCCATAGAAAAAAGAGAATCTAAGATGTAGAATTTTAGCTAGGCCATGTGTTATTAGTATTTTTGTTATTACTACTCGTTTTATCTGATTGCTGTTTCCAGTAAATTTTTCTTATCCCCAGTCTGTGATTTTCATCTTTTGTGCTTCCAGTTGGTGGGGAAGGGGGAGCAAGCAGTGGCATAATTTTAGAGGACTATTAAATTGGAGAATATAATTCCTAAACCATGACATTTGGGAGGGAGGAAAGGGAGGAGATATGTTCTTTTACCTCCAAATACAGAATCCTTTGATGGCTACCTCTCAATTTGTTTTTTCAAAATGATATTGATTTTTGTCTGTGTGCCAGGTTTCTTGCCAGTTTTCAGTGCAGATACTGATGTCCCTTGATAGAGAACATGCAGTAATGTCAGGATCTGGAGGAGGTAAAGGCAGTAGCAAAGTAAACAAGGGGTTCCTTTGATGGGACAAGCTGAATTCCCTAAACAAAAATCTAACATCTCTTCTCTTTATTTTTAACTAAAGTCCTTTAATAAATAATGGCTTAAGAAAGAAATCTCCTATCATATTTTAACCCCAGCCAGCAACTCACCACCACACATCGACTGACTCAATCCTGTTTGGGGGGATGAAGGAGAGAACCACAGTGTAAAAGGGAGAAAATTCATGGGTCAAGATAAAAACAGTTTAATAAGTAAAGCAAAAGCCATGTGCAGAAGGAAAACAAAACAAGGAATTCATTCCTCATTTCCCCAGGGCAGGCAAGTGCTCAGCATCCCCAGGACAGCAGGGCTCTGTTCCACACAATGGTGACAGGAAGACAAACACCATCACTCCAAATATCTCACCTTCCTCCTCCCCCAGCTTTATATGCTGAGCATGAGGCCCTGTGGTCTGGGACATCCATCCCTAACATCATTTGGGGCCAGCTGTCCTGGCTGTGTCCCCTCCCTGCTCCACGTGTCCTCCTGGCATCTGGAGTGGAGTGAGGAGTAGGAAGGCCTTGGCCCTGGGTAGGACCTGCCAAGAAGTGACAAAAACATCTCTGTCTGACCTACACAAAATTCATGTTTTCAGCATGAATCACAAACAGTCTCATACTGACTACTAGGAAGAAAACTTTCACAGCCAAAACCAGCACATCTCTGAAATCTTCATCACTTTTAAGAATAGCATAGTCCCTGCAGGCTAAATAAAAAAAAAAAAAAATGTCCCCATCACCCATGGTTCTCCTTCTGAGGAGTAATGACCTCACCCAATTCAAGTCAGGTACATCTCATACAGTGTGTTTGCTGATTTAACCCCTTAGTGGCAGTGTGTGGCCATCGCCTGTCAGAGCAGGACAGGTAATCCCTAGGAACAGTCTCAATTCCCCAGCAGTGTTAACACTGCACTTCTTTTCACATTTGGAAGTTTTTCACTTCCTTCTTGGTAAGAGTGACTCTAGTGTGTTCAGTTTAGAGGGGGAGATGGTCAGATAGGACTGGTAAAAAAAGAGTGTGATAATAGTGAAAAAAACCCTATGGTTAAGAGTGAAGAAAGATGTGAGAATTTCAGATTCTCTGGAAACTTTTTTATGATTCTCAAACAGATGAATAAATCCAAAGAAAAGAGCAAAATCAAAGTAGTAGGGATTAATTTCCTTTACTATGCGCTAATCAGTCTTTTGAATTCTTTTGAAAACATCATCTGGGACAAATGTGTGATGGAGCTTCATATTCCAGTTCCTTTTCCCAGGATATAGTTAATGGGTTGTACATCAATGAAGTAGAAAAGGAGGGACCATAAAATGGCCTCTTTCTACATAATCTTTCTCTTTGTTCCCTTTTGGCAATATGAGTCTGTATTCCTTTGGATTCAATGTTAATAGAACCTTAATTCAACCTTAATAGAAGTTGTAAGTAAACAGCATGTGGTTTCCTGCAGTCCCAGAAAATCTCACCTAATTTTTAGGGTACTCGTGGGAAGGTAAGAGATAAAGATTTTTGGGCTATGAGGAAGGATTTGATTGGAAGTCTCCAACTTTTGTGAATGTTTCAGTTTTGAGGCTATGACAGGAAAAGAGCTGTCACTTTGCCTTCATGCAGGAGCCTGTTCTGGCTGGTGAACACGTGTCCCTCAGCGTGGCTCAAGGATGCTAGTCTCAGCATACAGGGTTTAGATGTCTTGTCTCAGGGATATAACCCAGGAGAATATAATTTTGATTTTTGGATTCTAAACCTGGGCTCAGTAAACAAACATCCAAAGACTACAACATTCATTGTACTGGAGATGATGAGTTTTCTTCTTACTTTTTTTTTTTTTTGCTCATCTGTTTCAATAGCTAGTAAAAGGGTTTTATAGAAGATGTGTGGATCAAAGACATTGGTCTTTTCAAAAGAAAAGTTGGCTATTTTGCTTATAAACTTGTTAGAGGGATGAAATTTGAAATCAGGAGAATATGCATGACAGAGGGACTCTTGTTAAAAAGGGTTTGATTTTTGTGAGGCAAAGAAAAAGTTTTAAGGGAAGATTCTTAGAATAAACTGAGAGCTGTGGGGATGATTATCATCTCACTGGGGCTTTATGAATATGGCAGTCACAGGAAGACATCTGTTAGAAATATGTACCAGAGACCCTTGTGAGCAAGGAACAGAAGTTTCTGTGCTAGGAAGGTAAGCAGCCACACCAACAGAAATAAATATCAGGACAGATGTGCCTTAGAGAACCTGTGATAAATTATATTTTCATCTGTCAATTCTATTTGATATGTTCTAGTAATTCTGGTGAAAGTTAACTATGTAAATCAAGCAAGTAATGCCGCTTCTTGAGTTTAACTCTGATTCCTCCAGAAAGAATTGACATGCAGATTAAGAAAAAGCTCTCTAAGGTGCAGGTCATATTCCAAGGGACTTGTAGAAATGTGGGCGTGCAAGTCAGGAAGGTGGGAAAATCATTTCAAGTCTAGAACTTGAGCAGGAAAGGGGATCGCAAAGGAGTGCTGGTACCAGAAGTGAAGGGCTTGAGTCACTGTACAAAGAAAACAGTGGGATCTGCTTTCCTATTCTTAAGTCTATGTAGGTCCAGTTCCTTCTCCCAAAAGGGCAGAGATCACTAACCTGGCTTTGGCTTTTTCTGGTGTAGTCAGTTGGGGACTCTGCATCTGGTTCCTCCTGTCCCACTATATGGCCAAGCAGCAGCTGGAATTTACCCCATGCTGTTGTCAGTGCTCATCCACAGGTAGAGTCTGAATCCTTTTTCTTGTGCCTGTCAGTGTCTGCAGCAAACAGACTGGGAAATCAAGTTCCTGCTCTCCTCCATCTTAAGGTGGTTTCCTTAATCCTGTGTTTATGTTTCAGTTTTGGGAATTTTGTCTAAGGAATCCTTTTACTGAACTATATTTACCTCCTTTTGAAACTGTAATTGATCTGTAATATAAAATATTAAACAATTATCCTCAAAGGAAGAAAGAAAACTGGCAGAGAAGCTTCCGAGAACAGACTAAAATAAATCACAGTTTTGGCATTTGCACTGTCTTCATTCAATTATCTTCTTACTATTCTGTATCTTGTCTTTAGTTTTGTTTTGTTTTGATTTTTAATAGAAATCCAGAATAGAGAAGGTAGCTATGCTTGTTTGTTTGTTTAGCTTCCAAAGATGTTGAATTTGTTTTATATGATAAATACATGACAAGAACTGCAATCATATTGTGTTTTGTCCTGATCTTTTTACAGAGCACCAGTGTACATTATATCACTGAAATGTTGAGAGCTTCTTTAAAAACTTTAAAATTAAATTATAAAATTGTTCTTCTGTAGTATATCAGATTTATTTGCTCTTCCTTTCCGTTTGGAGGTATGTGAAGAAAGTGCCATTTTATGGCAAAATTTTTTAGGTGAGTTCAGGGGACTCTCCATCTCTTGACATCGTGTGCAAATCTTTAAAGCTGATTGTACATACCATGCTTTGCATTAAGTCAGTTCTTGGATCACCATGTCCCATCTGCTTAATTTGCCTTTTGAGTCCTTTGGCTTTGCCTTTACATGAGAGAGCACATAGATCCCTCAGTGGGAATTTTTGAAACCCAGGAGATTGAAAACATTTTCTTTGATTTTCATTCCTACTTTACTTCTTTAGGGAATATGCACTGACCATGGAGACCTTCCCTCTTCATCAATGTGCCAGTCCACTCAGTGTTTACTCTCCCTCTGCCTCTTCCAGCATGACGCTTTTATGTTCTATTCCATTTCACTAACAACATATTATTTTAATTAATTCTGTTTTGATTTGACTCTTTACAGGTGCTTGTGCTTCTATCTCATCATTTCCTGTGTGACACCTGCATGTGAGAGAAACTTAATTTTTTAACCACAATTTTGTTGTTCAGCAACCACTACAGCATGAGATAGGTGTTCTCTTAGACCTCAACAAGAACACTCCAATCTTGGAGGGCAGCATTTTGCAGTAATGGTCTTGTTAGAGAGGAAAAGGTGTTTCTGCATTTTCTTAATGAGGAAATAACATTTCAGCATGCTTAGTTTAATTCCCTGTTGGTTTGATAGCAGTGGAGTGATCCACTCTTGCACTTGCCATCAGCAAATCCATGAAGTTGCTAATTAGGAGAAGATTTACAGGTAGGGGTAACATCTTTAATTAGACTAAGTATAGTTGGGAAATAAAAAACAGATAAGCTCTCAGGCACATAAGTACTTCTTGAAGTCTGAAACAGAAGCAGGAAACTTCAAAGTAAAATTCAAGTTGGAAGAAACTGCTCTGACTTAATTAAAGAATGACCTACAAAATACTTTTGAAAGATAAGCCTGGAAACTCAGATTCATAACTTAGTAAATACCAAAGGCTGTGGACTCACTGCAGATACTGCTTTCCTTGTCTTTCACAGCCTTGTCCAAGCCCCTATCCACCCTCAGCCTCCCATTAATGTTACAGAGTTCCACAGGTTACAGATTACACGGAGCTCTTTCCCCTGAGAGAGGGCAGCCCCCTCTCACCCCAGCTCCTTCTGAGTGTCTTTGACTCCCCAAGCAAACTTTCCTCTTCTCCTGAGCTGTGTAATTCATATCTAATTAAATTCTAAGCAATTGCCTTTAATGTCTAATTACAGTTCTTCTTAAAATTTTCTGCTGTTGTTCCAGGTCTGAAAAAGGACTTGCCAGAACTTTTATCTACTTTTTCTTCACCTGCTGGTCTAACTAAAAAGTATGAGCTCATTCTAAAAATCTTGGTGTGACTGTAGTTTTAAACCATGTATCTACGATGATCTTCCATCTTTACTCTACCCCACCACTCCTCAAAAACAGAGTAAGAATTATAAGATTAAATTTTTTTAGTATTCCTTACATAATTTTGTGCTTCTCCTTTATATTTATTAGTAAAGTGGCACTCAATCATAAGCATTAATATATACATTAATATTCTGCATTTTGATGTAATGTGAACAACTACTGGATTAAAGAGTTGCTTCACATCTCTCTGAAATGTAATATGATGAATCAAAGCACATTTCAAGGGTGGAATAAGGGTTTCATTTTTATGGTATTACTGCATAAATCTATATACCTGTAAATGACAGGCTCAATATATTGAGGTCTTCTCCTTATTTGTGATACTCAGTTTCTTCTGCCATGAAGTGATGGAAAAAGAGAGGCTGGATCATAAACATATTCATTATGATGAGATGTCTGACAGCTCTGTGCATCTACAAGTAGCTTTCAAAATCCAGAGAAATGATTTCCCATTTCTTTGCACAAAGAGTTTTCATTTGGGATTCAGAGCTCCTGATCTGTATAACTGGGCATTGTACAAGGCCAGACTGCAGAAATGGAGAGAGCAGAGGAAACCCCATCCCAGCACTGGCAGAGTGCACTGACATGCAGCCATGTGAATCAAAACAAACTCTTGTTTCTAACACGAATGTGAAGATGCCTGTTATGAACATGAAATTTCTACAGAAATTTCAGATTACTTTGATCATATAAATAGTTGTTAATCTTCCACAGAGGCTGGAAGTTTCTCAAGTCCTGCAGCAAGCAGCAATGCAGCAGTAGTGGCAGAGTGCTCAGATTTTGCCAGTGGTGCACATAGACACAGCTGTTCCTTCCACCATCATTGTCCCCCGTTAGTGTCATGTGAACCCTTCCCCTGCATGCTGTAGGCAATTATTTCACCTGCAATTGTTTCTCTGCACGCTCCCATGAGCATTTTGTTGGCATCCTTTCTTTCCATACTCTCTGCTGATTTCTGTGGCATGAAAAGTCTAAGGAAATATTGGTTTCAGTGTTAGGACTTCTGAAGCAGAATCCTTCTGTCTTCATGAACACTGGCCATGTGTATGTTCATTTATTAAAAGAAAATATATGACAAGTGTTGTGAATGTTTGCTGGAAAATATTTAATAACATGTTTTATCTTCAGTATTATTTATTTATCCAGTTTGATGAAGTGCTTTATTTTTTTTTTCTATGAAAGGAAATAAGATTTTTTAAATTTTTATCACTGCTTCCCCCAAAATAAGGCTTTTCAATCACACTTGATGTATTTGGCTCTTTGACTGGCCAATATTTTATATCTGCCAGAAACCTAGAAGAATCAAAGTGTTAAGCTCTGAATTCAGGTTTCTGAGTGGAGGAGAAAGACCCTATTAATATCCAAACTTATTAACCCCAAAGCTTATTAGCTTTCCTTTTATTAAGCATCAGAAGCTTCCCATGGAGATTTGTAAACCAGGCTTCATTAGTTCTGCTGCTCACACATCTGCTTGTTTACCTCTGGTTACAAGGAAAGGAACCTTCTTCAGGAGTGGAAAACAATAACTTGCAGACTAAACAGGCAGGGAATTATCTGAAGTAATGATGAAAGATGAATGAGAGGTTTTGTCTCTGGACCAGAGTACTGTTATGTTTAATTATGATATTGGTAGGCTAGTCATGATGTTGGTTTGGGTATCTTCATATTAGGCTCAGTAAATAACTGGAACACAGAAATAATCTCAAGCCCAAGGAAATCTAAGTCTGGAGTGCAGAGGTAAACTCTTTGATGTCATTTAATATAAATGGGAAATCTATTCCACCAAATTTAATCTAAAGGTCAGTCACATCAGAGAGTTAAATAGAAAAGCAATCCAGATGTATCCCTGCCTATTCTGAATTAGAAGTGTCATTTATATAGTAAATTATCTAGAATGTTTCGAACTCAAATATCAACTCTGTCCTTTTCTAAATAACCACCTATTTATGAAGAAGTTAGAAAAGTATTTCAGTTGTTAATGATATCCATTTTATCAATTTATTCTGAGTTCAGTTTTCTTCTCTTGTAGCAAATCTCCTCTAGCCTGAAGCCTCCCTTCATAGCTGTAGTTTCTCTTGTCAGTCACTGTGAATGTGAGTATCCTGTCTTGAGCTGAGATTTTCAGGTTATCCCTATTTTAGATGATTTTGGAGGCTATAAATACATCTCAGATAATAAAAACTAGCATTTTTCAGTCTTTTCCACTTGGAAAGAAGGACTGTATCTCAAGTTCCTGATTTAGTACCTACCAATTTTTTAAAAGATTACAATTAAGTTTTTATCAGCACACAATATGTTTAATCCTATTCTACTCTAGCCCTGTTGAGTTGTTTACTGTGCAAAAGGGATGTGAAATGCTTCCAGAAACATGAGAATACATTAAATTTGCATGGGCCGGATAAAATTATCACACATTACACAAAAGTATCTTGCAGAGGACCCAAACCACACTGATAAGTTTTAGATGAAGAAGAAATGGAGTTTTTTCAAGGACACTTGAAAGCTTATTGAATTCTTTTTGAACCTTGAGTGTAAAAAATTACTGGTGAATTTAGGTTGAAGCATGGTCCAAGTATCAAATCAAAAGATTTGCTGCAATTCCCATTGAACCCACAGCCATTCTGTGACTTGTCACTTAAGAAACATTGTTATACCGAATAAAACACAGCCTGTGCCTTCTGAGTGATGAGGATAAGGACGATTCAGCTAGCAGGGATATTGTCTCCTTGGGCTCTGTACAGCATCTGGCACACTGAGCTGCCCTGAGAAATCACACAGGCACATGAAGCCTGACCTGCTTTTCCTTTCTTTTTGGCAACCTTATTACTTCAGTGAGGGGTTTTATCCAAGGCATTTTTGCTTTCATTGTCACAGTGACACTGAGGTAGATAATACTTTATGGGTATCTATTTGTGAGAAGAGTGATCTGTCTGATTGCTTCTGGGTTCTAGGTACTTAGCATTATAAAATGTTTCTGCTTCGTTTTTTCACTGGTTTGTAAGACTACCACTTCTGAAAAGTTTCTTAGTGTAGTTTCATAGTTCTGTGTTAGGATGGACTTAAGCTATTGATAGATTAGGACTTCAGCACAAAAATAGTTGTAGAGCCATAGCTCAAAGAGATGAGGCAGCCTTTGTGTCTCAAATGTCACTTCAGTCAAACCACTCTTTTGTCTGAAATACTGTAATGCCTATATCTTCCTTTCTTCCCTCTAGGAAGTATTAAGATTTTATTTTATTCTGTAAGAAACATTGGTTGCACTAATTCATTAGTGGGAGATATAAGCACTTTCAGAAAGGGAAAAAAATATATATTTTGTTCCCATAGACAATAGTACATCATCAAATGTGAATGTCTGACCATACAGATAGTCTGCAAGATAATATATTATCTTCATTGCTTCTCTGGCAGAGTGAAAAATATTAAATACGGGCTTTTCAAGGCATGAAAACAATTTGGGATTTGCTTTGCTGTGAAGATATCTTTGAAGACAGCATTTTAATAAAACAGTGAAATACTTGATTTCTCCTGAAAGCTTATCTACTTTTTCTTGCCAGTGAAAATGAAACTTTAACATTGTAACTTGTATTTTGCTACTGAACCTGTGTATGGGGAGTGCAGCAGTTTTGTAGGTTGGAGACAAAGGAGCTTTTTGTTCTCAGCAGTTCTGATTTTACTTGGGCTTTGCTAAGTGCATACTACAGTAATCAACAAGAGGCAGCTTGTTGGAATTGGTCTTGGATAATAATTTTAGTGTGTGTTTGAATATTTCATTTTCTTCTGATTTATGATTACTTTGTTTACCTAAGCAATTTCAGTAATTTGGAAGTTGTGTCTTTAATGACTCTTACAGTTAAATAGAGTTCTTGACAGAGGGTAGGGAGGAAAGCCTTTATTTGTGCTTTGTCATCTATAAAAATCCATTAGTGATTTGCAGTGAAAGGTTGATCCAACATTTTGTTAGTGGAAAATGTGATCTAGCAAGATCTATATTGTGGGTTGAACTCTTACATTTTGCAGGGCTTAAATTTATAGAACTTGTCACAATTAACTAAATGTTACTTTGTTGCTGTTAGCCTATTAGCTCAGCCAGGAGAAGTTGAGAAACATGACATTTGTTGTCTACTTGCTGCACAAAATTGTTCTCTGGTAGCATCTTAGGAGTTACACTGATAAGCTTAAATATTTGCAGTTAGACCAGGATTAATTTTCTGTTCTTATTTACCTTAGTCTTTCTTCAGTTCTTCTGTTACAGACATTGATGAGGTCTTGCACCCCCTTACCTTGTAAATACATTTGTATGCACATTGCTCAAGGGATTCCTGTTCCCATGTCTGAGTATAGAGATCAAATATAATTTCAGCATATAAACCAGCAACTTTAACAAGTTGCTGTTGTGATCATCTCTTTTTTTGCACAGAGCACCTATTTTTTTGTTGTAAAATGATCTGATGTCCTGCTGATGTAATCAAAGAGCATTGAGCAGTATAACAGCTGTGAACTAATATAGCATTGATTCTATCCTTTGAGAATCATCTGAGGTATTTGCTTTTTCTAATCCCATAATCCTATCCCATATTTGCCAGTATTAAGCATTATATCATATAATATCATTAAATGGTGCTTGAACAATTATAAAATTAACATATTTAAAACATAATTGAATTACTGTACATTTTGTGCTCTAAATAATGTCCTATTGCACATTTTTGCACTTTGGAAGGTTCATCTTGTGCCCCTCATGCCTGTGAAAGGTCCTATGCTCTTCTATAGCTCATGGAATGCGGACAAGGGCCATGGTGAAGTGAGTGGCTCTGAGACAAAGTTGTGACTGTTAAAATCAGTATAAATTTTTCACTGCACTCACTGAGTCTAGAATTCCATCCAGTGTGATGAAAGGGTTTGTTCTTGAAGAAATCATGGAGTCAAAACACATATTTTAACCTGCTTTGGGTTTGTTTTATAAGGCAGGTGTTTTGTGGGTATTTTGCTCATTCCAACCTCATATTGTTTGCTGCTGTGAAGGGATTGTGCCTTTTTAAAGTTTCCTCACATTTCATTGCATTCACAGTTCCCCAAACTCCTGCATGTTTCCCTGTTACAGAAGGCACCTGGCCTGTCATTATCGTTTTGCACCTGGCTGTGACTCTGTGTGGGACCTGGGGACCCACCATTGCCACAGGTGCATCGCAGAGAGAATTGATGGCAGTCACAGTGAGGGCAGGGCTTGAGTCTGAGTATGTGAAACAGGAGTGCCAATGGAATCACAAGTTATTTCACCAGATATCGAATTCTGCATCTTATTTTTGATGCTTCAAATGAACACAGTTTGGATTATCTTTATTGGAAATCTTCCACTAATGTGACTGGGCTGTGAAGGTTTTTGCAGTTGTCTGCTTCTGATCTTGCATTAACTTCAGCCATGTTACATAGCTATTAGTTTTTTACTTGACTATACAAAATTTTCTACAGTTATTTTGCTCAAGAATTGATAATTGCTATAAATGTGATTTTTTAAAATGCCCTGATAAAGGAATAGTGGTGACTAAAGATGTAATTTGTCACTATGAGTGAGAGATCTCTTTTCTATCCTGTGTAATAGATGTGGAGTAACAGAGGGATAAAAATATTAAATAATGGGAAATTTTAGAAAGCAAATCAAATTTTCCCAGTACAGTTACAATAACATATGTGTGTTACCAGAGTCAATTAACTCTTGGGACTTCCATCCCAGAGAATTGTGGATACTTTGTTGTTTGTTTTCTCTCTCAGATCACTATGGGAATTCAAAATAGTAAATGTAAATACCAGGTTTCAATCACCTTTTATAAAACTGAAACACTTGATCTGCTTCTAAAATATTGTATTTAAATGTCTTTCTGCCAGTGGTTTAACACTTTATTCATCTAAATTGCTCAATAACAACACTTTTAATTACATCTAGTGTTTTACAAAGTTCAAACACATAAATCTAGATATTGGCATTCACAAACCCAGAGAATGCATAAACCTGCTGATTTTCTTTGGCCTGTCAGATACATGCATTTAGCAGGATTGCTGCACCGCTCACTGTGCTCATGACACTGTGTCAGTGTTCTTGGATTTCCCCCCTGCTCTTTCACAGCAATCTCTGCTTCAGGTGTGGCTGTGAACCTCATCCCTGCTCTCTGCTGGGACCTTCTGAGGAGCAGTTTATCCACCATCACATCTCCTGTCCCTGTCCCTGGCTGTCCCACTGTGTGATGCTCATGTGTCCCTGCCCCTGCTTTACAGCGGGGTTGGAAGTGCATTCTGATGCCTTCTTCATTCCTAACCTCAATCCCTTTAACACTGAGTGAGTCAAACCTTGATGCATCTTCTCATCTAGTCTTGCTGTAGGAGAGGAGAAAAGATCTGAGCTTGCAAATGGTGTGAGATGCACAGTTCCCTAGGAGTGGCACTGGCTGGGTTGGCCTCTTCATGTGAATCATGTTTGTACCAATAGGCTGATGATTTTATGTATTTCTGTGTGTATAGTGACTATTAGACACAATATAGAGAAATGTCCTACTTCAAACATTCCAGAGCTATGTTCAAAATACAAGATCCCTGATTTTCAGGGCTCTACCATCTAAAACAAAATCTTGAGAAGTCCACTACTTGAATGAGTTCTTGGTTTTGTTCCACACCAGCTGCCTGAGCACATACGCTTGTGTGTGTCTCCCACAGTGCTGGACATGGCCTCTCAGCTGCTGAATTCTCTGCCTGCCACTTTCCAAGTGGAAAGTAATCCCCCTGATCCTCCATCTCACCTTCCCTAAGTTCCTGCTCCATGAGAAAGAAATTACTTGTGTGCGTTAGGCATAGTGTGCTGTCAGGAAGGAAACAACAGGAAAAGGAGTAGAAAATTGACTCTTCAAAAGAAAAAAAAAATAAAAATCTGTGTAATATGTAGAGTAATCCTCGAGATAAAATCTTACTGACATGAAAATTATTCAATGCAAGTTTTCACAGCCCCTTACAGTGATTCAGAGGCAGAAGGTAATATAAATGTGGTGATGTTTGGCATCCAGGAAAATAAGCTGAGCTACCTACTGATGAAATTAGAGAGAGCAGTCATGAAATGAGGATGGCAGCAGGGAAACCTGCAACACCAACAAATATTTCAAAATAGTAGCCTTGGAATTTGGGATGGTTTCATCTAGCTACATATATTTTGAGCGGCCCCTTCCTATTCTGTAGTTAAATTAAGGTTGTTTCTTATGTACTACCAAGAAATTATGGGTTTTATTGAAATTAATGGTAAATTTTCCATGTATGAGATAGGATTTTACTTATTCTCTTTAAAGAAAATTAGCTAGCACTTATTCTCTTTAAAGAAAATTAGCTAGCACCTTCAGTTATACATTATATTGCACAAGTGACAGTTTCTTATAATTGATCCATGGGTAATTTTCCAGGTCCACTATTCTGTGAAAAGGCAGTTTATGCAGAGATGGTTGAAACAGGTCAAATTGCTTCACTTAGTCTTGTTTTCTTCAGGTATTCAGCAATGAGTACATATTGACAGACTTAATTGTGGTTACTTCAAAAGCTAGAGGCTACTTATTTTGCCAAAGATTTTCCATAGAAACATGACATTAATAATGTGTATTTTAATTAACTTGCAGATAGCTTTTTAGTAGGCTATTTGCTAAAACTGACAAGAAGAAAAGCAATAATGGTTGAGTTGACAGAAATAGAATTTGTGAAAAGAATGAAGTGTTTACCACTGTTTTATTTAACACAAATAATAACAGTGAAGGGCATTTCAGACTTGGATAGTAGCAATGTGTCAGTGAAGCACACTGCAGTAAGTATTCCAAAGGCAATTTTTTGGTTGCCAAAGTTAATGAGTGGCAGATTTCAGATCCTTCCTGGAAAAGGTTGGGGTTTTTTATGAGTGAAGTGGGCCTGTGGTCATGCTTGTTAATATGTGGCTATTGATTTTCCTATCATGTCATGCAGTGTGCACAGTTCTAGTAGTCTTGATACAACCATGAATTTCATTTCCTAATTCTGTCTGGCTCATGCTTGCAATAATCAGTGTCAGTCCTTGTCAGGGCACTGCTCATCCTGCCCCATCTGCTACTGGGCTTATTACAATGTGGGGTTATTTCCTCTATGGAAAAATACACAATGTTTGTTAAACACTGTGCTCTGCACTCATTGTGACGGGCTGCATTTGTGGGTCTTGGCCTCCTCTGTAAGCTCTAAGTTGATTATATCTGTGTTGGAAGGGTTTTAAGGAGACATATGGACCTTGCTGATGTGAAAATCTATTGCAAGATTGCCAGTGTGCAGATCTGCTCCCCGGGGATGGGCAGCAGTTGAAGCACACAATGTGTGGCCTGAACCATGGCTGCAGGACTAATCGCTCTTCCATCAGGTGGATAGAGGGACAAATTACACCTGCATGCCTTTGGTGCTCTGTAGTATCCTTCAGGCATCCTCAGCATCCTGCCAGGGTTTGAAGCTCCTTTACTTAAGTGTTTTTCCCACAAATCATGATCCACTAAGTCAAATCAGGTTTTTTGAGCTTAATTAATGCCAGTTGAAAAATCAACAGAAAACAGAAGAAGAGAAACACTCTTCATTTAGAAATCATTATGTTCATATTTTTGAAGCTCTTTTTAATCTACTTTAGAATTTGGACCTCACAAAGTGAATTATGCTGTGAGAGCCCACCCACACTCTTTGTTATCAGAAGCAACTGCAAGGCTTTCCTTTTATTTTCTTTATTTATTTTTTTCCCTTTTTTTTTCCTTTTTTACTTTCTTACTTGTGAGAGATAAAGCAACATTTGGAGGAGGGGGTGGGGATTATCTCTACACTTCCTGAGGACTTGAAAAGCATTTAGAAAAGAATGGTCAAGGACTTGGATGCCTTGTTTTACCATGATGTTCTGTTGATTCATTTAGGTATTAAAGAATGAATGAGTTTGTAATTAAATAGATTCAAAGGTTTGAAGAATTTTTCTGTATTCATTAAGCTTCTTCTGTCTTTCAGTAGGGATTAGAGATGCAATTCTGTACATTTATAAAGTTAAATAAAACCTAATAGGCCAAAGACATGAATTAAACAAATCCTCTTTTTTTGGGTTTTTTTTTTCTTCTTGTGGTGAGGTAATTACCATAATGACTTGACACTGAGTATTTCTTCCATATTGTGTCCTGGGGAAATTGATAGTCTTTTATAGTGGAGGAAAAAGATATTCTCTCTAGTATGGAGGGTCTAAATAATAAAACAGAGAACTCAGAATTTTTTAAAAAAATTAAACTTAAAGTGTAATTTATTTCCATTAGAAGATGTTACCTATCCTTCAAGCCTGAGTGAATATAATTACCATAATATAAATCTCTTGACAAATAGTGCCCTAAGGCAGCATGACACTAATAATTGTTCAATTAAAGACTTTTAGCTTTTCAAATGGCCAGTCATCATTATGCACCTCGTTAATAGAAATAAAGGCATAGTTTAAATGCATAGGAAAAATATTATTCTTTTGAAGATGAGCTTCTCTTTACATTTAATGTCTTTTGTAATTACCTCTAATAATTTCTAGTAATCACTATTTAATTCTCTTTAATGATAATTGCATTCTAATCTGATTGTTTACTGAAAAAGGAGGAATTTAATATTTGTGCATTAAATTTCAAGTAATATGTTAGTGATATATTTACCCTTTTGAAAAATTTTGTTCATTCTGCCTCTATAGCTTCAGGGTATTTTAAATGTTTCTAACATATCAAATTTATTCTCTGAGCCAACTCAGTCATCAAATGGGTAAAAATTATACTGCTGATCTCAGCCTCAGTTCTTGATTCTCAGTCATGCTATTTAAAGATACTGAAAATAGGCTGAAATCAGTGATCTGATAACTCCTATAGGTTAGGAAAATTCTTGGGAGACACCGACAATTGTTGAGGGTGAAATGAGAAATCAAAACTATTATTTACAATGTTGTTCTTCTTCAAGTACAACATGAGGGTGTGAGAGGGAAGAAGAGCTGGGACTCTCATCCTCTAAGAATATTTGCTTGCAGAAGCCAGGAGACTGATTGTTATCAAAATGGCCACCACAGTAAATGAGAAATAAACATTTCACTCCTGGCAAACACCAATCACCCTCAGTGTTACTCATCCCATTCCACCACACTAATTAGAATATGTTACTGTGCTTAGATCACCATAAATATATATAATACTATGTATTGTCAAATTAATTAAAATGTCCTCCCCCCAGAGAGTTTGGTGATTTCATCTGGAAGTGCAAACTGCTTGCCTTGCTGCATGCTCTGCCTTTTGAGTGTTCCCATATTTATTAGCACATAGTCACAAGGGAAAACAGCAGAATTTTTTTTTTCTGAAAATACCGGGGACAAAATGTTCGGTTTGACATTATTCCTACTGAAGTAGGTTTATCTGAGAGAAGTTTGAGAAATTGTTTCCTTAAATTTTCTGCTGTTAATGTATTTAATAAACAAAGTATGCTTGATTTCTCAGCCACCTGACATGGATGATTGGGAACAAGATCAGATAAATTTTATCTTACAATTAAGCCTAGACTCCCATTTTTCTTTTGATGATAATTTCATTTTTTGTGTATTTGGTTTTTTTTTAATGTATCTATGACTTTTTACTTGTTACAGTTCTTTCTCTTTAGGTAAATTTTGGAATATTTAAATGCTTGCAACTGAATGTCTTTGATTCTTGTGAAAGATTGAGGGCTCAGGGTACATTTTTCAGTGTACAGAAAGTCTGCAATGTCAGTATGTATTAACAGTATTGAGGCTGTGCTCCTCAATGAACAACAAAAAAAAAGTTAATTTGATTTGTTTAAATATGAAGGAGTACTCTCAGGTTCTTTTGTTATTGTATCAAATATCTCACTGATACTACATGAGTTTTATTTCTGTTAATAAAATTTGAGCCTAAGCCTTATTTATTTCTATTTCCATTCATGCCCAGTTGATATTTACAGTGATTTTCATGGAAACACCTGATTACAGTTCAGAAAAGGAGGCAATTAATATTTCTAGCTTCTATTTCTCCCCATGTACATCAACAGAAAGGTCAATAACCATGGATTCACACAGAGCCTGACTATTCTGTGGTAGAAATCAGTCCCTGGTATCCTTTTTGCCTTGCAGATCCTTGTGGGAGTTGTACTGATAATGGTGTATCTGATTTTAAGCCCTTTGCTCAGTAAAATCTGCAGTGAACTGAAACTGCCTGATTATTTGAATACTTTTTCTTTGGCATATCTTTTTGTTATGAGAAATTTGTACATCTGTGTGCATCTAGTGTGTCTGAGAATCACTACAGCGTGGTACTCACATTCCTCAGGAGATCTGAGCCTCCCTGCCCACGCAGAAATTGTTGCCACTACAAAAGAAATGTCCTTTCATGCCACCTGATCCTGCTTGTCAGACACTTGTGCCCTGAGGGTGTTTTTTTGTCCATTGTGGTGTTGGGACTGACTTCATAGTCTCTTCCCTTATAAAGCAAGTTTTACATTAGAGGAGCAACTGTCCCACATGAGATTTTAGGGCAGAAGGCAGTATAAGAACATGATATTAAGTGGTAGCAGCGTTCTGACATTATTGGAATACTGAGTATACACAGATTCAAGACAACAAAAGAAGGTAAATACAGCTGTTCTCTTGTAAGGTGCTGAAACTGAAAAAGCAAGGGTAGCCTTAGTAGTTAGCAGCTAGTTGAACAGTTCTAAGAATGCTAAAAAAACCCAAGATTCCACAGAGAAAAAGTATGAATGGCATTGAGAAATAGCATCATATGGCATTTAGCTGTCCCTTAGCTAAATTTCATAATCTACAATGTGCTTGAAAACATCACAGTTCTGTGTTTGCTGGAACTGAAGCTTTGCTGGTTCAGAAACTTGTCTCTAAATACTGTTATTACATCCATTTTAAACATTCAATGTATGTTAATAATGGTCAGCATTTAAGTCATGCATTCTGTGGTTATAAATGTATAAATCAGATGGCTCTTGGCACATTTTTTTTTGGAGCTATGTTGGGGCAAGTTGCTCAATGACCAACTTGAGAGCTTGAATAAAGATGGATCTGATGGATCCCACAGTATGCACTGTCATATATTGCAGCAGAGAAGTGTTTATTTAATCTCTCACTACTGCCACATGTGAGGATTTATGCTGTTGAGTTTATCCCTTGTGGTATTTGAAGCATATATCTACCCAGACATCACTGTCTCACTGTCCTGCCTGCAACTTATTCTGGAACACCTCTTTAAGAAGTCAGAGAAATCTGCTCCAAAAGACAAAAAGTTTTATGCTACAATAAAAAAACCTCTTGTTTGATCCTCATTGGTGCCTCATTTTGAAGCACATTTCTTGTTTAATAGTCTAAGCACTTGCTTCCTTTTCTCCTGCATCGAGATATTTTGCAGCACTAATTACATAATCTTGGAATGTTTGTTTTCATTCCAATATGCTGTTGAGTTGCACTGTGTCATACATCTCCTTTGTAGCTTTCCCCACAAAATGCTCTGTTTTGGGAGCACTTGTTGCAGTTCTCATCGACATCCATTGTGTAACAGAATCCATGCCATTGTTTTTCAGAGCTGCAGAGAAACCTGAGTTTGCTTCACTCCTCCTTGTTGCTCTGTTCAGAGCAAGTGAAGGAAGCAGAATTTGACCTTAGATTCCAGTAGCCAGTATGATCCACACTCCATTAGGATTTATATAAAGCTCTGTTCCACATGGTAGGCTTCCATACATAACATATACTTTTTAAAGCCAGAGTGCAGAGGATGAAGACAGATAAGGAATTGGGTTTTGAAATAGAAGGAACAGAGTGTTTGTGAATGAGCTCTTTCAGGATGTTTAAGTGCAGAGAGAATTGTGTTCTCCTAGGAGTTACTTGTTATCCCCATTTCTAACCTATATAAATGGCTCAGGTGGCAGAATACAAACATGAAGCACCAAATCTGCTTATTATTCCAAGTTTGAGGGAGTAATGAATGCAAGGTTTACCAAAGATGAGATGAAAAAGAACTGTTAATCACTTTTTAATTAGGCTTGTGCCGTTTCAAAAGATCTACCATTGGTTAATGAGAAGTAATACATACCATGTGAAAATAATAAACCTGTGCTCTAGGAATGGTAAGAGAAGTCAGAAAGGGTTTTGCAGGGTAAAGAAAACCTTTTTCTTTATGTGCATTTTATGTCATATGCTAGATTTTCAGTGGGTGATTTTGTAATACTTTAATTCCATATATAATTTTTTTCATGTCATTACTTTAAGAAGTGTATTGTATTCTAGTCATTCTATTCTACCTTCATGGTAATTATTAACTGTGAAGGTATTTCTCTGAATCTGAATGCAAGTTCTGTGCTATTGCATGGATGTGTGATAACTGTGACTATGAGTAGCAGTTAATTGCAATTTCATATTTGTGGTGTCTTGCTGGAATCTGTTCCTGGATGCATTGAGTACCCCCTGCACATGCAGGATGATCTTGTGTGAATGTGAGGGAGCACACAATGGACAGCTACTGTAAGCAGAGGATGAGGAACACTGAGGTTGTGGTCAGAAGTTCACAGTCTGTGACTTTCCCTGCCTTATTACTACCAGGATTTTTTATCTCTTGACTGTGATGCAATAAAAATTAATTAGTTCAATATTTGACATATTTTGTGATCAGGTTGAAACCTTGAAGAGGCATATGAAAAAATTAATTTTGTTTTTGTGCTTAGTGTTTTCATAGTAAAAACAACCTAGATATAACCTCATGCTCTGAGTTTAATTGAACAAATATTCAACAGCAGTTTCATATGCTCACCCATCCTTTGATTTTGATGATTAATACCAAAAGTGATATCCTTTTCAGAAAATACCATTCAAACCAGTTGTATTGATATATGCATTTTTGTGCCTTAATATCTCCCAAATACATGCTCACTTATCTGGTAACATATACTTAGGATATCTCATTCTGTTAATTAGCACTAAATTTACTTTTTGGGGGTATTAATAGCAGCATAAAGCTATATACATAATTTAAAGTATTTAAGCTTAAAAGCACCTTAAAAACTCTACCTTTAGCACTGAGTGACTCCGCAAATGTCTTATAACATTTGGTATTCAAACATCCTCACTGCTGCACTACAAACACTTCAGGTTAGCAAATTAATGCTCTATTTTATTAATTACTTTTCCATGTGCCATTTAAAAACACACACTATTATTTGGCTGAAACATAAACCATTCCAAATTTATATGCACTGATATCTGTTATAGAAATGATAGATTTTTTTTGGCCAGACCTATCAAGATATATGAACACACATGAAAACATCACCAAAAAAAAAAAAAAATCATTTTAAACTCTATAAAAATAGAGAAATGAGAAACAGGTTGAAAAACTCAATCTTTTTTCTCTAACACAGTTCAGAAGTGAAATATAGTAGAATAACTGGATTGTGCTTAGCTCCAGAATTGCAAAATCTCTTTGCTGTGATGTTAAGGTTAAAGTTAGGGATGTGTTCAAGATTAGTGTTGGAGACTATAGAGTGACAAAGGGTACATTTGTTTCTGGATGTTGTAGGATTTAGTGTGAAGAAGGTGGTTTAGGTGGGGATAAAAGGCTTACAATGAGGGTGGGGGAGAAAGAGAAAATTCATTTTTAGAGTAAATTTAGAGTTAATGATGAAATAGGGACAGGTATTTGAGAAAGCACTGCTTGAGCAGCTAAGATTATTCCTGGATCTCAGAAGGCTTACAGATGTAGAAACCTGCAGTAAATTGAGATCCTCAATCTCTTTTTCCCAAATCACCTCTAATTCTAGCTGTAGCCACAGTCCAGTGGATATATGTTTGCTTGAAGGTAAGTGCAAACTGTCTGGGCCACCCCACCAGCATCCATTTTAGTTCTGACTGCCTTTTGAGATACAGCAATAAATGTTTGTCCTCCTTAGTGAATTCCAGCCTATTTCACACTCTAGCCCTGAGTGTTGCTCAGTCTTCTGAGAAATAACAATCCCATATTTTTTAGTGCTGCCACACTCCATGTTAGTCCTGCAGCCTTGCAAGATCAAAGAATATATCAAGATCTCGTGTTTCTTTCCTGAGTCCTAAATAAATGTGTAGTCCAAGAATACCTTGTGGAATCCTTTCAAAGGAAAGATCAGGTAATCCCTGTTATGATCTACATTTTTGGACAGAAAGAAGATAAAATCCAGTGATGTAGTGGAGAACTTACGGTTAATGGTTGGCTGAATATCCCCAAGGTCAAATAAAACAGGATTCTTCAGATTCATTTTAGGATTAGTGCTTGTAGTGCAGCTTACAGCTGGTTGCAGTGGACCCTGGTGACCCCAGGCCATGCAAGAAAGCCTTGTTTTGTATTTGCAGTGACTTTAGGTGTTGGAATAGAAAAGGTGAAGGTAGTGGTGACAGACCTTGGGGCTGAGATCAAAACTCAGTGCTCAGTCGTGTTTCTTGACAAGTTCTGGTGACCAAAAGGGATCTCTGGGGTTTGGGCTTTGAATTGCAGAGCAAAAGTTTTGTCCTTCAAGGTTCACAAGCCTGGGAATAATGCCTGTGGCTGAATCCATTGCCTTGGTGTGAAACTGGAGCTGGGATTGAGAGCAAAGACCCAGATGGGGTAAGTGCAAGTCCAGTGTAAGCCTCAGGTGCATCCAGTGTGATTGTCCAGGGTTGCAGAGCCTGGCCAGGAAGTTCTGAAGGGAGGAGGAGTAACTGATGCTGTCAGCTTCAGATCTGTGTTCATTCTTTCACAGTGTGCCCTCAGCTGATTTAGCTGTCGAGCTGGTGTTGGCTTGCAAGATATTGTCTGTGCTGAATACACTTTGGTTGTAAAAATGCGAAATTTTTATTTGGGATTCTAGAAGTCTTGCTGGGGTGAAATACCAGCAGGGAAGGAGAGTTTATCAGTAGTTTCAGAGTAGGCTAGGATTAGATTTAGAATAAATCTCAGGTAATCTCAGGGCTCAGACAGGCTTACTGGTTTTCAGTGAGGGAGAATATTATTAACAGTAAAGGTTTATGGTAAATTCAGGCTAAGTATGGTTTTCCAGGCTTGCCTAGGGGTGAAGGATTTTGTATTGTTAGGGCCAAAAATGACATCTTATCACTAAGTCCTACAAGTCTTATGCAGCTAAGAAAAAGGGCAAGTGGCTTGGGCTTTGTTCAATTGTAAGTTCCTGATTTCATTTAGAATGTGTCTGGCTCTTGGGTTATAATTTGGGTCTCCAGGGACAGGAAAACTCAGTACATGTTAAATGCCTGCAACATAGAGCAGACTGGAATGAGGAGGGACTGAGAGGCAGAGATTATGTTATGTAAATAAAATGCTCATCACCTTTTCTGAGCTGACAGAAAAGACACCAAGACCTGGATTTCTGTATGTATATGAAATTAAAGGTATAAACTGTCACATGTTAAAACTAAGCTTCATTTAGAACCTGTAATAGTAATATCCTTTGTCAACCAGGCAAAGAAAATGTCAATGCAATAAATTACTGCCTACATAAAAATCATCAGTGAATTAATACTCACCCTGGTAGCAGATGATATCACTGTAGTTACTTTAACCAGAAAACTGGTACCATTCAGAAAACTGGAAATGGGCAGCAGAAGGAATAAAGAAGTTTCTATTTTATGTGGTAAACTGGCAGTCTCAGATCTTTACAGCTTCAAATGGAAGGTTATGGTAAGGTGAACTGAATTTTAATCTCTGTTTTTTGTCCTTTTTTAAATAACAGTGCTCTTGAAGTATCTATTCTATACCTCTCACAAATAGATGTGCATCACTTGTCCAGCTGTATTAATACTGCTGACTGAACTATTCATTATATTGCGGTGGTTGAGTCAAGTTTTATTTTGTAATTCCAAATATATGAAAACTAAATTCGTGTTTTAGTGACCTGTCATTCTTTATTCAGTACTGCTAATTCATCAAATTAAGCTGTTGTCATCAACAGTTTAATCAAGTGGTCTTTTTGGGTAATCAAGGTAATAAAAGAGGCAAACAAATTATTTTTACTGCTAAAGTTTGTATCCTATTAACTATTCTGTGTGATAATTTGACATCCTTCAGCCTTGGGACTTAAAAATCTGGTAATTGGTAATTGTTTAATTAACCACTGTGTTTGGTGTTCTAAACTTTGTATGTTCATACCTGATTTCACAGATTTCTGGCAGTTGCTCTTGCAGGAAATCCTATCAATCAAACATAATGCTAAAGAGAAATTTTAGAGTTAAACAAAAAATTTAATAGAAGAACTCCTGTGAAGAATCATTTCAAAACAAAAGTAACCACATTCAATATTAATAATTTTAATTTATTTAAATTAATGTTTCAGGAATTGCGTAAACACACAGTTTTTATAAATGTCTTGAGTTAGATTTTGTGCTCCAGTTCCGGTTTATTTCTTTTGTGCTTGCATATATATTATTAAATTAAGATTTCATCTACTAACACGCTGCTGTGACACCCTTTTTATTGCCAGACAAATATATTTTCCTACTTTATAGAAATAAATTGAGAAATATGGCTACTGTAAAATAAGCCATAATGATGAAATATTTATTGTGCTTTGTATTGATAAATAAATACTTTGTGATAACTGGAAAACCAGAGTATATTAAAGAAAATGTTGTTTCTGTTGTCTTAACACAAAGCCTTGTGAACTCTGGAGTTCTTACCTACAGGAGTATGTAACAAAAATAATACTGATCATATAGGATGGACTGTATTCTTTAGCAAAGTATTTAATTACGAGCTTACACCTTGGCTGAAGACTGTGGAGAATCCTGTACCTGTTTAGCAGCATATATGTAACAGATGTTTTAAATCAGAGCCTTTATGAATTGCTCTGTTTAAGCTGTTGAAAATGTATCTGTAGTAACTGCATGGCCACATAAGAAGCTGACAGTCTAATGTTAAGCAATGGAAGATTTTTCATGCTGTTTTAAAGCTCAGCATTTCTGAAAAATTAGTCTGTGATTTAGGAGCTGTGTACTGGTGTGGTCTGCAGGTCACCCTGGAAATGCAGCAAGAATAAATAACAACTACAAGAATACACAAGTAAGCATGAATTACACATAATTGGTCAGTAACTGCTGGCATATTCAGCTGTGAATCATACTCAGCTGAGAGAGACTGACTGTAAATGATGTCAAACAGATGTAATTTTTAGGATGTTGGAGAAGTAGCATTAATCCCAAAACATTATAGCAAGGGTTCCCAAAGTGTGACTACTTTGCATGTAGCTCATCAAGTGAAAGCAGCATCTACTCATAAAAGGGTGCTGTGATTTTTCTTTCAGCTATGTCCAACAAGCTATTACTAAATGCATTTAACTTGCAATGATTTGTCTAAGGGAGTGGGAATGATTTTCCAATCAGCTGAGGAAGAAGTTTTTGAAAACGAAAGCATATTGAAAAGAGAAAAGATCTTTTATTCAGCCCCTGATGCAGGCATTGCTGTCAGCAGATACAGCTGTCCTGTGATTATTGCACTGCCTAACCTCTTCTATTGAAAGCAACACCCAGAGACTTTCCATATAAAACAAGATCACTTTTACTTACTTTTGTAAATGGAGAAAGGGACATATTTGGATTTCAAAGTTGAAAATGTTTATTTTCAATGGAGCGTTTTCTTCTAACAACATACTTTGAATTCACTGTGTAATTTACAGATGAGGTAATTGAGACACAGAGAGCTTGGATGATGGCTGGGATTCCAGCAGCATGAGGTACAAGAGCTACAAACTGAGCCTGGCAGTTTTTTTAAGGCAAGCACTGAGTGATAAGGTCTCCTGTACAACAGCAGTGTGCTGTTCTAAAAATGGTGTTCCTATTTCAAAGCTTCATTTCTTGTTGTTTGAGCTTGGATGTGCACACTTTAGAAGGGGTGTTTTAAAAAATAGAAGTAAAGGTCCCATTCTTTAATGTCTCACCTTTAATAGCTGAAGACACTAAATTATTCATTTCTGATGTGGTGTGACTGAGAGGAACTGAACTGGAGCTCAGGATGCTGGGCTAATTTTCTTGCTCACCTAAAGGTCTGCAGAGTATCCTTTGGCAAGCACCTTCCCCACTTTAGGTTTCATATTTCTGATCTCTTTCTTTCTTTTTAAAAATGCACACAACTGTTCATCTTTCCGCCTGTCTTATTTGCTCTTATTCTCTCCCTGTCCACTGCAGGTGTAGGGATTTGTGACTGTACAACTAAATCTACAATTTACTAAAAGAAAATGCAGGATTTCATGCTTTCTGGTTAAACAAAACCTCAAAAACATTTCTTATATTTGAGATCAGTGACGGTGGACCATTTGCTTTTCATATATCTTAATTTTATTTAGATTTTTGTTGTGTCTTCCTTCTTTTGCATGTCTAAGTTGTCACAATGTAGCATTATTTTGTCTTTCTATTTCTTTCCCTTTCTGATTTATTGAACCAATCTAGCTATCAGATAATTACAAAGCCATAAAGATCTTTGCCATATATGATTATAGGTTTTTGGGGTTTTCTTAATTGCAACTTGTTCATCTTGCCAGTTTGGTTTATTTTTGCTTCTTATTTTCATCATATTTAGATGAACCATAATTTTAACTATTGCAGTTTATTATGTTTTGGACAGCAGCAGTCTTCTCTGAAAAAGGTAGAAAAGTACAAAGACACAACTTATTTTCAAAGTAACACTGCTGTTAAAATATCACTCAACAGCTCTATTCAGTATTGTTGTCCACCACTGCATATAATGAACTCACTGTTTCCATCAACACTTAATATTTTTTTCCAGACTAATACTAGGAAAAAACAAACAATAGAAGGAACAAAACAGTTGACCAGCAAGGAACATGTATTGTATCTTTCCTGAAAGGAGGATGTAGTTTGTAAAACTCTCATAAAAATATCAGAAAAATGATTTCTCTGTGGTCAAATAATTTTGTTGTGCTGCTCATCGTTAGCCCCGTGCCAGGTGTCCAGGTGAATGTGATCACAGCCAACCCCACAGCTGATTTCACTTAAAGTGATGACCCATCAGCCCCTTTACAGGCGTGTACAAACTCAGGGCATTGCTGGGGATGTTTCTTAAGAGCAGCTGAGCCAGCAGACCCCAAGAGAGTTCAAAAGTAAGGTTACAACAGAGACTGGGATCCCTTCTACTTCGTTTCCACAAAATGGTAAAGTTAATCTACTTTTGTAAACTATTTTATAAAATAATATTGTGTCAGTAAAATATGGTGTATTGTGATTAATTAGAATAGTCCCGTGATTTAACCATTTTTATGGTCTCCTGGTGATTTAAGATATTGAATATCTTATGTTTGTTCAAATTAGGACCTGGATATATCTATTATCTAGAAATAAATAGTGACAATGCAGTTTTGGGTCGCAAAGTTGAAATTAGGAGTGAGGAGAATTGTGGCACAACTTCTGTTTTCTTTAGCAAATCTGTCTGTGCTGTAATGGTGTGTGTTTGAGAAGCGTTCAGATTCACCTGGTAGAATAAAGCTAACAAACATGGCTCACTGCTTATTATAAAATAGATTGTCAGCTCAAAGAAAAAAGAATAAGAATTAAATGAAGTCACTCAAGTAAAAAGAATATAAAGCACTCTAATGCAACTGTTAGGAAAAAGATTTGATAAGCCATACTTTTTACTTATTAGGTATAGATTTTTAATACAGAGAAGGAAACATAGCAGTTCCCCCTTGGTATTAAATGTCATTCAATAAATTGATAGCCATTGTGGGGTGGGGAAGGAAAATAAAAGAGAATAAAAGAGGCTTTAGGAGCAGCTTTTTGCAATGCACACTCAGGGCTGCCTTGCTTTTCATCATGGGGTTCAGCACGGGCATTGCAGCACAGCTGAAGGAAGTGCTAAAGGTGCTTTTCAACCCTGAAACTGCTGCTGAGGAAAGGTGTGTGCAGAGGGCCGGGTGAAGGTCAGTTACCTCTGCCCACCCCTCCTCAATCTCTCATCCAATTTGATTCACTGAAAGGAACTACCTAAACATATAATGAGTTTTAAACTGTTAGACTTTTAGATTGTAGGAGCTTCCCTGGATCCTGTTGTAGTCTGAATAAGAGTTGGACATGCTTAAGGGTCTGTCACTCATAGCAGTGAGATTCTGTGTCATTTGCCTGCCCTCACTGTCCCTTCGTCTGCCTGAATCCCCAATACTGAAGGCTCCTGACAGATCATTCATTTTTTCATGTTGTGAGTTTGCTATTAAATAAACAATTTTTTTCCACTTTTCTCAAAAAAGATTTTTCTCCTGAACAAGTTATGAAAAGGGCAGCTTAAATTTGTTTTCTAAAAGAGACCACGTCAAAAATGTCCTCCCAAAATTTGTCCTAAACCAAGACAATAACTATGAAGGACAATTAGCAAAGAAACACTTTTTTTTTTTTTTTTTTTTTTTTTTTTAGCTTTCTGCAGGATTTTCAGTGGTAGTGGATATTATGCTCTGTGGTTTTAGTGAAAACAAGTAATGTCTAAAAGGAAAACTTCTACTATAAAGTGCAAGCACAATCTTTGCATACTTTTCCTGCACAGTTCAGTGGAGTATGAAAAGACATATTTTATTCTTTCCTGTAGGAAGTCAGTCTTCCTTGTGTGGTTTGAATTCATCCTTAACCATCACTGAGTATCTCACAGGAGGGTTGTGGCTGGCTCCAGACAGATGTGCTGAACATCTCAAACTACTTTGCAGTTTTCAAGCAGTGCTGAGTTTGCAGCCATCCCATGCAGCGTATCTTAAATTCATCCCATCACCATGAAAAGCTATTTTCTAGTGCTAACAGGCAGGATTTAGTACTGCACTGGACTCATCAGTCAGGTATAAAATTCCTATCTGCATTGCTTTTGCTAAAATACAGGAAAAACATGTTCCCTTGGCTGTTCTGTCTCAGCAGCTTTCCTGACCACTCCAAGCACTTAGACATGATATGTTTTGATTATATTTCTGTAGTTTGTTTCCCCCATGCGTTAGGGCTTTTTTCTGCTGTGTTCTGGAGGCTTCCTGGTCATGTTCTAATATCACAGTGCCTGATCAGCTGGAGTAACCCTGCTGAAATTTATGAAGACCACAGACTTCTATCTCTGTTCTGTGGTTTTATATGCAACTGTAACACAAATTAACGCACCCATGCTGGTCATTAGCATTCTGCACTGGCAGGCAGAAGAAAAACAAAGAATTGTTGAGTGGTGTAAATGTGGTCAGGGGCTGACAGATGGGCAGATCTCTAAAGTTTTCTGGAACAAAGCTGAGCTTCTGGGTCACAAACAGCTCTGCATTGCAGTCCTGAGAATGACAGAGCAGGGGGGATGATCATGATCTACTCCTAAGGCAGGGTGGATGAAATATCTGATGATATAAAAGTAATTTTCAGGTGGCTGAGCATTCAATGGGCTGGCTTTGTTAAGGGTTCAAGTTTTGTCTGCTTTGTATATTTATGAATCGTCACATTGTGTGTTAGGAATTTTAAGATTCTCATTAGTTGTTGGTCATATTTCAATATCAATTTTTAAATGAAATATGGTCTTATAGTTTTTAGTCAAAAATAGGTAAAGAAATTGTAACAAGAGGAGTAGTTAAGCTGTCCATGTATGTGTAGTGGGTTTGTGTTTGGTATTTCCTTTGTCAGCTTTAACTCCTAGTTTTTGGTTAGAAGCTCTCCATATAATATTAAACTGTGCCTAGAGTAAGCTGCTGGTTTTGTTTCCATTTCATTGATTTAGTTACAATAACTCGCTGTGGTCTGCTTGATTCATAATTTCTCTACATGGACACTAAACTGTTTCAATAACTATTGTACTCTCTGCTTTAGTGTAGTGGTAAAGAACTTGGAATATTTTCCACAGTATTAAAATGCTGGAGTCATTTGGAATGTAAAAGGCTTTAATAATTTCTGTATAATATTTTTAATGATAGTTACTAATTGCTAAAGCACTCCAATTCTAAACTATCTTTGCTTCTCTTGGTGGGAAACATGAACACCTGAAATGAGGAGCAGGTGTTTGAAAAAAGGAGATTCAGAGCATATGGTTAGTAGTTGTTTCTGATTTGTATGTTGGAATGAGCAAAACATGAAAACATACCATACAAATAATTTATGCTTCAGATTAACACCGAATAGTTTATATCATTGCACCCTACTTGCTAATAGTATTATATAAATAATGCACAAATATATAAATAATATATTCATATTCACCTGTTATTTAACTACTATGGGCAGCTATGAAATATGAAATTATTAACTTTGTGTCAGTACTTGGACTGTAGAGCTTCTCTACACCAAACTTCCAGTCGATTTTCTGTATATTTCATAAAATCAGTGCATATTTATAAAATGGGATTGGAGGACTGCTTGTTTCAGCTGTATATATACACACATGCCCCCCACCTTTCCAGTAATACTGACTGCCTAGAACCAAATTCTCATGGCTTTCATGCCACAAAAGCCATTGGAAGATTTAGAAGATGATGAATATTTCCCTTCATTGCCAGTATATGAACAACACAGACTTAACATTGTTTTATGCAAGAGTAGGAGCAAGGCTTGCTGGAATAATAATGAATGCAATGTATTGTGTCTGAAAGCTGAACTGTGCTCTAACAGGTTAGAAAATTCGGGATAAATATCTTTATTTTGTTATCCTCTTGTAAGGAAGAGCATTTTCTTTTGATTTCCCTTTCTGCAGAGGTGGAGAGTGCCCTCGGTCCAGCCTGGGGAGGCAGTCAGGGCTCGGCTGAGGAGCAGCTGAGCTGCAGCCTGGGGCAGGAAAGGGTTTGTAGCTGTGTAGTCTAACATTGATTATTCACTCATCTGAAACTGACTTCTGGTTTGGGCTGCACTGGCCTACAGCCTGGAGAGAGAAAGCCTCTATCTTTTCATGTCTCTATTTTAGTGTGTATTTCTTAAGGCTTAAAACTGCATTCAGCTGTGAGGATATTTTTATTCTGTTGGAAGTGCTTCATTTATTTTATTGGACCTCAGTGTACAGCCCCACTGAACATGGTAGAGTCTGAATGTTTCACTCTGGCTTGGGAAAAGCTTTCTTAGCAGAACCAAAATGGAAAATCCATGAAAAATATTGTCTGATGGAAATAAATTTACTGTGGGATATAACCACTCCAAATAACAGCCTGGAAGGTGACATTGAAGGACCTCATTACTTTGTTCAGCTCTTAGCAAGCAGCCAACTGAACCAGCTGCTCTGGGAATTGTCAGTCTGACAAAATGGGATCAGCAGGTGGGCAGGGACAGGGATTCAGGTTGTCCAAGGGTGTGTCTGAAAGGATTCTGTGGGTCTGGCAGGGTGGGAAAGGCATCTGCTTTGGAGAATGGGCAACATTTTATTTTGGTGGGTTTTGGCATGGAGGCTGAAATACATGCTGTAGCTTCCTGGAGGAAGGACCATGGACAGGGGAGGTAGCAAAGAGCAGAAGGGAGTTTAAATGTTCCTTTTGTGAAACTCTGTAGCCAGAATGGGATCAGCTCTGCAATTTGATCCATATATATGGATGAAATGAGCAAAAAAGTCTATTGAAAGAATTATTTGGAAGGTCTAGAAATTCCTCCTGCCACTGTTTCAGGGTGGGAAATAATTTTTTTTCACTCTTTTTGTATGTGTTGGGAGAACTTTGAATTTATGAATTTGAAAGAAGAAAACACAGCTAACTAGGTCAATGAAAAATTCTGCACATGCATTTTCTGAGTAATTTCTGTTTTGCTGAACCCCTCAAGAGCTCTTTACAGATGTAGGTAGCATTGTCCCTTCCCTGCTGATTGCTCAAGTTGTGGAATACTTTAAAAAGTCATCTCTGATCTGCTGCTGTTCCAAGGCATTGCATTGTCTTTCACTGTAGCCAGGACTGGACAGTCTCTGAATGTCATCTAGCACTTAATAATATGGATGTTGTAATTTGTCATCTCAGTCACCATGTCACTCTGTCATTTCATTGTGTTATATTGGCTCATGGTGGTGATGCCTCTCTGTCCTTCACCTCACAGGTTCCATGAACTCTGAAAGTTAGCATAGCTGAAGATTCCCAGTTCAGAGGGAAAAAGCTCCATGTCTGACTTACCTTCACTCTATGTGCACCCTACTGCAAGTGCTGAATGTCCTTTTAGAGAAGGACAGTACCTATTTTATCTTAGACCATCGAGTGTGCTGTATTTCTGTTTCCTTTATGTTCCTTCCATAAGAGAAGAAAAATTGCATGATGTCATTGCAGTAACAAGACAAAGCCTTTGGTCTTCATGTTTGATTGGGTTATTTTGCTGTAGTCAGGAGAATGTGATCTTTTTGAAACATCAGATATAAATTTTTTTCTTTTCCCTTCAGAAAGGGTGATACTAAGAACCAAAGTAATCTCATGCTGCCATTATCTAGAAAGAAGGTAAATCCAGAAAAAATAGGAATAATTGAGAAAAAACCTGGAATAGCTGTTTGACTAGCAGAGACGGCTGGAGAGAGCCTAAAACTTCACTGATATAAGAATGTGTTTGTGTGTATACACACACACACACATATACACATATATAAAAGCTATCTAGAACAGTATTGGTTTTCACAGAATTTTTTGTACTAGTTGGCATTATTTTAGAATGGAGACACCCAGACATTGATTGAAATAGTTAATTTTTTAATCAAAACTTAGAGAAGACCTGTCAAATTTTGTTTTGGTTTTGTGTATGTGCCTGACTATGAGATGTGCATTTTGCCAGAAGTAACAGCAGGATATTCCAGACCCTTCCATCCTGCTTGCCCTGGCTCTGTACCAGGAGCCTTTGATTGTCACAGGCTGCTCCACTGGGATCTGACTCCTCCTTGCAGGGCAGGATCCTGCTCTGTGTGCTTGGTCTGTTCCCCAGCTTGCTAAGGGAACCAAACACACCAACATATGCCGGAGGGAAAGCCAATTCCTGATGTCTCAATTAAAGAGAATAAATTAGTTTGTTAATTAGGTAGATTACAGAAGGAGCTTTCCAGGGAACACCTACTGACTTGTTCAGGAGTTTCCCAGAGAGTGACCCCATTCCAAGGTGGAACCTTGGGTTCTGATGCAAAAGCACAAGAACTCTGTCTGGTGAAGAAACAACAGGCCCTGAAACTGAGGCAGAGCCAGGGTGGGGTACTGGAGCTCAGGAAATGTACCCTGAATCAGAGCTCCATAGCAGTGGAGCTTTTCCAAGTCCAGGAAATCCAGGAAACCTGCCTTGCAAAATCCAGTGTTGGTATTACAGATATGGAGCATATTATAGAAAGGAGTGTGGAGCTGTGACAAATCTGCTCACCTTTGCCTGAATGGAAAGCTGTATAAATGTTATACTTGTGTTAATTCTTGTAGACCATATGGAGTTATGTATTTTGGGTTTCAGGGTTTTTTCATAATAATCATCACTTGTGGATTTTGTGAACGTCTCTCTTGGAGAATAAAAACTTGAAAAAATGCTGATGGCAAGGGGATCTGCTAGAATGTTAATTTTAATTTTCTTCCCAGAACTGTGTTATAATGTGCATTAATCCATATTCATTCTGTTGAGGAAAAATACTATTTGGCTTTTTCTTTCATTTTTCCTTCCTCTTTTTTACTTCAGATGAAGAAAATACTAGAATGCTTTCCTAATTTCTGTCATGCAGGAAAGAAAAACCTTTCCTGTCTTTGTTGAGTAAACTGTCTTGCTTTAGTATCTTCAAAACCATCTTCCCATAACTGGTTTAAAATTCAGCATTTTTGTTAAGCTGCCTTAATTTTATGGCTG
The DNA here is from genome assembly GCF_047830755.1 of Zonotrichia albicollis. Taxonomy (NCBI): domain Eukaryota; kingdom Metazoa; phylum Chordata; class Aves; order Passeriformes; family Passerellidae; genus Zonotrichia; species Zonotrichia albicollis. The sequence goes on from NC_133832.1 coordinate 10,362,711, forward strand.
TATTTCAATAGTTTGCCACTTTGTTTGGTTAATAATGCAATAAAGAATTGGAATTTCATTCTAGGGCCCAATAAATAATAAGGTATATTGTGAAATGCAGCAATAAATCTTGGCTTGGGAAGTAAACTTGCTTAACTTTCAGAGAAACATAAGGAGAGGAATCATTCTTATTTATATGTATTTTTTATTATTTGTCTGAAAATCTTATTTTGGTTTTGGCTTAGATTTTAATTCATGTTAGCCTGAGCACAATATATATATATTATTCAAGAGAGATGATGCTTTAAAAAAAAATAAATTGGCTGTACTGTTGTGTATATAAAGTCAGTTTCATTTAGATGGTAATACTGTTTTAATATGACAAACCATCAGCAGTTTTGAGTTATTTGAAATTCAATGGCAAACATTTTAAGATAATTAAGTTGTATTTTGCTTTGCTTGATCAAGTCCTATTTTCATGCTTCCATCTGCTCCAAAGGGGGTGGTGTGGATGGTCCCAGGGGCTCAGTGGATGGTGTCAGCAGCAAGGACAGTTCCACTCCACACAGCAGTTACAGTACCACGAGTGTTGCTCTGAAATTTGATTTTGTGCAACCAAAAGTGAACAGTGAGATAGTATCATATGCTTAAAAGTGAAAAGTTTTTAAAAAAACATAATATGCTTGCAAAATTTGTCAAATGCTAGATGATATTTGTGGAGTAGGATGATGATACACTGTTTTAAACAGCACCTTTCAAAAGCAGCTGTGTGACACCATCTGTGTGTGAGCTCTTGGTAGCAAAAACCCAAGAAAGGATTAAGAAATGCACTAAACTGTGCTTGAACTTGAATAAACTGAATGTTTGGAAGGGATGAGGATCTTCCCTGGCAACTATAACTCCACATTGATGATGAAGGGGTTTTTTTAAAGAAAAAGATATTTTTTCCACAGAAACTTCTCCATTTATTATTAAGTTGTTATTTAAAGATGATATGAGCATCTTTTTTTCTTATATAATTTAATGTATTGTTATGGTTTGGAGTGTTCAGAGCTGCTAACGGAGCTGGTGAGAGACATCCCCATGGTTTTCTATAAACTATAGACATCTGTAGTTTATTTCTTATTGGGACTTTGTGTCCCAGTAAGTGAGCAGTTTGGTACCCAGTGGTTCCAGTGACCTTTGAGCAGGAGTGGAGGCTGATGTACATTGCACTGGGTGTCTCAGTCATGCAGCTGGAAAATGAGTCCCTTTCCTTCCATCCAGTCCTCCCTGCTTGCTTAATTGAGCCATTAACATTTTAGAAATCATTAGTGCCTAACAAGTCTTGTGCTTTTGGCTTGAAATAGGAGAGTATGCATTTGAACAAAAGGGATGTTTCTTTCAGGAAAACTTTTCTAAAAACACGGAATGTGAGTCTGAGAGCTGTTTCCTCATGCAGACAAGAGAATTCTCTCCAAATTGTTGCTCTCTGGTGATAGCAAGGAGAAATTCACTTGTACAGCTGCAGAGAAGTTCCCTGTTTCTTTGCAGTGGTGTTTGCTCATATTTGCAGCATTTAGTTCCTTAGTCAATAACTTGTTGAATGTTTATCTATAAATGAAATTTTATTTTGCTCAGACTTGATCAGGCAAAGGTTTTTAGTCATAACCCTCTATGTGCTTAGTAATAACTGTGCTGGACTTTGTTTGACATATTGTGCCCCCAATAGATCCCTGTCCTAAAATATATTTTGTTTTGAAAATGTAGTTTTACTTTCTCTGAAATTACACACCTCTGACATGAAAACCCAATCATAGAGTATGTCAAATAATAAGAAATTTTGAGCAATGCTCTGAATTTCGGGTTATTTGGAACAGCAAGACATTTCAAGAACAGCATTTTCAACACAATGGTCAGGTCTTGGCTGAAGGAAAAAAAATGAGTTTAAGTGAAAAGATGTTTCAAATGAAATTAACTCTTCCATTTAGCTGTGGGTATATTCTGCAAATCCCTTGGGTCTTGTCAGGGTACAGGAGTATTCAACTCCTGATCTTGCTCCCTAAATCTTCTTTTGGCTCTTCTAAGTCATCATCTCCTGGGAAGTATTGAGTGCATTTTGTTTTTCATTGTTTTGAACACTTGATAAAACCTTAATGGAGCCTTTCCACTCTGGTCAAGTATTTATGCTATACATGATCAATATAGAGGAAGTAAATTCTGCTTGTGCATAGTTTCACATCCCAAGTGAATCAAAATTTATCAAATCACAGATGACTTCTATGATTATAACTTCAGCTTCAGAGATACAAGTAAGGGTGAAAGTTTCTCCATGGCACTTTATCTTACAACATTGAATGCTTATTTTCGTTCCTGAAAATTAAAAATCAAGTTCCTGAAAGGAATTGTTTGGGCTCTTAGGCATGAATCTATTAGCAACTCTAAGTGTCGTTTTACTTTCTCTGGGATGTAATTTGCTCAAACTAAGAGAGGGGAATCTTGTTCATTTAATGAATGAAGTGATGAAAATGGCAAGAAACTTGAACAAATTGAAAGAGGGCAACCGGAAAGTAGCAATCCCATTTTACACATGCACGAAAAAAAACCCAGTTTTTGTTCTGTGAACAGTGGTTTTTTTTTCTCTTGCTGCAAGTTGATTACATGTGAGGAGTTGTATGTTATAGATCTGTAAGGGATACAAGTGAGAGGAAAAATCCTGAGAAAGAAAGAAACTTGCTTGATTCTACAGCTGCCTTCCATGTCCTGATTCTCCAGGGTCCACTTAGGAGGAATCAAGATTTGCGCTGAGGCATGAGAAGGGAAATGTTTTCTGCTTTGTCACTCCTCAGGATAAAACTCCAGTGTGTTTCCAGTCCTTATCAAGTGTCACCTATTCTTCATTAGCCATTTGTGCTTTCATTAATCAAAGGTGAACAACCATGTAGTTTGAATGTTGGGAAAAAAAAGGCTGGGAATGGTTATGGCTGAAAAATGAAATACTGCAAATACTACCTTTAAATCTCTTATCTATGGACTTGAGAGAGTTTTATCATTTTGACAAATTTGGCAAGCTCAAAGAAGATATTTAAACTGTTTTTAAAAATCTGAATGTAAGATTTCAAATGCTGAACAATACCAAACATCTATAGTTTATTTCTTAAATTCATGTAGCTACAGGAAATAACTTAATGTATCAGGAGATGCTTAAGAGCTAATTATCAAAAAGTTGTTAGAGGATCGGGATTAAAGCCAACTACTTCTGGATATTTTTCTACTTCCTGTGGATTGAAGCAATTAGTAAAAATGTTGCCATCAGCAAAGTTTCCATCATTATTTCCCACATGTACCCTTTGCAATTGTACAAGTTCTTTCAATGATAAATAAAAATTAATCTTCTTTCTCATTTGGAAAAAAACCCAAGCACAAGATTAAAAGTGTCCTACTGATACTAATATGAGCAATATCATTTTTCATTAAAGGTAGAAGTTGTTTATATCCTAATATCTTGACACAAATATTCAAGGTTATTTTGAGCCCTATGGGACAACAATAAAGGCTTCTGCTTTAACAATTGGAATAAAGAGGTTTTAGAAACACTTGATTTTCTGTAATGAAATTGAATATTGGTGTATTGAATGAGTTTGTTGGCTCTGACATGGCTGACTAAGATGGTCTGTCAAATAATCTGGCTATGTAAAGAACAGTATAAATTCATCAGCAAAATACCTATCTGTACCATGAAAAATGTGGATTTATGTTCTTAGCATTTTAATTATTTAATTTTGATTACAGGGATCATCTCATTGTAAAGTGATTGTAAAATGCTGTATTTTAAGTCAAGTTGTTATTTAATATTTACTGTTAGTGTCCAGATGTTCAGCTGAGCTAAAGACAGCTCCTGTTGTCCTGCCAATTCTATACACAGCAGCAAATCAACCCATGGTCCCCTCCTGTCCACTCTGGTTCAAATGATGCAAATTTTGGTTAGATTCTGCCTAAATCTGGCAAATACTGCTTTGGTTTTCTTTCTTTGAGGTCTTTGTGTTGTACTTTCAGGGAAGCCCAGCTTTCTTTTATACAAAAGTAGATGTGGCTTTTCTTCTAAATATTTTCTGCTGTAAGATGTGACTGTTTGGGGAGTGTCAGGATAATGTCTTAGTCAGGATGAGTGGAAAAGGGAATTCCTTAGAGCCTGGCAACTCACACCAATGCTGTGGGTGTTTTTACCTCTTCCTGGTTCTTTGCATTCCTGCTCAGATCTATGAATAAAAATGAAGTTTTCCTATTGAAGTTTGGTGCTTATGTCACATTTTCATTCACCTGCTGTTGTTTTGTGTGTGGAAAATGTGTTTTTACTAGGGAAGTATATTATGAAGGCAAATAATACAAAGATTAGTTTCTGCATAGTTATTTAATATAGCTGTTCCTTGATCCTTACTTGGATCCCTCCTTGCAATCTAGAAAAATATTTGGAAACCATTTTATGGCTTTCAATTGAACACAATTTTCAGTATTTTTATTACTTATTTTTGCACAGAAAAGCTGTATTTCTCTTGGAATCCAAATTTTAAAAACTGGAATAGGCTCTGACTGCTTCTTAAAAATTACTGCTGAAAGAGGAAAAATTAGTCTTTACAGATTAATATACTTTCTCACTGGCCTTCTTAAAAATTACTGTTATTTTAGCTGGTTATTCACATGAGTAATCCATTGAACTCTGTAAAGGTTTCAATATTCTGGGTTTTATGTCTTTCACTGTTACAGAAATGATATGTAGTATTTTACTATTATGCGAGGCAAATAATATGGGATTGCAGAATCTACTTTATTTCTCTCTTTGGTTTCTGTCACTTCCATCCAACTTAATGACCCATTTCCTAAGTTGCTTATACCTGACACAAATCTGTATTTGTATTTATGTACATAAATGTTATTTTGTGATACTTTTTAAAATATTTCCTGGAGCCTGGGGGCTGTTCCTTTGTGCCAGCAATATAGGAAGGGCAGGCCAATACTTGTGCCCTTCAGGAGAACTGACACAAGGACTCTGACAAAAAAAAAAAGATGACAGAAGCCAGACAGTTGGGAATATAAAAAACATGGTGCATAAATTTTATAGTACACATTTTGCTCTGAATTTTCTTGCTTCTATATAATTTTGGATCAGGAGAGGGAGGTGGGGTTCATCCCTTCATTCTCATAGTAGTTTCTATATTATTGACCATTTTCTGTGTTAAGTAGGTGTATGCATTGTATTAAATACTCCCTATTCTGTATACTCCCAACCATTTCAAATATTATATGTTCTATCATGCTAATAATCTGAATTTTTTAAGTCTGTGAAGAAGTTTGTGCAATAGACCTTGATAACTTCTAGAAAATTATCAGCAGTTGCACAGACAATTAATTAGTCATACTCAAAGTTACCAGGTTTAAAGACTCAGTTAAGCTTTGAATAGATATTATAAAAATAATATCTTCATGTGACTTCTCTGAAGAATCCAAATCTGAGATTTTAATTAACATCTGTTTTCTTTCTTCTTGGAGCCTTAAAATTTCAAGCAATGATTTCTCTTAGTATTTTGGATTTCTGGTTTGGCAGAGCTTCTTTACATCAAACGAGGATAGGCATTAATGAAGTATAAAATACAGTGAAAGAATGCTTTCTCTCAAAGTCTAGTGCAATTCTTAGCTGTCTTACTCATCAAGGACAACAACCCTGGCTCAAATAAGATGTTTTTGGAAAGTTAAATGTAGTGGAAATATTTTCATTTTCACTGCTGAACCTCTGACAACATTTATCTCTTAAGGGAATAGTTTAAGCATAAAATAAGCAAATCTCTTCTGATAGAGGCACTTCTGTTTGGCTTTTGAATTTTACTGAGAAACTTAGCACAGAAAAACACATGGCAGGAAGCATAAAAAACCATTAGATCTAGAAGGTGTCTGCATAACCCTTGTGTTTTCTGTAAACATAAACAGTTTCTCAGAAACAATTCAGGGTGCAGCTGATTGCAGGCTTGTTACAGTCATGGGATAGCCTGGCTCACTGTTCCATGCTTTGCTTCTGCAGTAGTACAAGTCTCTAATTATTTTCTTGATTAATGCCTGAAATAGGGCAGTTTCTATTATACATCATTATTAATCATATTCAACAGTGGGATTTTGGATATGCCTTTCTTAATCTACCAGTTTGGATTATTTTGGTGTGGAGATGGATCAGTGTGGCAGTGTGATGTGGGGATGACAGATTTCATTGTGTTTGTGTGGTGGCATTGCAGGAGTAAATCTTGTTTGCCTCTCCTCTGAAGTGTTGCACACAACACTGCGCCAGCCTCCCTGGGGTGAGGTTACGTTTTGGTGCACGTGTCAAGATCTTCTCAATGACAAACAGGGTTTGAGTAAGCTGTGTTTCAAGTGCATAACATGGAATTTCACATGAGTTTTTGCTGATACCCTCAATGGTTTCCTAGCTTGGCTGCTCTTGAGAAGTGTGAAATTAAAGCTAGAAACACACCCACCAGGACATGAGATGAACAATGTATTCAAAATATGGAAGTGTTTTTCTGAATGTGTTAATCAGCTCTATATGCCTTCCAATTATGCTTATAATATCTGTTTAAAATTGCTCCTATATTTATTTATTTTTCATTTCAGGGGTGATGCAATATTTAGAATACAATTATGTTTTGGTTTGCTGTGCTCTTCTTGCCAGTTTCTTGTGTTTTGAAGTCTCTCACTGATTGCTTCTCATTTTTCATTGCTGATGGCCCCTTCAGACAGGCAGGCTCTGAGCTAATTAGCAAAGCTTTGTTCATGAATGCTTGATTCCTCCAAAAACTCTGCAGGAAGGAAAATTATGAACTATACTACACAATCTGCAGTTGCAGAGGCTATAGTGTTAACAGTAATGTGCTGCAATGTTTAAATTAAAATCCACCACTTTAGATGTTATTAATTAATGCTCTGTGATGGGGAAGTTTATAGTCCAAAGGACAGTGGAGGAGGATGATGAACTCAGCAGGTCTGAGAATCAAAAGCTGGCATGCAAGAATGGTGTCAGTCTAAACCACTGCTGGAAATTCCTCTGGAATTTTGTTAGGCCTGCAAACTGGGCTGGTTTTATAGTTATCATTTGGCAAGCTCCAAGCCTTGTTTTCTTTGTCCTACTTTGTTCATCTTCTGATTCTGTGGGTGACAACTGCTGTTTGAACAAATTGTGGCTCACAGTGATGGAAGGGGGAACTCCGACTTTGGTCAAGATTGGAAGGGGCAATGAGCAAGATGAGGAATAGATCCAGGTATGGCAGGAGGAGGAGCTGGGTTTCCTGAGATGGTAAAGCAACAAAATCTGGTACTTCTGGGATGTAAGAAACTCTGTGACATGAAGAGCTTCTGGTCATCATTGGGTACTTGTGATCTTGTGGGCAGTAATCTGGGAGCAGGGATAGGCATTCTTCTCCCCATATTACATTCATGGCTTCCTCTCTCTGCTGTTTGAGACATCACACTCCTAGTGACTCCACCCCTGCTTTGGAGGACCTTATTTCTTTTGGGATAGTTTTCAACACTTTGCTTATTTCATGAGAGCCAGAATTTGTGCTTCTGCATTAAGACAAAATCTTTTTCTTTCAAGATAGTTTTAAAGTTTTTCATTTTAAATGAGTAATACAAATTAGTGTTGCTCATCTGCACCACTGAAGGTGTGCAATTGCTTCCTGGCAGACGCTGCTTAGCAGATCTTCTCTGAAGCCAGGATGTGTTCCTTGGCTTTCTTTATGTTCTTATTGTGTGAAGGTGTGCATGAAATGTAACATGAACCTAGTCCAAGTCATTCTGTAAATAAGCAATCCTTAATGGCTAAATGAAGATTTGTGTGAGTGTAAATTGAGGCTTCCCTGGGTTAGCCAGATGAGGGTTCTGGAGGGGCTGTACCATGTTACCTGTAGTACAGGAGATTGAAGAATAAAAGTTCTGCTGCTTCAGAGCAAGGCAACCAGCATTATTAAGAGCTGGCTCCTGAAAAGATGCATGTTAATCCTTTTGAAGTGAATGTTTATTCAAGGAAGTTTCTGCAGAGGTGGCCCATAAATTTGATGTTACTTTAAGCAATGGATAGAATACTTATTTTCTTGAAAGGAGTTGTAGCATATTGGCTCCATTAAAAATGAATGTACATTTTGTTAGCATGTTGTGTTCTTGCTTAAACTTACACTCATGGCCAGGCAATTCAGTGTGCATTGCAGCTGGAAATAGTTCTTAACATAGATTAAAATTTGGGGATGTGATGGCTTTGATTAAAATCAATATATGGAGTGACAGTTACTAAAATGCAGATGAAAACTAGTACAAAGAATTAATAAGGGACACTGATAATAGAATGGCCATCACTTAATATTTTATGTAGATTCATAAAACATCTTTCAAATTTTGAATCAACAGCTGGTAAAAAATGCAATAGTAATGAGCTCATTTGTATGTAAATGACTGTCATTCTTTTCTAGGCTGCCCATGCTTTATGGGATCCTGCTAGATATCTCTAAGTATGGTCAAGAAAATAGGCCTTTTCAGGAAACCCTTCCAAAAATCAATTTAAATGCAAAGTCTTTGCCTGGCTTTTAAGTTTACAAAAGTAATTCATAAGGTTCTGTCAGTCTGAAAGTTCTGTCTACTTGTATTTAAAATAATAATCCAGTACATTATTGGGAGCTGAATATCATACAAATTAGGAGCTCTAGGGTAATTCTAGCAACAGCAGAAGGTAAATCCTTGGCATGTTCCAACTCTCCTGGAAGAACTGGCCAAAGCAGGTTGCAATGTCTGCGTACCCAGGGATGTGAAGTGAATGTGCAAAAGAATCTACATTGTGTGCATTCCTTTTATTGCTTATACTCAATAGCCACTAAAGCCCCATATTTTCTGTAAATACCTGGACTGAGAGCTAGAAAGAGCAAATTTCTAATGAGGAATTTTTACATGGATACCTTGCCATGGTGAGTTTTTGTGCTCTATCTGCTGCAGAAGTGCACCATGTGCCTTTAATCCCTTGTAAAAGATGGTCATGCAGGTGAATGTTTTGACCTTGGCGTGAAGGGCTGATGGATGTAAAGCTCAAGATTTACGAGTTAAAATTATTTTAGGGAAATGAAATAACATTTTTTAGTAGTATACAGCAATATACAGAACAGAATTTTAATTTTAGTCATTTTACTGGAAAAGTAAGTTTTCCAATGTTTAGAGCAATTTTGATCTTCATAAAGCTTCAAATTAGTTAAGTTCTAAAGGAAAAAATCAACTTCCACTCGTCTTTTCTAAAATGTTTAGCTCTTTCTTGTTTTTAATAATGTGTTTTTAAGTGTAAGTGGCTTAAAACCACTTAAAGTGAAAATCTTAAATGCAGATTGGAGATTAGAAGTGTGTGTTAACACAAAAACCAGAAAGAAATGTTTTGATTGATATCTCAGAAGGAAATGCCAAGGATAAATATAAATACAGTTGATTGCAATTGATGTGGGCAAGTGGTAATCAGCTGCTAATCTAAACAAACAAGACTCCAGCAGATATTTCAACTCTTCACCTTTCCACTTGTCTTTGAGTTGCCTTTCCCAATCCCATTTGCAAGCAATTTTTCTACTTGTAATATTGCTATTACATTTCTTATGCTGTGGGCAGTTAATGAAAAATATCTTTTTAAAAAGAAAGAAGTGTATGGATGAAGCAAAGGGTTCTAGTTTAGGGGAAGTGTTCTTTGTCACCTTTGGAGAAACCTGGGATACTCTAGGTTTTTCCTGAAAGATAAAGTACACTGCCTTATTTATATATCTATATGCATGTATATAATATATACTTATATATGCACATATATAATTTTATATATATATATATACATATTATATATATACATATTATATATATATATGTTATATATATATATACATATGCAAATAATATCTACATGCAATAATTGTGTGAATTGTAATTTTCTTTAGAGTGGTGGGAATACGAATAAGGGTGCTTTTAGTTTCTGCTCTATTACTTATCTCACCAAGGAAAGGGTTTTTGCTGAGATAGCACTTTGCATTCTCTCTTGGCATGTGAATTATCAGGGTGAAACCAGTTCTCCAGAAGTGCTTTACCATGGGCAGGGCTCATGGAAGCAGCTGTGACCTTCAGGCTGATGGGGTGACACAGGGTGACTGACGTGGCATTCAAGGATCTCATAATGAATTCTGATTAATCCTAAATGCTGGAAATGAGGTGCTGGGCCTGACCATTTTTAATTAGCTCATGTGTTAGCACAGAGCATTTTAGAGCTGTGAGTTAATGTGCCGGCCTCCTTGTGATTAAGTATTAAAGGTACTTTAAAGCACAGTTGCCTTTTTCAGTCCTCCCTTTTCGTTTCCTGGAGGATTGCCTAGACTGCTCCATATGAATAAAAAACCTGAAGCATACTGGTTTCTAACATCTTTTTAGGAAATCTCTTTGTAAAAGTGAAAAATACCAAAATTAGCTGTTTGCTACTTTTACCACCAATTTTAGTCTGTGTAGATTGTTTTAATTGCACAACAATAAAAAAAGAGACTTTTTGCTCTGCATAAGACCATGTGTGGAAGCAAGTATAAAAGCTGAAAACAGATAAACTGTAGCAAATTTTAGGAAATATTAAAAATAAGTTGAAATTGCCTATGGAAATTTAAGTGTTTCCACATTGAACTGAAGAATTACATTAATTTAGAGGAGAAAATAATAGCACGTGAACTGAATTTCCAATTAGAATTAATTATCTTACTATGGATTTTGAGTAGTCAAACTAAAAGCTTTTTGCACTTTAAGTTATTAGCTGTGAAGTAAGAAGAGATGAATACTCTCCAAAATCAGTCCATGAATTGCTTTCTCTTGAAATTGTTGTTTATGGATTGAAGAAAAAATTGGAAAACTTATTTATGCATAATTATTAAGGAGTGTGAATAGAGCATTGTGTTGTTTTCTGGCTTGTTTATTGTATAACCTGAAAGAGAATGCACCTGGAACTTCAGCTGATGCTGAGGTTATAGGAGCCAATGCAAGTGTGAGAAGTTTCAAAGCTGCCCACAAAGGGTCCCTCCTTACCCTGTTCCCACAGCTTTTTTGAAAACCCTGAAGTTGATGGAATTTCAGAGTTCTGTAAAGAATTATCAACAGACCCTATTAAAGCCTACAATACTACCTTGGGGAGTCTCTCAAGGTTCCTTTGTCAAGGCTGGTTTATTGTTCACATAGTTTGTTAAAATGCTTTTAAAGCCATTGTGGTCGATTGGATCTGTGTGGTTGTTGGAAAAGTGCAGTAAGTCAACATTAAAGTTCTTATGAAATTTTAATGCCAAAAAATTAAAAGCACAAGTGCTGTAATCAGTTCATAAAATAAAATATTTGAGTCTCTGACCCCATGCTTCCAGGTGGGATCAACAAATGCTGCAGTGTTTTATTTTCTTTCTCTCCAGGTGTGTATTTGTATTTTTCCTCTGTACACATAGCCCAGTGCTCTGTGTTAGTGAAGTGTTTCTGCATTACAGATAAGCATAATATCCAGCCCTAATGTTGTGTACTGATGAGAGTGTGTTCTGTGTGAAAAGCACTGTGGCAGTAGTCAGCTCTGCAACTGGTCAGGTTACTGTTTACTGCACTTTGCTGAAAGCTTTGGAGTTTGTGCTCAGTCACATACATTTTCCAGATATTTTTTTTTTTCCAGTTTTATGATGAGAAGTGAATGAAGGCTGAAATGTTTATTCTAAAAAAGCTGCTTTCTGAATTTTTGGTAAAAGTAATTTATTAAGTGTGGTCCTGGAGTCAGAGTGTTTCTCATGGACTGGGCCTTTAGCAAACCAAGTTATGTGAATTTCAGTTTTATTTTGTTGTTTGGTTGATTTTTTTTTCCCTTAAGCTTATCACATTCATCTGTTCTGTTTCCACCACCCCAAGAGTTATAATCTCTTTTTTTTTTCAGTGTGGTACATATTATTTTATTTTTCTCTTAATCTGTCTCAATCTCTGCCAGTTCTCCATCAAATCAGAGACCATTTTGGACTTGATTGTTGACTTGACTGTGTTTTTACCAGCACATTTCAGGGTTTGGCACCAAGTTTTACAAGCTCAAAACCTTTTAAAGTAACAAAATAAATCAAACCTCAAAGTGGAGAAATGTATGGACACTTAAAATACAGCATCTTTGCCCAATGCTGAAATTATGTAAAAGGTTTAAAGATGATCCATGTGTTTATTCAGTGTACAAATGGATGACAAAGCAAATGTCGAGACCCCCTCAGGACTATAACAGAAAAGAAGTTTTTTGCCTTCTTTTAAAACATAGAGCAGACAAAGTTTTGAAATATAAACTGCATTGCTGGCATGCATGATGCAATCAATTATCTAAAATGCAAAGTTAATTTAGAAATACAATTATGTATCTTCAAAATATAATCAGGCATATGGACAGGGGTGCTAAAAACTAATATGGAAAACTTGTTTCTAAGCAATAATTTTTCTGTGCTGGAAGAATTTATTAAGAAGCTTGTAAATATTAAATACTTTGAAGGAAAAAAAAAAGACCTATGATTTATGTCATCCTGAAGTTTGAGTGGCATGCAATGTTGTTAGCTTCAGAGAGGGAATTATTGTATTTCTGAAAGTCATCTGCAATGGAGGCCTGTCACAGTGTAGCTAAGAAATAATGACTAGACCAGTTTTAGAAGGAATGAAGCTTGCAGATGATTTATAATGACAGGGAGCATAAACAAAAACCCCTGAATAACCTACCACCTACCTCTTGAATAATCTATTTTTGGGAGAACTAAAACAGCCACAAAGGCACAATGTGTCTGATTTTTGTATATTTTCTCACCACCTGTTGCAAGAAAAATCTAATGCTTCTTACTGCTATTACTCAGGTTGATTGTGTGAGTGAATAGAAGTTATTTTCTTTGAAAACTATGACCTACATCCTCATTACTTCAGTCACAGGAGGGCTGGACATTGCACTTAGGGTGAATATGTTGTGGTTTCTAATTCACAGTAAATTGTTGCAGCAGTTCCTATCTCCAGTATGGAACTCAGTAGGATTTGTTCATATTTGGTGTATTTTTAACTATTTTTAAATAAACATAGTGATTGCTAAAATCCTCCAGAGAAGTTCTTTGCCAACTATGGACTAGTGAGTTTTATCAAAGTATTTCTTTATTTTCCAAAGTTGTCTTTCTTAACTGTGTTTTAGGATTTACTTCATGCTATGAAAAGAGATGAAGCTTCCTGTCAGCATGGACCAATGATGCATTTTTGTTGATTTCTATATGAACATTGTTGTATCACATTGCTGACTTTCACGTCTCCATCAGAGAGAACAAATGTTTCTCTCTGGCAGTTTATTTTACTTAGCATTTTGTGCAAAACATTGATTCAGATCCTGATAAAGTAGATAGAAACCAATTTTCTACTATCATATATTTTATTTGTCTGCTATCTGTTTAATCTAGTCTGCATCTTTATCTAAATTAAATGTCATTTGGAAAAAACCCTTTTTTACTTAACAACATAGACTACATTTAGAGTTCTAACATAGTGCAATTTTAAAAAAGAAGATTAAAGGAAGGATCCAATGCATTAGTTTTCTGTCTAATTTGAACCAGAGTGGTGCTCAGATGTTTTGTAAAACACATGTAAAGCAGAGTATGAGAAGGTTATCAGAAGAAAGTAGAAGCATTTGCCCCTGAATGGCCATGTAGAAAGCTGAAATAGTCAGAAAGGTTTTCTAGTGAGAAGCTAATGCTTCTTTCTTAGTGAATTTTTTTTCTTGGATAAGATGCACAGAAGTGTTCCAGGACAACAGAATGACAAGGCCATATTTTTATTTTTACAGAGATTAATTTGCTATTCAATTATAACAAGAAGATTCTAGATATAAGCATAACACAATGCTTTTATTTCAAAGGACTTGATCTTCAACAGATGTTTACTTCAGCAATTAAAAGAAAAAAGTTAGTTTCCGTCATTTTATTGGTAGTTTGTAATCTTTGTCCCAGCTGGAACTGAGCATGTAGTTTCTTTGCAGAGATGCTTTGGAACTGCAGACACCTTTCTCAGAAGGTGGTGTCTGGTACTGGAGGAAAATTGATTTCATCAGGGGTCAGCTTCAAAACCCCACTGATATAATAGTGCTAAAAATTAATTTGCCATGTATACAATATACATTTAATTACAGAGTAATGCTCCAGATGAGCCTTTTGCTAGATTTGGGTGAACAAGTGGAGCTCTGTGCATTTCTTTGTGTTTCCCAGCAGGGGAAGTTTGCTGTCAGAGCAAACACAGTAAATGCATTTTACAGGAGTGGCTGAATGCCAAAACAGGAAAAAACTGTCTCAAACAAGGACCTAGTGTTTAACTTAAATTTATTTACACCCTAAAAATAGCTAAAGGGTAAGGACAGCATAGTCTTGATGGAAGCAATAGAACGACACAAAGAAACCCTGTCTGAATTAAAGTTCTCAGTTTAAAATACAAAAGAGCTACATAAGCTGACACCAAGCTAACACCTGTGCCATTGGCTCTGATTTGTTGTCCATCTGTTGTTAAGGGTTTCCTGGATGTGCTTTTGTTCACTCTGGTTGTTTCAGCCCCCTCCATGACTGAAGCCAGTGTAACCCTGAAGCAGTCACTCCCTATGACACCAGAAAAATACTGAAAAAATGTCAGTCACATTCTAAATGAAGACCAGCCAATCATCCCTGTGCTTTTCCTAACTTCTAAGCCTAGAGATGGCTGGCAACACTTCACTTTCTGTTATCCATCACTTGGAAATAACTTCTGAAAGGTTTAATAAGATAGCTGGGAGATGAATAAGAAGTAGCTGTTCAGTAATATAGCTTTCTTGGATGTTTTGAGAGGCAAATATTTGTATTTGCAGGAAATAATAATCTAACTATGGTTCTCAATAGGGTGTCATAAGATTTTCAGCCAGAACAGTTTGGGAGTACGTCGTTTCAGGCTATTTATTCCAGAAGTGGGAATAGATGAAATTCTCCAATGGGATTGAAAAAGTTCCATAATGATACCATAAGACATTAACTTAGCAGTTGGAAATAACATTTATGAACCACTGGAAGTTAAGTTCTCATGGGTTTAATATTTTCTATAGCCTCATAAATCTGATAGAGACATAATCTCTTTATTAAGTCAGAAATTCTATTTGTTTTTAGAAGAAATCAACAATTCTGCCCCGAAATAAATGAGCTCTCTTCATGGTAAACAAATTTGCACACAGGAGATGCTAAGAGAATCCTCCACATGTAAATGATAAAATATGAAGTCTCTCCTTGAAATTCAGTGTAAAAAGAAACAAGTACACCCTCAGAAGGTGGACAAATGTCTATGTTAGGATTAAATGTATGCATTAATTTTCTAGGTCCTGTGGGTTTCAGATCTTCATACAGGTGATTTTGATGTCACAAAACTCTAATCACAATAATGGAGTTTGGCTCTGGTCCTGCAGAGTCCAGCACCCTCTGTCCTTTGTGCTTTTGTGACCCCTAAATGGAAAGGGGGAGTTTATGTGGCAATCTGTGAGCTGAGCAAAGCCACTGTTCTGGTTAGTTCAGACCATGATATTTCTCCCAGTTTCAAGCTCTAGTTTATAGAAATATTTTACTTAATTCCTATTCTCTGGGTTTGCTTTGGTGGAACAATGTAGCAAGGAACAGAGTGGGCATAAAATTACAATGATAGCCTTTGCAGATTACATGCATTTTCCATTTTTCAGCCTGTAATTTAAGATGTAGCCAAGTTTTCCCCAAGGAGGTTCTAGAGAAACAGAATTTATAAAACTGCATTTTGGAAATCTCATCTGGTGACAGAGAAGCTTCTGTAGAGATGATTGCTGGCAAGAAATAAGAAATTGGGTAAAGATGGAGAAGTAATATAAGACTGAAACACTTGGGAGTAAAGGCAGAGAGGATGGGACAGGGAGGGAGAGAGGCAGAGTACTTGGGAGGGAAAGAATTGTGGGGTTCAGGAGGGATCAGAAGGGAAAAGTACAGGTGGAACTTTTGGTCACACCTTTTTATTTTGAGAATTTCATTGGTCCCAGTTTCTGACACTAACATGGAATGATCTCCCAGACACTAGATCCAAGCTAACAAGTGCTTTTGTCTTGGGATAATCTTATTTTTTTTTTGTCTCCAGACTATGACATGGTTACCTGAATTTATGTAGTTTAGAAGTCTTTTAGTTTTAGAATTTTACTTACACCAGAATACAAATGAAAATGTTGTGTTGTACCATGAAATTAGTTTGTCCCTAAAGTGAAAATGGGCTGTATGATGCAAATGGATAAAAGTGATTTATTATTAATGGATTTAGGCACTGTTAGCTGAAAATTGGTGACAGGTTAGATAACACAATGCTTAAATGAGTTGAAGGCATAAATTCCATTGTATTTAAATAGTGTTTGTAAACCTCTTACATGCTATAGAGATCTGTATCTTCTGATGCACTGAGCTAGAGAATCATAACTAACAGCAGTGCCTTGAAAACATTTTTAATCACTAATTGCTACAGAGATTTTTAATGCCTAGTGAAATTCCCAGCCATGGGCTGGTATTTGACCCCTGTGTTCTCAGCAGCTCAACAATGTGGACCCTGTGCACTCCAACTATCCCATCCAGTGAACCACCCTGGGAAATCCCATCAAATGAGCTGTTAGGCATTAACTGTGTGCAAAACATCAGCATCAGCTTTGCAGTGTGAGTAAATCAGCCAGGTACTCACGGGCACAGGCTGTGTTGCAAAATGTGATTGCTAAGTGGAAAAGCTTTGGAATGAATGGACATGGAAACCAGTTGTAATGTAAAGGCTGTTAAGGGAATTAGTCTCTTTTATACAGCTGTAGAAAATACTGCATGAGATTAATCCATGTTTTACTTTTACAATTGCAAAGGCTCATATGGATCTGCCACCATACAGTAGTTAAAAACTTGGCAGACACCATGCCCTGATTCATAAATATAATGGACTCTGGTCTAATCATTGTGCTTACACAGCAACTGATTTCTTGCATTTTTGAAAGAGTACATGAAAGAATTTACATCCAGCTGTCTTGTCTGGGGCAAAAATGTGCTTTTTTTAAAGTTGGATAGAAAATAACAGGAAGGGATTTAGCTAATTCTTCAGAATTTGTGTGGATTAGGGAATCAAATCTGTTAGTATTGTGTATATACTTGATTATTACAGAAGTATCTAGAAATGGAGGGAACAAATAGGAAGTTAGGGAAATGCCTGTCAAAATATTTGGAATTGATATTCCTTATAGTAATCCATATTTACTATTTTTATAAGAAAATCAAAGGACTTGTTAAAATTGAAATTCCATTAGCTGGAAGTAATGCTTTCTATTAGGGTATTTTCATGAGGAATATTGCCCTTTATTGCTCTTGTGTCAAGTTCTATTTTTAAAAGAAGGGAATTAAAATACAGAGATGAGATAATGGTGGATTCCATTCCTGGGGTGAGTAAGCAGCTTACAGGAGACTAGCTGAGACCTTCATCTTCCTTTAGCTGCAATAGCAAGTCTGTCTGATTTACTTTTTTATGTTGCAGAAATGCATCTTTGTAATGGCTTTTCCAATATTCTGCTGCTGAAACTTTCTAGCTGAAGCATAGGTATAGGTATAAACTTAAATGTAGGTATTTTGGAGGGCAGAAAGGAAAAGGGAGGGGGATGACTTTACTTGGATTCACTGGGAGTGACATTTCTTCTGTTAGGAATGCTGCAAACGATCCCTTACCCTAATTTTGTAACTACAGAAAGTTGACTTGAGTTCCTGCGCCATTTCATAGAGTCACCTCTGTCCGTGCTGGTTTTCATGGAGCTGTTTATGTGGCACTGTGGAGGGCATGAGCACAGTTGTGAGGGTGACACTCAGAGGCAGCATCTTGCATGGGTGACTCACATAATGAGAAATGACAGCTGACCACAGGGATGAAAGGAGAAGGCCTGAACAGGGCAGGAGGAAAAATGAATAGAAATGGGAACATCTCCAAGTCACTGAGCAATCATTGAAGAAAGAAGAGAACTGCTGTGTTTTCTCCCCTTGGTCATTTAATATTATTTATTTATTTATTTAGAATTTCTACACCCCCATCCCTCTTATTTTTTGAGACTCTGTGGCAAATGCTGACTTGCCTACATCAAAGGGAAATCCCCCACACATTAGGATTACCACTTTGACTGCTGTTTCTGTGTCACCATGTCAGTACAGTCAGAAGGGATCTGTACCAGTGTGTTGGCACTTGAAGGGGATTTTATGCCTGCCCTTTACTCCCTGTTTGCTGGTAGCATTTCTACTCTCATTTGCCCTCTCCTCCCTGGTGGATTTCATGGTTGGGAGTAGCACCTGTGGCCACTCTGTGCTCTGACAGCTGCAAAACTCACATGCCAAGCTCTTGAATGAATTTTTTCTATTGCTGTCATGTGGGTTAGGAGAGAGCTTCCAGGCACACATCTCAGCTGTGTCAGTGTTCATTGCTCACAGTTGGACACCAAGGCATTACTGACTTTTCACAATTTCATTTATAGTATGCTCATAGGTGCTAGGAGTTAGATTTTTAGCATGTGCAATTCTAGGGAGTAAGTTCTGGTCTACTGTTCAATATGTTTAAAACTTTTAGATCATCATGTGCTCTGGACAGTGTTGATAGCTTCTTGTGTGCTCTGCATGTGCTCAAGAACACTGAATCTGTAGCAAATTAGGAATACTCATAGGAACATCAAATCAGCATTTCTTCCTTGACTGCTGCTGGCAGTGTTTGAAATCTAATTCAGTCTTTGGAAACCTGGGCTACCTGGAGCCAAGCTGGCTGGCTCAGCTGACACAGACCAGAAAGGATACTGTTAGTGGATGCTCCAAGCATGGCTTTAGGTTTTTGTTAGGATGTACATCTGCTTTCTGGTACAGCAGCCTCTGCATAAAACCAGCTGAGTTGCCTTTGGATTACGATTAGGGTTAGCAAGGGATATAAAGTAAACTCTAAGTTTATTCTGAATTATGGAAGAGGACAAGTTTATATTTTATTTATCTGAAGGAGATTATTTTTTAATAATTTATTTGTAGCTTTGGTTTTTCTTTTAACATTCTGGAGAGGTATTTTGAAGTATAACATGGCTAACATAGGCTCATTCTGCTTATTCCTCAATGACACTGAATAAGAAGTTGATAAATTCTTGGCTTTGTGACCTTATTGCTGTCTAATGTGTGCACTGGTACATGGCAATATATTGTGCAGCTTTGTGACTGTTCTGGACAGGAAAAACCTCTTGAAAGCCGCAAGGATTCCTATGGCCTAGAAATGGTGAGTGTCAATGGAGCTAGATATTCAAACACATCTAAAAATTATCTCTCCACAACTTGTTGTGAATTTAAAAAACAGGACTAGAATTAAAAATTACAATTCAGTTTTGATGAGATAAATTTTGAAATATCACTAATTTCTTCCCTGCCGCAAGTCCAGGGAGCAATATCTGGTAACTGCATTTCTGTTCAACAGACTGTAAGTTGGAGAAGAGGTAAATGCAACTTTTCTGCATGAGATATAAAGACATTTGTGGGAAATCATATTTTCACTAGTGGGCTTATGCTCTGCATTCTGTTCAGCTCCTTAATGCTGAAGTTTGCATACTGAACTCCCAGTTTCAGTATTCGCATGATTTCTCTCTGAAGATGATTAATTTATAGAGACTCTCTTGTACAGAGCTCTAGGCTTCAGAAAACTTTTTGTGGAAAATGGACACACAAATTATTTTGACTCATACAATTTAGTGAGGCAACATCATTGAAAATATAGTCTCTTGTCTGTTGTAAGCAAAATGTGTTGGGGGGAGAGATGACCTTCGGAGATAAGGCTGAAATCAAGTAAAAATGCATTCTCTTCCTATTTCACATCAAGGCTGATTTTTATCAGAACACTTGGATGCATTTAGAAAAGGAATTTAAGAACAGGGATGGACCTTCAAATGTACCTGTGTGACTCTAAACATTACCTGGCCAATTATTTTTCCTCTGCTTGTCATATACAAGTCTTTGAGGTGAAATCTCAGCGTGATCAAGGCAGTTAAATGCCTTGTGTGCAGTCTAGGAGAGGTATTTTCTTTGTGCAAATATGAAAGCTTTTCTTAAAATTGGATGGCTCAATATAAATGAATCTCTTTTTTTTTAAATTTATTTTTGTGCACATATAAAAACATATTTCAGTCTATTTTATTTCTGCAGCAAATGAACTCAAAAGGTTACTTTTATCCTCTGCTTATATATGGTCAAGTTCCCACTGAACCACAAAGCTGCTTAAGGAGCTGCACACAGTCATTTGTATACAGGGCAAAAGCCTTGTTGGCTGTTTTGCTGTAAACAGAGCAAAGATCTCTTCAACTCAAACAATCCTCTCCCCTCTGCAAATCACAGGCCACATGAGCTTATGGGTTTACAGGCAAATCCAGCCTGCAGCTGAGGATGCAGGGCTGAGCAGAGAGTGCTGCTGGGCTGGCCCTGCCTGTCCCTGTGTCTGTGTGTGCTGTGGACGTGTCCTGCGTTCTCTGTGGGACTGAGCTTGCTGCACCTGGGACTTTGTCTTCCTACAGCCCCTGCAAGGCAGATTTTCTGCACCCCACTCATGGCTGCTGCTACATTGCTCTGTTAGGTCATGGTGTTCAGAACTGTCGAGGCAACGGGAAGAAGAGGAAAGAAAAACAAGAAAAACAGGACTGTATTTCCCTATAATTGCATGGGACATAATTCCTGCTGCTTGTAATGAGCTTTATATTTAGTAGAGGTTAATTTACCTGGCAGTACTGTACTCTGTTTCTCACGCACTGGGCAGCATCACACTCAGAAGTGCTGGGTCTTATTACTAAAAAAAAAAAAAAAAAAAAAAAAGTAATAATAAACAACAAGTATTACAAATTTATTACATGCATAAATATGCCAGCTGATGCCTGATTATGTTGATTGTGTGTGATTTATTTTTTGACAGCAGTGTGACACTATTTAGTTCTTATGATCAGGTAGGTGTCAGCCCACGCAAAAAGTTTGGTAACTCCATTTCATGGTGTTGATACAAAGGACTTGAACACACCTCCTGTAATTTCAGCAGAGAGGCAGGGATGGAAGATGAAGAGCCACTGATTCATCTTGTTGCTCAAGTTGTGTCTCTGCCAATTCCTGTTGAGTGTTCTGTGTTGCAAAGAGCGGAGTGGCAGCTCCTACAGCCATCCTGAGAATTTGGCTGTGAGAATTCCCTAACTGGCCAGAGGAAAACAAATATAGCAGGAAGTTAAAAGGGTAAATGTCCCTGAAGTGCTTGTTACTACTCATGATTTTTGTGCCTTAGTTTCTCATGGGATTTTTGAAAGTGATCTGCTTTGAAAGGCTGATTTTTTTTTTTTCCTGCTGTGCACCATATGAAAGTCTTACTGTTCTAGCTGCTCTCCAGGCTTTGATTTGTTTTGGATTCTCATCACTGCTTAGTTTTTGAGGGTTGGGGAGGATGTATCCATGGCAAATAATGTGCTGGCTTCTGTAATATTGGCATTGTTGAAGATAGCTTAAATTCTGTTTGTGTGCCTACATGAGTATTGAAAGACTGAGGCTTTTAAAGGTCTGGTACCAGAGGCTTTCCTGGCCCTGCTCTGCAGCCTGGGCACGCTCAGAGCCTGATCCCTGCCTCTGATGGGCCTGAGCCACTGCCAAAGGAATCAGATGGCCACAAAAAGGGTTCTTGGAAATTTGTTAGTGACTGGCATGCTAATAGTGTTAAAATACTTCATCATAAAGCAGTAACCAGAAGCCTTTAAGGTCCACCAAATTTTTAATCTTCCAGTTTGAAGTGTTAAACTGCTTTGTTTAACCTCCTATCCTCACATATATAAAATTAATAAGAGCACTCTTCCAGAAGTGTCAAAGGGGTGGTCATGAAGGTTTTCAAATAAGCAGTTCTTCCTTACATGCAAAACTCTTTAGGTTTTATCCTGCAGTTTTCATGATTTTTCTCTAATAAGATATGCATCTGCACACCTGTGGAGATATCTTAAGCCCTGCTATTTTAGTCTCTAAAATAATAAAAGATACTCCCTCAATTTTGGTTCTGAAAGGGAGCACAGGAACAGTTTTCTTTAAATTCATTTCCTATCGGTATGAATTTTTTTGTGATTTTTCTTTTTCCTCTTGCCCCCAAAATCCATCTCATATTTCACAGACGAGGAAACAGAGTGATGGTGTGTCACATGCAGTTAGATCAGTCACTTTGGCAGTCATTACTGACACAGCCTAATGCAGTCTGACTGATGTAATCAGACATGATGTCTCTCACAATGTGCAGTGTCACCCTGAGAAATATAGAGAGACACAGGTTTCAGAAAAACAAAGTTAAGGGTTGTTTTACAAAAGAAATAATAACCCATGGCATTGTGTCTGCAGACACCCTAAACAAGTAGGTCTTTCTAGACAGAGCAAGACAAGTGTGCTAAATTCATTTCCTTAGGGAACATGAGGGGTTTTGTTGGGCCCACTTGAATGAACCTCCTTTATAAAGGAGTTAATACAGCTTTCTGCAACAGTAATTTCTCTTTCTGTTCCTCACTTAAAACACCATGATGTCCATCTCAAAAAGGTATTTTGTGTGTTTCCCAATTTGGGGTTCCCAGCTTGTGACCTCAGCAGTGTTTCTGGTTTCAGTGAGGTGATTTGACTTATCTTACGTTTGGCTTTCAAAGTTGAGAGTGTCCAAAAAAGCAACCATAAAGACATTTTAACTTTGGAAGGTGCTGTGTAGCATCGATGCATAATTTGTTTCCATTGGTGTATTCATTGATGACATTTGGAATTTATTTTACTATTCTCACAGTTTAGTTGCTGCAGCTGAGATGCCCAAATGCAAACAAAGTTATATTTATACTCCTTGATGTGTGGTTAGAGCAGAGACAACTGCTCTGATCATTAGAGGCAGGTGCTCAACTGGACCTGATGCTTTCACAGGTTTGTTTGAGTTTATTGATCCAAATCTCAGCTTTAGCTTTCCTGGCCTTTAGAACAACATGTGAGTTCTCAGGTCCCCTGAAGTCAGTCCCAGGCTTCCCATTCTCTTCAGCAGGGCAGGCTCAGACCTGCAGAGGTCACTCCAGGGACTTGCTCAATTTGAAGTTGTTTGAAAAAATAGCTGGGTAAAGTGACAATTGGATAGGACAGACCATGTGAAGTGTCTCTGAAGGATGTTGAGCCTCTGAAAAACCACCTATTACTATCACCTAAGTAAGTGAGAACTGAAAATTCCATTGAAATGGAAAAAATATTGATCAGTAACAGTGAGAGAAACATTTGTTCATACCTTTAAAAAACCAAAAAAGTGGCTATAAGCCTTTATTTGGGATCCATTCATTACTAAAATAAAAGTAATAAACATTAATGTGGTACTGGACTCATGAATTCTGTTGGAGACATGATCAAGTTGTAATTATTACAGACATTTAAATTAATGGGTTGGCCATAAATTTAGCTATCAAAACTGTTTTAAAAATATAGAACTTAATCTGTACTTCAGTCTCCATCTCCAGAAGTATTTTTAATGTCTGTTCTTAAAACAGCACGTTAACTTGATTGGGTTTTTTCCCCCTAAAAGTCAAAATGAATGCAAATAATTTGTGGCTTAAAATAGGAAAAAAGAAAGAAAAAAAGCAAAGGTTTTATGCAGGAAAACAAATGTATCTCTGCATCTCTGTCACCAGCATTTTAATGATCACTTTACAACTTTGCTATCTTGAACTTAGATCTGTTTCAACTTCCTCAGGTTAATTTGCATTCAGAGCTATTTTGCTGCTTTGGGAAGTATTGATTGAGAAAGCAATAGAAAAGTTTTTATACAATGTCTATGGAAAATGGAGGAATGTGAGGATGCGGTTGCCCCTTACAGGGACCTGTTGATCCCTCTACAAAAATATTGAGTCCCTGTAAAGGTTTCATTGCCTGGTGTGCCCTATTTATGCTGCTGTTTCCTTTCTGGAGGGGGTAGCAGTTGAAATGTTTAACATGCTGCATATTTTTAGGTAAAAATTAATTAGTGTGAATAGGCAGAGCACCCTATGGTGTCACTGTTTAGTCAGTTTTCTATGGAGAATCACACTTCAACAGGAACAACAATGGGGGTTTTTTGTGTTCTAAAGACATAGCAAAACCAAACAAATTAAAATTAGCAACTGATGTGTCATCTTATCATATGTTTTCCTTCTTTCTTTGCCATCCATTCCACTGCCATTAGTGAAGGGAACTGTGTGGGGGAAAAGATGAGCAAAAGCTAAGTGAAAAACCCCAGACAAATGTTATTTTTCTTTGCCAGTGCAGGCACTGCCAACTCCTGCCTAGAAGAACTGCTTCTGAACCTTTCATCCATGCTTTTCGATGGTGGTACCAGAGAAATTTGTCTCAGTAACACAATTAGAATCATCTGGATGGAAGTGAGAGCTGTCAGGGGTGTTTTAAAGGCTCCCAGTTTGGTGCTGTGTGACAACATGATGGACATAGACAGCACTTGGAGTGTCTAAATTACTGAGATAACTGACCTAGGAAAGAGAGAAACAAGACTGCTAAAAAATAATAAGAGCAGCTCCTTAATAAATACAGTGAGGGGAGCAAAGAGAGAAATGAAGCCTGGTCATATGTTAAATCTGTTTAGATGTAGTTGATCAGAAAGTTTAAAAGGATTATCAGAGTGGGGAAAATCTGAAATGTGATCAGAGGTTAAATGTCTTTGTGGTTTGTGCAGGTAAGTATTTGACAGAAGAGTTGTCTGGAATGACATTTTTATTGTAATCAGTTGGAGGGTGAGGGGTTGCTTTGGTTGGTTTTTCACTAAAGAAATCAGTTTACATAACGGTGGGCTTCTGTGACCATTGCTTTACCTGCAGTGTCTGAGCCCTCCCTCTTCTCCCCTCTCTGATCCAATTGTCATTTTGGAGGTTTTATGAAGTGTGGCAGGGAAGAGCTGAGTCTGTTGTCTCCCATCTGTCAGGGGTCAGAGGCAAATAAAGGCACCCCCCAGGAACACGCTGCTAGTGGGGAGGCAATATATAATACAATAAAAGGCTTGGCTTTCCTTTCTCCATTCTTGGCTAAATCTATATCAATTTCTAATACAAATATTGCTTTAAGAGGCTGTAAAGTTCTTCAATCGTATCCACTGCAACCATGATTATGGGCAGTTCCATCTGCAAGGATATTTTCAGGTATATTTAACTTTAAACATGTGTGTAGATTTTGCTGAATAATCAGATTGCTTGCACACAAAGATGAATGAACAGACTTAAAGTTGTGAAGCTTATCCTCCCCAATCCCCAAGAAAGGGCATTTGAGGCTGGTTACTCCATAAATTAGTGTTTGAGACTGTGTACAAATACCTTGCTCAATTATTGAATTAATAAATAATTAGATTATTAATAAAACACTAAAGTGTTGGTTTTCTGGGGCTTTTTGTTTATTTGTGTTTGTTTGTTTTGTTGTTGGTTGGTTGGGGTCTTTTAAATAACCGTGTGGTCTTTTAATTATATACAGAATTTGCTCATTTTTTTCTTGGAAAAGGATTTGACTGTTCTCTTTCTGAAAAAGTAGCACATGGTCTAAGAAACTACTCAGGGTCTGTGTTTGCAATCTTAAAAATATTTTTTCTTTTTGTGTAGGAAACTCTATGGTAGACATTTGGTGTCAGAAATCTGTGACAGAATAACATACTCTAAGAAGAGAATATAAGGTTATTTTGTGGTGTAAATCACATTCTTGGTTTGGTTTTTTTTTTTTTTTGCACGAGTATACTTTTGATTTCTCTTTGTTGTATTCTGGGCCAACTATTTGTTTGATAAACACTTCTTGAGAATATCCAGCTTCCTGTTACTAAAAGTGCTACCTAGATTTACTGCAAATGAGGCAGGTGAGAAGTGCCAGCTTTGCTTTGTTTACTCCCCCCCGACAAGTGTTTCTGTGTACAGATAATGTGGAACACTGAGACTGCATTTCCCTTTAGGGCACAACTTTTCAAACACAAACAGGGTAAAAAAAAAGACAAAAAAAAAAAAAACATTCTAAGAAACAGAAAATGGCTTGGGTTTGCCTCCCCAAATTGGTAGGGAAGACTTGAGGCAGTTTGTGGTACCTGAAATAGCTTTTAATCTTTTTGCTTCTACTTGGCAATGCTAGAAGGTGATGATGTCTCTTTAAATCTGCTGTCGCTTGTGCTGCCTGGAACAGACAGATCTCTCCTCATTCCTTGTGTTTGCTCTGCTATCAACTGGGATGAAGAAGATAGGCAGGCAAAAGTAATTCATTTGTAATATTTCACATTCTTCTTACAGATGGAGGAGGGACAATTTCAAATTAAAGCAGCTTTTTATTTTGCAAGAAAAACTGATATTTGCTTGTATCACTTCAAATTTGTATTAGACCATATTTTATTGTTGAGAAGTCATGTTGCTACACTGAATAATGCAGCATGGGCTGACCTATTTGAATGTTGAAACATTGATTCACCTGTCAGCATTTTTGAGCAAATGGAAATATTTGTTCTTGTCTTCAAATGGAAGTACAAAACAGAGCAGATATTTGCAGGCATGAGTAAATCTCCATGGCCCAAGCTTACAATATATATTGTAAACTCCTAATTTCATCAAGATTATTCTTTATTTAAAGGTGGTAGACCAGAAACTTGTGATCAATAACATAAAAATTCATAACCACATTAGAGCATGTCGCATTAATAGTTAATACCTACTGCCTGTATTTAATGAGAATATTTGAAACATTCTATAATAAAACTTAATATTTAGTATAAACGTATTCTGACACTTTTGCATATAATTGTTAATAAAAGAAAAAGCAGTTCAGCTCCTGAGCCAGAGGGCACATCTTTAAGTAGCCTATAAAAGGAGAAAACATGTCTAAGCATTTGTTATGTAGGTGTCTTTTCAGAGTACTCAATTTCTGTACTGTAAAAGCTCCCCAAATTTTTATTAGCCATCTGTTTATAGTAGGTGTGTACTTGGGTTGGTTTTTTTTCCCATTTCACTGTAATTATTACTCTGGCAACAAGAACAAGTTGAAATTGTGGCTTGTCTCCTGGAAGATCTGCTTTCATTACATATGGTTCTCTCCATTAAAATACAGACCAGTTGCTCAAGCCACCTTAAGGGGAAAGCACTGGGCATGCTGCTCCCAAAATTAGGCAGGCAGGCACATTAACAGGAGCACTAATTGCCTGTGTTATTTGTTGGCTGGAGCACTGACTGTGTATATAAATTTTCAAATTATTGTACTGGCTACAACTCATTGCTGGTGAGCATCCACTGCCACCTCCTTTCCTAGGAAATGAAATATCCTTTTTAGGTAGCTATTTATGTTTATACTTAGGGTTTTAATGACTAATGACAAATGTTTTCATGTTTGCTGCTCTGAATTGCACGCCATATGTGTTGGCCTGACCTTTGAATGAACAATGTGATGGGGGCTGCTTAGAAAATATGGAATAGAGTGGATTATGGATAGATTTTATACAGCAAAGGAAAATTAGAGGAGAGGAATCCACTTGGTTCCTGAGGAGCAGGATCAGTTCTAGACGCAAAGCCATTCTAAGGAATGCTTTGGTTGTGTCTGAGCACAGCAGGTTTTCCTGTTGCTGCATGTTTTTCCTTTTCTCAGGACACATTTGCCCATGAATGGAGGGATGGGGCTGTTTTCCCCTTCTGATTAAGGAATGAAGAGGCAGTTCTGCCACAGCTGCTCTTGCAGCTGGCTCAGAGGGCCATTCTAACACGTTACTATTCCAAGGGTGTTCCTGTGCAGGAGATGAAGCTGTGCCCTGTGCTGTGCATGGACCCTTAACTAGGAACGGAGAGGAATATCCATGCTGCACAAAGGTGATGAGATATGAATGATCTCAGCCATACAAGGCACCTCTGGGATTGATTGTGTCTTTCTGAGAGAAAACTTCTAGGAATTTCTCTCTTCAGTTTTATCCCATCTTAATGGAGGCTGATCTACTCAAGGTCATCAATAAGTAAAAGAGAGTCCTCAATTATTTCGTGTGAATGTACAGAACTTCCTCAGTTTTTTAAAGTAAATAGAAGTTGGTGTTTCAAGAAAGTATGAAAGAAAGAGACTCAGAATTGCTGAAAAAGTGTTTCTTATCTTTCAGCCCTATTTTTAGATACTGCCCAAGAAAGCTTGTGAAATTTTTCGTGGCTCATCTCAGCTTCTCACCACTGAGTTAATTATTACCCATTTAAAATTCTGTGTAGTTCAAATAATTGCTGTCTCCATTCCTCTCCCTTTCTTTCTTTTCCGCAAACATTTATATTTCTGTGGCTTTCAAATACTTAAGTTGTGGTATCAAGCATGTACTTTCAATTATCTGTCAGAATTAATGAGCAAGCTTACCCACAAGTGTCTCATTTTTCACCGTGTACAAAATAAGCAGGGATGGCATATTTTAGTATCTATAGGCTGCTGTAGGTATAACATTATTTTGATATATGGCAGAGCCTCCTTAATGAGATCATTGAAGGAGTGTTTTGCATGTGGTAGATGTGTAAGATGCAGATGATTTTTGTTGCTGACAGCAGCCATCACACTGACTCATGCAAAGTTTGTGCTGTAAATTTTCTCTGAGCTGCAGACACATCAGCAGTATCCCTTGCATATCTAAATATGATATTGGGCACGTTTTCACCTCTATTCAAGCAGTGATATGGCCTAGTTTGTTTTATCCTTGGGAAGCAATATTTTAATGCTTGTGTTTTCCTGTTTTCCATAAAGTAACATGGAGAGAAATGTATTATTTCCTTGAAAATAAAAGATTGTTGCCAAAGACAAAACATTAGCAGTCTTGCTGGTATAAATTTGTAGGTCTATTCCTGATTTATTGTTTAAGCTGGGTCTGGGCTGGCCAAATGCCCTGAACTCCTGCTGTATTCGAAACAGCAACATGGGCTGAAATAAACCTGTAGAACCTGGGCTTTTTTCACCTGCCCCTTGGTGCTTTTAGAAAATCAGTCTTTTTAAGAAGTTAATACTTGAACATTTGGCATCTCATTATTAACTAAAATCTTGGCCTTGAGTTTGATGGACCCCTTATCCCTCTTTGCTCATACAGACTTCAGTTTGAATAGTGTCTCCTCTACAGTATCATTATGGGATTTGGGTTTTTCACATTGATTCTCCTGTGTTGTTTGCTTTTATTTCTCTTAAAATAGGTGAATTGAACCAGAACATGGCTTTTTGAACGAAAATAAATCAATTTCTTTCTGCTGTTAAACAAAATTTTTGTGTTCCTCTTTAGGTGTGTATCCTACAGTCAGAGGAACACCAAAAGATAGTAGCAGGTATTTGCTGTGTAGGGCATTACATAGCTCTTCTATAAGGTCCCACAAAATTTGTTTCATGAGACTTCAGGAGAATTGCAACTTGCCTCAGCAAACCCATAACCTTCAAACAACCGTGAAAACAGTGGGATTTTGTTCAATGCTCTCTGAGATGGCTGTCAGCTCCAAAAAAGAGCTGGAAAACTTTTCTGGGTTTATGGTTTGCTCCTTCCTCATCCCCACCTTGCCTGTCCCAGTAAAGCTGATAAATGATCAGCCTTTGGAGTCAAAATATACCTGAGGCTTGAATGCTACTCTTGATTTAGAAGGTTTGTACACAGGAAAAATAGGTGTGACTGTAGTTGTAGACTGACCATAATTCCATTTGAATGTATTTGAGAATTCTTTCAAACACAATGCTTTCAAAGCCTAATTATGTATTACAAGTTATAGTTTTCCTAAATTTCTGTTAGGATGATGTTTCCACCAATCTCTTCCATTAGGAGTCCTGTAGAGCACTTTATTTCTCAGACATCAAGCTCTATGTTTAATGTTTTCCTTAATAGACTACCCCAATCTCACAGCTTTTTAGCATCTAATGAAATATAACTGTACTGAAACTGATTAAGTTGAAAATAGCAGTTTTTGTAATGAGGAAGGAGCATAAAAATGATTTGGGATGGAGATACTGATTAGATTTTAAAGGCAAAAATCTAAATAATGAGATCTGCCAAATTGATAAGTGATGTCTCAATGCAGTTCTAATGAACACAAGCCCTTTTATGAGCTAAAGGAATGCTACATTATTGGTAAGTTGTTTTCAGGATTTTGTTTACTTTGGAGAGTACATTAGTTACAGAGGTGACACCTGCATGTTTTGTAGACTGGTCTTTCCTTTTCCAGCAATTAAATCATGGCCTTAGGAAGCTGAGTGATAAAACACTTATTAGCTTCTGAACAGTGAGGGTTTTGCCCTGAAGCTTCATGTTAATGTAAATTGTTGGGCAGTGCATGTATGAAACAAAGGTAACGTGATGGAGGAAGGACTCTGAGAGCTGTTAAAGAGAAACCTGCAAACAGAAAGTAAAGTGACACAGCACAGGTTGAACCATCAGCCTCGTTGGAGGCTGTTTCCATATTGCTTCTTCACTTTAGTTCTTGTTATTTTGTGTTCTTTATCAAACCATGTGTATGATTTCCAGGTGAACCCCAGAGCTGCTCTGTTGGCGAATTCAGTGTTGTCATGACAGCTCCCTCCTCAAGGGCGATGCTGCTCCTGCTGCTCAGGGCAGCAAACACCTCTGGAGCCACCCTGGAACTGTTGCCACAGCAACGTGCTCCCTGGTACAAGCAGAGAAAGCAAAACAGACGGCAGGAATGTTGTGCTACTCAAAGAAACCTCAAGGTTTCCAGAACAATAACACTTCAGATTCCAATTTCCCGCCTCAAAAGTGTTAATCAAGCTGCTTTACTCTATTGTGTTGCAAAATAATGAAAGTTGATGTAAAAGTAAGACCCTTTTCTAGGGAACTAGCAAAGATACAAATGGAGATTTACTGGCTTAAAGCTAGAAAGTTGAAAGGTGAATTGTTGACACTTCAGTCAGGATAGTTTTGTGTCCTATGGACAAAGCATTTAAGAGCACACTTGACATTTTTTCACTCAGAAGTTGCTGCGAAATCCTCCTTTGAGTCACTTGTGGACATAGGGCCCATTTTTTTCTCTTTCACTGCTTTGAACCAACATCTGTGTCTATGAAAAATCATCCTCAGAAGTGCTAGCCTGATTATCCTTCTGTTGTGTTTTGAAAAAAACTTTAACTTGGAAAAAAAAACTTATTGTGAAAATAAGTATTTCCTATAGAAAATACATTATTTTCATATTTTGCAAGTAATTATCAACTGTTTGGATTTCAGGTTATTTTTTTTCAATGAAAATGTTGGTGTTTTTTGGCTTTTCTGGAAAGAAACCATGTAGTACCAAACAAAACTGATTTCTGATAATTTATAGTTTGTTTGTTAGCTAGTTTTAAATAAGGCATTATTAAGCTTAAAAACAAGAAATTGATTGGCCTTTAAATGCATAGGGATGGTTGCTTTTATATATAAATACAGACAGACTGGAACCAGGAACTGGGTTTGCTAATGGCAGTGCAGGATAGAGCTCTGAGGGTCAGTCATGATTGAATATTATTTTTTATAGTCAGGTTTGAATATTACTTTAAACTGCAGATACCTGAACTACTCTCAGGGTGTTGCAAATATGGTATCAGAATATTTCCAATTTGTACATATGACTCTGCTAGGTATCAGTCAGCCTTAGTATAATACAAGTTATTTGTTAATAAATGCTTCTATTTAAAATATATTATCAGTAAATGCACATATTTTAAAATAGGATATTGACACGCTGGGCATGTTCCTGAGAAGTAGGGGACAAACTTTGATACATTCTGATACCAGGGTATAAATTATAAAGGGGAAGTGGTCATGCTGGTAGGAAGCTAAGGAAACTTGGAGGCAAACAGCTTTTGTCCTTGATGACTTCTCTAGGAATTACTTTCACCTTTGCACAGTCAGCAAGTTGATTTTCTCCTTTCATAAAACATTTTATTTCCTGACTGGGAGCAGGTGATGAAATTGAGGTATATAATTAAATTTAAGAAAAATTATATAATTGCTACCACTCTAATCAGAGAGGATCCATACTTGGCAGACTTATAAATATTTTGAGATAGATTCTCTAATTTAAGTATCAACCTTCTATTTTTGAGCACAGCTCTTTAAACATGGCATTTCTAATGGTAGATATAAAGACAGTGTTGGTCATCTTTGTGGTGGAGTTAAGCTCATTGAATTGGATTATCTCCCATATGACCTGTGAGAATGTTTCATAATAGGTGCCACCAAAGTATTTCAAATTTTATGTTGAGTGACTTCTTAAATGTTCATGTTAAAACTGCCATTCCATTTTTTTTTAATGAAGAAGTAGAGGCCAGCTCAGCAGTGATTAATTTAATTCCATCTATTTTGTTTTCAAAACTATAAATAGTCCATATAACTAATTATAGCATAGGAAAGAATATACCACTTCTGAACATCATGGAATATAATTCCTAAATTTGGTGAAAAACTCAAGAATATTTTCAAACCTGATTTGAAAAGAACAATGGTAAGAATTTTAACAAAACTGTAAAATGTATAATGTATAGAGAGTAGGTGATAATAACACTGGCTTTGTGATTAAATAGAAATATGAAATAGATGGAGCACTGAAAAGTCAATTGTAGAGACAAATTACCAACTCCACCAGCAGTTTCATGTCTTATAGTTTGTTGCTCAGGTTAAAATGATATATATTCTATATATGTCTAAGCTGACCTCTAGAAAATGGCAATGGAAATAGGTCTGAGTAGAAAAATTGATGGGCAGATGGTGGTTAAATAGAATTGTTTGGTGGTTTGAAACAGAAAAAAACAAATTGCAAATAATCTGATGTATCACTTCAGGCTTATAGGATTTGACCAAAAAAATGTTTCAAATTTGTTAATAGTCTTTTAATTTCCATTGGAGTATTTTTTTTGTTTTGGAAATAATTTAGGCAATATATTATAAAAGTTCTTAAGAGAAGCTTGTCACTTAAAATGTTGTCATGTTAAAAGGTTAGAAAGGAAGGCCTAGGTGTAGATGAACCCATATTCTATTTTTTCACCAAAATGGACAACTGAAGTAAAGCAATGCATTTGGAATGCTTCTCTGGTTGCTTTTTCTCTCATCCTAAGTATGCTTGTTAGATGAAATAATAAACATTCTATCTGTTTGAAATCAGTGCCAGCTTTAAGACAATAATTCTTTGCAATGTTTTGCAGCTGTTCTGAATATATTTATTTCTCACAGCATGAAAAATATCCTAATGCATTTGAAAAACAATAAAAAAATGCAGTGGTGCAAATGGAAACAAAGCTTTATTTTTTCCTGTGTAGAAGAGAATTGCGAAGTAGCCTTATTCAGAGTTCCCAGACAAGCAATATGTGTTAATAACTGCCTTTATTCATTTTTCAATATCTTGCAGCCTAGTTAATCTGTGTTATATAAACACATTAATGCAGGAGAATGCAAGAGAATCCCTTCTCAGACAATATCTTGACCTTCAAAATTTCTGTAAATGATGACTCTTCAGCCCAATTCCAAATCTAGTAATTAATGGACACAGTCCTTTATCATGAAGCAGAGAAGGGAACTTTGATGTCGCAGGTGTACTGATGCAAATCACATGGAGTTTGAGTAGATTTAGCCTGGTAGAACAGAGAACTGACTACTTTTCTTCTTGATATTTTCTTAATGAAAAAAATAATTCTGCTATAGAATTTTTCTTTATACTGTGTCTTGCTTTTACACATTGTTTCTCTGTTATTCCTAAATATTTGCTATATTTCAGTGTTAGTAAAGGTAGGTATTTTTAATGTGGAGGGCTCTCCAGGAGTGGAGGCTACTGCAGAATCTGCAGGGTCACAAATATCATTAATTCTTTGATTAAGCAATATTATCTAATGCTGAAGTCATTGTATTGTAACAGTGACTTGCATTTATTTTAAAATGCTTGTTTTGAACACATCTGCTATATTTTTCAGCTCTGTTGCAAGTCCAAATTATTTTTCAGATTTGATTAAAATTGTCTTCATCTGTCATTTTCTTTACAGCAGCAATACCTGCCAGGACCTTCAGCTGAGCTTGCAGGAGATGCAGAGAGGCTTCACTGAGTCTTCACAAAGGGAAGAAATTTCAAATTTATAATTAGGTGAGTTTAAAAAAAGCAACTGCAGCAAGATTTTGCTATGAATCGCCTGGTCTCAGGTGTGATATCAGAGTAAAGTCTGGGAAAAATGCAGACAAAAAAAATCATTTGAATTATTAGAGCTAAGAATTTAATTAATAGTTTGTTCCTTGTAGACTGGTTTGCGCAGAACTCAATTTTTCAAAATTACTTCCGAATAAGATTTAACATGCAGATTGTGTGCATGCACGCAAGTCATTGGGAGCAAAGGCTACTTACTCAAAATATGTGTGAGAAAACTGGTTTGGTTTCATAGGTCAACAAGTAAGTTTTTCTACACCAAAGAAATTACTTCTTCCAGAACCAAGTTTATAATACCAGAAAAATAATTATCTAAAGATTCACTTTCCAGGCATGCTTTTTTTTCTTTATTTTTTCTTTATGTTTACAATGCTGCAGAATTCCTGTTTACTGATTCTGAGCTGGAAATATATTAAAAATTAAGCTGAACAGTGTGAAGACAAACTGATAATTAGATTCAAGAATTAAGCTGAAAATTCAAAGAACCATTTGTTTGCTTACAGTATTTGGGAGTAATCTCAAGATTCATTGCTGATGGAGTATGCCTATTTTGGTTTAATTCTAAATTCCAAACAGGACAGGTGTCACAAAAGGATTGGGTTTTTGAGCCAGTGTCAGTTCCACAGCTGATTTTTGTTCCAGCCATTTCAGTAATAGCATATGGATGTCTAGGCTTTCCCCATTGCTCCTTGGGAGAGAATTCTCCACAAATGAGGAGCTGCTCTCTCCTTTCTGTCTGCTCACCTCTGCAATCTGTTCCAGACTGGGACAGCCCTCTGGCATGACAAGTATGGTTTTTGCTGGGTGAATGGACTGATGTTTTTGTTTTACAAGGAAAAAAACTATACTGAAAATATATACATTACTTTCTCTGGAAAGGTCATTGATGCCTCAGAATGCAGCTGGAAGTCTCTGTATATTGACTTAATGGTGCTGACAAAATTTCAGATTGTTTTTCTCTTCCAAGAGTTTATCCTTTGATAAAATGAATATTTGCAGTCCTTTTCATATCTGGTTTGTGGGGGGAAACAAGTGTTTGGTTTTTAGTTAATTTTGGCTTAGAACAGATAAAAATTTACTGGGGAAGAAAGGCAGCAAAATAACAAAAGACATAATGAAATAAAACTAGCGCTTAAAGTGAGGTTTTGTCTCTAGATTTAATTTTAGAAGTGAAGGAATTTTCTACAGGGGAGAATTGAGTATGACCATAATTCCTGTCAATTCTGTAACTTCTTCTAGAGTACAGGGTTACAATAACAGACCTCAGATTACTGGGAGTTCTTCATTCAATAAAAAAAGTTAAATTATGGTAAGATTGCAGACAATTCTGCTCCATATGGACTCCAGTTTTGTTTTCTCTGCACAGTTCATCTTTACCTCCTTTAGCTTCTTTTTCTACACATTCTTTGCTTCAAGTGTGTTTGCAAGGGTGGATTTTGGGTTGATAGAGTGACAGAAATAAAAGGATGTCTCATTCACTAATTGGTAATGCCTGTAGCCATATATAATTTCACATAGTTTATATGAAGCTCTGACTGCCTTGTCCCTTACAATTAAAACAGAAATCATGCTGAAATATGGTTTGATTTAGATGTTGCTTTTCCTGTTTCAAGTGTGTGTTAATGGTGGCAGAGCACACTGCACACACCTGTGTGGGGCATCAGTAACAAAAATAATTTATTGTCATTGTGTCAGAACCAATTCTAGATAATGCTTCTTGCATCACTGCTTCATTTTCTGTGTCCTCTTAATCAGTAGCGCTGGCAAATATTGGCTCATTTTTGTTCTTCTCTTGTATTCCTTCTTTTCACGTGACAAGAAGATGGCTTTTCAATGTAAAATTCATTTTCTTAACCTTGGTGCCCAAAGCATCAAAAAAAGTGGAAGTTCTGAGGATGACATCCACCTAGCACTGCGGATGGAGATGCTTTGTCCCCTCATCTGGCAGCACTTGGCATGGCAGACCTTTCAGGATGTTCATGGCTTTCTCAATGAAGTCATTCACAGTAGCAGACAGACAGACAAGTGTGTGTGTGCATCAGTTCTAGAGAAGTACAGAATTCCCAAGGTGTACAAGCGTAAAACAGCTGCTTTGGTGCTGACTACATGGCATGCAAACTTTATTCTGTTGTCTTGGCAAGCACCAGTTTAACTGTGGCCTTTCTGTTCTTTCCCTCCCAAATGTCCACTTTTTGTTGAGTTACATGCTAATGTGCTAAGCTCCATCAGGCAAAGACTGATTTTATTTAGAGAAAAGATTATGTGTTTGCATAGAACATGTCAACAGGAAATCTGAATTCTAAAGAGCAATAAAGGCTTCCCATTTGTCACCATGAAGATCAAGGGCAAGCATAAATATAGGACCTGAGACACAGCCTCGTAGGAAAGAAGGTAAAACTTGAAATAACAGAAGGCAGCATTGAACACAGGCATGACAAATATGACAGGTGCTGTGCTCCTAAGGTTGGGATGATGTATAAAAGCAGTATGATACAATGCAGAAGGATATATATTGATAGGTTTATCAAGCAACATTTTTATGTTCAATGTTCTTTCAATGGTCTACTTGTCCTTTGCAGTAAAACCAGTAGATGTCAAGAAATTGGACTGTTTTATAAAAGTTCATATATTTAGTAACCTAGGCTCAAGCATATCCTGTTTTCTTCCTCATACATGGTACCTAGACTTTCAGTTTATGAGCATATTGGGAATAGTAAAAACAAGCAGGATCAGTCACCGAGTTGTTTTGCTGTGATCAATAGAAGACCTCTGTGACAATAAGCTGGGAAATGGCTTTTAGGAAGAGCTTATTTGTCTGAAGGTAAAACACTTCCCTACCTATGGCTGTGTACCTATATAGAATTTAATTCAACCCTTTTTTCCCTATGAAGATCAGGCTGTTGCAGCCCTCTGGTGTGATGGGATGCCCACCCTGTCTGCAGGACAGGCAGAGGCTCTGCTTTATCCAGGGAATAAAGTTACTGAGATCCCAGTTCTGGCCAAGCCCTGTGGCTGCAGCTCTTCTGTCTGTCTATTATGAGCAGTGAATGCTAAAGTGACAACATTGTAAAACAATCTGAAGCCTCCCCAAATAGACAAATAGATAATTCTACTAAGGTATTTTAAACCTCTTTAAAGAAATAGAACCAGCTATTTTAGTGTTGCTTTGGGGTATACATTAGTAATGTTTGAAGAGGGATATACACATACTATGTGTCTTTATGTGTGACATGCACTGATTTTAATATCAGGAAAAACCTGTCAGATTGGTAAAATACCGCTTTACACTTCAGGCCAATCTATGGAACATCTGGTTTATCAACAGATGCAGTTTTACCAGTAGGTTTATACCATGGTATTCAAGAGACTGGAAAATTTAGGAAACTGCAGAATAAAAATAATTGCTATCATTATAACAGCAGAGATATTTTTAAAAAAATCTTTTTTTTTTTCCCCCTAAGAAACAGCTGCACCTGGAGCTTTACTTACCAAATAAAAGTTTCTCTTTATTTTCAAGCAGTTTTCAATTTTCTGTATCATTGTGTATTTTTAATTAAATCTCTGAATTGTGATTATTTTTCCTGATGTTTAAGCAGTGAAGGTCAAATATAATCATTACAATGACTTTGCTCACTCAAAAGCAGTTTATAAGATACAAATAAATCTTATTTTACCCAGTAAAGCAGAATGGATTGACTAAAAGATGCCTTAAGCAAAAGTTCTTCATGCCTTTTCACATTTTTAGTGAGTGCTTTAGTTATTAGGTAGAAAATAACAAGATTAGGACCATGTTAAATTGTTACATCAAGGACTGGAAAACAGTCCTTAAAACCAAAATGCTATCATACACCTCTTCCAAATTCCAATTAAATTTGACTTTTTTCTTCATGAGGAAAATATCACTTGCCAAAAACATCTGAATTATGAAGTATAAGAGCTCTTACTGATGCCCTAAGTGTTAGCTTTCATGTGTTTTAGATTCTGTACTGCCTTAGTGTGTGACTCTGAATTTCATATGAAGTGTTGGGAAGTTCTCCTCACAGTTCAGTCAGACAAAACAATCCTTTTCCAGCCTGAGAACCAGGGACACCACTGCAGCTTCAGCCCCAAAAAGTGCAAACAGTGAATTGAGGAGAACAAACTGGAAGGATGAGTTCATAACCTGAAGATGTAATTGGACAATTAACCCCAATATGGAAATGGACCAAAAGTTATAAATGTGTGAAAAGCTGTGACCCATTGTCCATCTTGGCCGTAGCCTCAGCCGGGCTCTTGCACTGCCCAAGGTGTATCCTGTGAAGGACTTTTATTAAATCCCTACTTTATCCCTTTAGCACTGTTGAGCCTCTGATCCAGGCAGCCTCTCAAGGCATCACCACACCATTGTCTTCAGTGCTTTGTCAATTTTGCCTTTTCAGTGCATTTTGCCTTTCACTGCATTTGTTTCCTTTGCAAAATTACACTTCAGGAAACATTGTTGTAGATACATCTAATGACAACTTTGTAAAGAACAAATTCATTAATTTCAAGTACAAAGAATAGATTTTTTTTAAAATTAGGTGGTACAGACTTACAGAGGACAGAAATGGCATTATTCTTCCTGGCAATTTGTGAATTCTGGACTTTACCATTTTTTTTAGAATTGTCTCTCAGAAGTTGAGAAAAAATGTTCTAATATTGCTCACAGTTTCTTCTTTTACTTTAAGTGTTCTGTAAAAATGCTATCACTGAGCAGCTCCTCTAAAACTCCTTCATTGTTCACATATTGAGAGAAGTAGGAGTTTATATTAAAGTTGATGAAGTCAGTAATTTGTACTAAGTAAGCAACATGACTTTACTCCATTTATAGAGGGGAATATGTTCTAGATAACACCAGCAGAAACCCCAATCAGTGATTTCATGCAACATATGTAGGGGTAGATAACAGATACACTTTCTTTAACACTAACATGTTATGACAACTTAATTTCCTGCTGAGTATGAATAATTTTACTGTGAAAAAATTTATCACCAATGTTAATTCAAATGTTCTCAAATCAGCTGGTTATGTTATTTAAATCCCACAGATTTTTACTTTTGTAAGTCAAAGTACTCTCATGAATATCATATTCTTTTAGAATAAGTGCCATGTTCCCTACTTTGAAAAGTAAAATAGTTCACTGTCAAAAGAATTCTTTATTGTCAGCTTTACTGGGAAATTTTAGAAGATACTCCTTCTGTCAGTAACTGTGTAATCAAGAGGCAGAAGATCATGAAGTGAATCTAAAGCTTGTGTTTCCTTAAAAATAGTTATCTGTCCCCAGTCTGGAACCCAGAGGTTAAAAAAACAAAAACAAAAAACAAAAACCAACAAAACAAAAACCCCCAACCAACAACAAATAAAAAACCCCCAAACAAACAAAAATTCAGAAACTTTTATCTCATGTATTGTTTTGGCTGTATCATACTATAATACTCACTGCATTGAGATTTTCAGCTTTAATTGTCCTTAAGGGGCATTATGGAATTTAATATATTTTGGAGAATAATTTAAATACCACAATGATGAGCACTATAGAAAAACCCACAACAAAATCAATTATGACACCTTTAGCTCCCAATCTGAGTTTTGTACAGTAAATATCAGAGTGTGCATCCTCTCATTACCCTGCCAGTGCCTGTGTTTGTTAAACCACAGAACTTCATCCATAAATAAATGAGGGCAGGGTTAATGCCAGTAAAGGAATGCTGATTCTGTCTGCTCTAATCTTTTACCTGCACTCAGTTTTTTGTTGCAGATATCAGGGGAAAACACAAATTAATGCCAATGAAGGCAACACAGCACAGAAAGGTAGAGTACATTCCTGAATAAATTATAATGAGGATTTGAATGTAAAATTTAAGCTCCTGTTAACAATGCAATAAATTCTTCCTACACTGCAAAATTCTGACATAACCATCTGTTTTCAAACTGTTTGGAGTCCTCACCTAATGTTAAATGAGTTGATATGAGAGCAGTGTCCATTTCCTTCCTTAGCTGTGTTTGTGACCCCAGAGCAGTCTTTCACTGCCAGGCATTGCTACCCTGTGCATCCTCTGAGTGTGTGGCTTTGGCTGCATTTTGAGCCTTGTACCAGAAGACTTTCTCAGGAGGAGGAATGTTAATGGACTTAGTTGGAGCTCCTGCAGGCAGCCGCTGACTTTGATCTCTAAAGTGAATCATCCCAGCTCAGAGATGATCAGTGAGCGAGGCTCAGGGAGGTTTGACTGATCCGAGCGCAGCCTGCATGGCAATGAGCTCCTCCTTGGGATTACCTGGGACTCTGTGCAGCTTACAGAGTTAGGGAAGCTTTTTGGCATCTCAGGTGTTTGTGCTTAGCTCCCAGTTATTTCTTTTTTTGCTATTGCTTTGAAGGTACTGGTCTTTAAACATCACAATTTCGTTGCCTATTCCCCTACTGTTCCTGCAGGCTTGGTGCATTGGGGTGTGTGTTGGGTAGCCAGAGGCATTTAGCTGTTAAATATTTGAATTCCAGCTCATTTCTCATTATATATTCCATTACTTTTATGTTATCCCTAGCATGACTGATGCAAAATTTGGGATGTTTTTGTTCAGGATTTCTAGTATACCAGTTATTGAATGTGCTGTTGTAAAATCAGAGTAGGGAAGTTGGAAATGTTACTAAAAACAATTCAATAGCCATTGCCTGTAGCCTAAAGTCAAGAATCTAAATCTTCAATTATATGATGGACAGAATGAATTAAAATTCATAGTCTGGTAGGGGAGATTTTTCCTATTCTGGACTGGGTTGGATGTTTTGGGCCCCTTGTAAAAGATAACATTAAACAAAAGTTGAAGAATGTTATCAGCCCTTTATAGCAAACCATAGCTCTTAAATCCACAGCTAATTTTTCAGAGGGCATAGATTTTTATTGTAATATTTTACTTTTCTAATCATGCAATGGGAGATGAGGAGAAATATATAACTCAGTATTTACTGAGTTACATTCACCCATTGCCCAAAATGTTCAACTTCAGTTGTTATTTTTGGATGCTCAGTACCAACTGCTGTGAAGTTGTCTTGGCTGATCAGCACACAGATGGATGATCAAAGTTGCCCTGCATTTCTGTTTATCAGCATAATCTTTTTCAGTAAAGATAACAGGCTGTTTAAGATATAGTTGGGTAGATGACCAAATTCTCAATGTTAGGATTAACAAACCTAAACCCATTAAGTGCAATTATGTGATTTTGTTTTGAATTAAAAGAAAAACACAAAACCCAACCAAACAAAAACCCCAACAAACCTAAAACTTCCCACTCTGTTGACTGTTTTACAGATTTTAGTTCTAGGTCACAGATAGCCGTTCAAAACAGGGCTCCAAAAACTAAAATGCATTTGATAGGATTTTAAAAGCCTTATACAGAACATGTAGGTCAATCTTCAAGTTGAAATATTTTTTTTATTTGTAAGACTGTAGCTTTTCTTTTCTCTTCATAGAATTGCAAGATAGGTAAATATTTTAAGTGCAGCTCATGAAGAAAGAAAGAAAAAACCCACAGCATTTTTGTAAACAGGAAATTCCCATTTGCTGAGAATTATAATTAAAAATTCTTGAATTCATTATAGTTAGTAGCATAGATGAACTGAGGTGCAGCATTCCTATTTTTCCTCTATTTTTTTACAGCTTGCTTTTATGACTTTTTTCTTGCAGCTTAAACTAGCTGTAAGACTGGAGGATAAATCATTTTGAATGCAGGAAAACACACCTTTTATTATAATGTATCAAGTAAAATCTCTGTTTTAACTCTCACTGAGGTTTTCCTGTATCTCCAAGGAGACTGCATTGCTCAGTTTACAGAACACTAAGCCAGCATTTGAGTCTGGGTTCATGTACAGCTTGCTCTGCCATTTTTTCCTGCTCTGCAGAACAGATGATTAATCTTCCTTTCCCTTACAAAGGACTTTTGAACACACAGATAACTGTGAAGTTATTAATATGCATATTATTATTTCCTCCTCATTTGAAATACTTTTTGTCACTAGAATGAGAATCTGTACTCCAAAAAGAAAATGTTTGTTTCTAGAAAAGTCTTTTAAAACCCAAAGCTAAGGAGAATTGCTGAAGATAGACGGACTGCTTGGTTAGCATTGCACACTCTGAATTAGTCCTGCTGAGAGAGGATTTGGAAATGGTTTGCCTTGGGATTCTGGCTGTGCAATGCTGTATAAGACATGGTGCTGGCAGCCCATGGAAATCCCCAAAACTGGTCAGATAAAGGCCCCTCTGCTTTGGGATCCCAGCTCAGACATGGGAGAAGAGGAATGCAAGTGAGGAGGTGGCTTTGTGGTAATTCTGATGGATGTTTTCATCTGAGGAAAAAGGACTACTTGAGTCCAGGGTAGGCTTTTTGGTCTTAAGAGCTTGTAAGATTTTTGTTTTATTAATATTTTCCAAAGTTTGTGAATTCATGCCTGTTTTTAGCCTTCAGTCTGTACCTCATGTCAGGGAGTTCCATAGTCTGTCTTTGCATTAAGTGAAGTGGTGCTTGCCTGATTTTGGTTTGAACCTCCACCTGTGAATTTGTATTTCAGGGTTTCTAATTCTTCCTTCACCTTTTTCACACTTGTCATGAATTTTAGTTTGCTCTGGTTTGATGTTTTTCCATTTTGGGAGCGATAGTCTGTAAATATCTTATTTCTGTGGAAGTTACTTGGTTACCTTTAAGAATTTTTGTCAAGTTCTATTTCAAATTCTACTCAAATGCTTTTTCTCAGATGAAAGGAGCACATAACAATTGTGATGTGGACACAATGCAGACTTTACACAGAAGCATTACACTTTGAGGTTTTCCTGTGTTATAATTCTGAAGCCACTGAACTGCTGTATCATAAGGCTGTGATTGTAACCTAAGATCTCTGTTGCCTCTGGCAATGGCTGTCTTAGAATCAATTCCTAAGTACATAAATTTCAAAGTGTTTGGGGGTGTTTTTGTGTGGGATTTTTGTTTTTGGTTTTGTTTCGTTTTTCCTTTTTTTTCTTTTTTTGCCAAGTTCATTACTTTACACTTGTTTGGTTCCAATGTCATCTGCCATTTTATCCTCAATCACTCAGTGCCACAGAGTCTTTCTGCAACTTTCCTTTTTTTTCAGTCCACTATTGGCTTTCCTCCACTGAAAAACTTGTCTCCAGTAGCAAACTCAATCTCCTTTCCATTCTCTTTTCCTGATCATTCCTGAATGTGTTGGGCAGCTGAGGCCTTAGCAAAGATCCCTGTGGGATTCCACTTGAACCTTCCCTTCTCTGAGAAAATGGACTGTTTACTGCAGCTCTTTTTTCCTGATCTTTTAGTTAGTTATCCCTGGGAGGACCTTCCCTCTTATCTTATGTCAGCTTAATTTAAGACCCTTTGGTGATTGGACCTAACTGAATTCTTCATGGAGATCAGAGCTGGCTCTGTTAACCCTGTGCTCACTCAGTTTATTTAGTTTATTTTCAGTGATTTTTTTCTTAGATTTTTCTCAGAAAAGTCTACTGGATTGTGAGGTAATACAGTTTAAAAAATAAGGAAAAGAAGTCCTGTTGATTCTGTTTCAAAGTAAGGTCACTGATTGATGAAGTGGGCAGACCAATAGCCTATTTAGGTGCAAGTTTGCTTAGTTTCTCTTGAAAAAAAGTTATTTACATTCTCTACAGGAAATTTATTTTTATTCAGGAGACATGCTACCTGTGCTTGATATTGTTTCAGTAAGCACCTTCCAGCAACAGACAATTTATAGGACTTGCTGGGGATAATGAAGTCGATGAGAGAATTTTGTGAATTCAGCCACGTTTGACTCTTGTAACGCTTCAGTACTGATGGTACCCCCTCAGAATTCAGTCAAATGATGTCAGTTTGCACTGCTTGGAAGCAGAGAAAAATGTACATTTTGGTCTTGGCACTTAGCCTCCAACTGCTTGTAGCCACATGCCAAAGAAAGAATTGACCTGTACTATTTGCAATACAGATCAAATGCTAATACTTTGGAAATCAGGGGATTATGAGTGATGTGACATTTTATAAATTGCAGTTTAACCACTTGCCATTGCAATGTACAAAGAAAATGGTATTTGCAATCTTTTAAAAATGTTCTAAAGACAAAGTTGAAGTTTGTAGAGCAGCAGAATTTGCCACTGAATTTTCTGATAACTTCTGAAGTAGTAGAAGCTGCTGCAGTTCACACTCTAGTGTTGGAAATACATGTCACAAGTCCCATCTTCAGAAACTCTGAGTCATTATGCCTTGGAAAAACGTGGGGACTTATGGATGAGGCACATAACAAATGTAAGATCCTCCTTCTCATATTTATTTTAAGGATAAAGGACCAAAAGTCTGGGATTTTGGGAAAAAAATAAGTGCAGTCTGCCTTGCATATGTACAGAGAATAATCTGTGTTGGTAATTTGGTAAGGCTCAGAAGGAAATTCAGCAGGGCTGGCTGTGCTTTGTTTGTGTAACTCTTTTAACAGGCAATAACACAGATGAGCATCATTGCAGGCTGA
The DNA here is from genome assembly GCF_047830755.1 of Zonotrichia albicollis. Taxonomy (NCBI): domain Eukaryota; kingdom Metazoa; phylum Chordata; class Aves; order Passeriformes; family Passerellidae; genus Zonotrichia; species Zonotrichia albicollis. The sequence goes on from NC_133832.1 coordinate 10,407,450, forward strand.
AATGGGAATTTTTTGAGCCTACATGACATTTTCTATTTTGCTCAGGCTTCCTTCTACCTTCTTTTAACACTGGTCTATTAAATCACATGTAATGCCACTTTTCAGCTTTGATCATGATAAGTTTTATGCTACAATTCCTCAAACTTTCAAAAATACCTTGTGTTTTTTAAAGAGAATGGAAGAGTAATAAAAGCAACCCTAGCAACCCTGTGCTATTATATAATCTAGAAATCTCTGTCATAAGCATTACAACTTTAGCAAAAGCAAACACTAGAGTAAATTTTATTTTTTTTTAGTTGTGTTAAGAAACAAAAATGCTTCTAAAACCACTATATGAATTATTGCATTCTCCACATAAAATTTTCATTATCTAAAGCATCCTAAAAACTTAGTAAACAAAGAACAATGTACTCTAAAGAGATTTCTGCTTTGATTACATTTGTGTCTTTCATAATGGATTATTAATAGAAAAAACATTCAAACTAAAGAGAAAGTAAATATTTTAGATACAAATATATCTCCAAAGTTTATTTCTAATAATTCTTAGAATTACAAAAAAAGCCAACCCTAGTTCTTCTCAAGGAGGTAGCATAAAAAAAGGAGGCAATTTAGAAAACTTGACCTCTCAGTCTTTAATCTGGAGGACAAAATATCTTCAATATAGGACTTATTGTTCCTGTGAAAACCAAAAACTAGGGCGTTTAAGTTGTGCTTATGTCTATTTGAGTAATCAGAAAAAGTTTCAAAGTGCAATTATAGAACAAAAGATCTTGAACTGGGACTTATTACTAGTTTGGCAAGCTTGAGACCTACCACTTACTGAATTGATTGTAATTCATCTATAAATTGATTTTTCTCTCCTGTCTTTGCTGTTTTGATATTTTATATGTTTTTTTATTTTCATTTTTAATGCTAAGTCTGAAAGAGGAGCAGTGAATCTTCTGAGTCAGGATTAGCTAAAAAGGTGTGGAATTGTAAGGAAAAGGAGGCAATTGCTGAGCACCAGCTGTGGCAGCAACATGTGAGAGCAAAACCCATCACATGAGTAGATCTCCTGCTGAAAGCAGAGTTGTGTCTGGCTCTCCCTGCCCCAGCTGCCAGGCACCTCTGGGGTCCAGCACGTGCCAATTTCTGAGCCTTTCCCCCACATCCTTGGGGGAATGATCCTCCCCGCAGTTTGGGCTTGTCTGATCAAGCCTTGCTGTGGAATTGTCCTCTCTCTGCAGGACAGGATGTCTCTGTAAGGAGCTAACACTGGCAGAACAAGAGTAATAATGAGAACAAATAATAGAGCACCACAGTGCCTGGCTGTCTGGCTGGTATTATATGGGGTTTTTCATCCCTGGAAGTGCTGAAATTGGAGACAATTTGTGCCCAGTAATAATCCCAGTCCCACAGTTGTGGATTTTGGGTACATACAGGTGGAGCAGGCAGGGTTCTCTGCTCCTGTGACAGCTTCACCCACTGGACATGTCAGAGACACCACAGCAGCCACCAGGACAAAGGCTCTGACTCAGGGTACTTTCTTTTCTTTAATTATTGTGCAGGACAGGAGCATTGTCATAGCACATATCTGGTTTTTAAGTGTCTTGAAAACAGATACCATTTTTAAGATTCTACCCTCATTATTATATTTCCCTGCAAACGAGAACTGATGTGCGGAAACCTAATAAACTAGAACAGTTACAAAAATAAAGTACTGCTGCCAAGCATATCAGGCTGAATACTGATTAATTCCGTTTATATCAGTGATGCTGCACTCATGTACATGGGTGTGATGTAAAATAGAATTTAAAGAATGGGAGAAATTAATAGTAAGAGTGATAGTCACCACAAGAGAGAATGGACTGGCACTTTCAGCACAGATATTTTCAGGCTTCAAATTCAGGGATGTGTCTCTCTGCCAAGAGAGCATATCTGATGTAAGAATGTTCAGTCTTTCTCAGTATCAGATAAACTGCAGTGCTTGTGTGCAGCAGAGCCATCACCTCCAGTAGTACTTTGAATATTGGCAGATTTGGGTGCTGCGGCTCTTATTTCAGGCAGTGGTTTTCATTCATAGAAAAAATTGTATTGAGAAGAACAAATTTTTTTCTTCTTCTTCCAATCCCAGTGAGGTGTAGGGTTAATAAAACCTTTGTATGCAGGAAGATTTACCAGTATTATAAAAAGCTAATGTATGGATTTGGATGAGGCAGACACTATAGCAGCTGTAGAGGTACAATATGTTATTGGGTGTAAAAAGAAATGTCTCTTGTCTGGCCCTAGGAATGACACAGGGATGAGTCTGGCTGTCCTGGCACCAGAGATCAATCATGTTACATTAGTTTGCTTTATTTGACACTGTCGTGTTACTTTATATTTCTTGGAGGTGATACAAACTCAGCAGAAGAGAACGATCAAGGCTGGCAGTACACAGATTAGACACTTGCACTGTTTTGGGTGTATGTGTCTTTCCTAGATTGATTACTGCTGTATTTTAAGGCAGCTCACATAATTTGTTGCACCAAACATCAAAATAAGCCTCTAGGTTTTTTCAGCATCAAGGATCTAAATTCTAATGACAGAACCCATTGAAGCAATATTTGAACACTGTTTTAGAAGCTCACAGCAATTCTGAAACCTCAGTGCCTTTCTTCTTTAAATGTCTTTATGACATAAACTTTGCATTCCCAAACTCCAAACTGATGAAGCTATAAACTAAAAAAACTGTTGCTGTGCTTGGGAATGGCTTGAATTCAGAGATGTCTTCATAGTATAGTTCAAATTTAGAGGTTGGGCTGAGCATTTATTTAGTGCATGCTACTGCAGCCTTAATTAGAGTGGTAAAATAGTACTTAGCCTGTTAAGTATCTGTCATAAGGAACTCTTCAGACATTGCGGCAGAGTCTGGGTCTTGGTGCAGCCATAAAATTCTGGAAAATATGTAACTGAGAGCAAGAGAGAATTACCTCACCAGGCATTAAAGACTTTGCAACAATAAAACCAGCCATAACCACTAACTTTGCTTTCATGAAAGCTGTTACAGGAACAGCATTTTCTAAGTATTTCACAATATAAGAGGTATTAATGATTCATAAATTAATTATTATAAAGAAATGCTTTTGAATTATAGCTCTGAGCAATCTGCATTGAAGACTGTACTTGATGGTGCAGTGAATATCTATCAAATGCAGAATAATCTTGTACAAAACTCTGAGATCAGTTCTTTTTTAAAACAAAAAGCCTTTGGAATGCAATTATAAGACAAGACATGGTTAAATGTAATTTGGAAACAATTTAATAACTAAAGTTAAAATTGCAAGAAAGTTTGTTAAGAATAGAAAGCAACAGCAACTTGTCAATAATTTTAATGAAACTTGACATTTATATTTGAGGTATTTTCACTTTCACTCATTCTACCTGTGTGCTGGACACTTAAATCATGAAAAAGGAAGCTGAAAATGCTTCCCTCTTTCACAGTAAGTAATGCAGTTGCCTGTTTAAACCTGAAGGAAGATAAATTAAAATTCATATTTAAATCAAGCCTGTACAACATGTTGAAGATCTTATATGAAGGACATAAAAAAAAACAAAGGGAAAAGTTCTCTAGGTGCTTGAATAATTCTTTAATCTTCTACTGTATATTTAGGAGTTAGCCAATTCTTTGTTGTCTCTAGAAGTATTTTATTTTCCCATCCTAATTAATAATCTTGGGTTTTGAATTCTGCCTTTCTTCAACAGTAGAGAGTAATGGCAATGAGGATGTTAGAGTTTTCCTTTAGAAAACTCTTAATAGCTAATGGAGCACATGTGGGGTTTTTTAATAGTGGAAAGGATCAGAGAAATTGGATTTGAGGTGTTTAATTAAGTCTGTTCACAGACAAATGGTCTTGATGAGTGACGGGTTGGCATGGTTAAGTCCACCAGGAAAAACAGCAATTAGAATGAACCTGTGGACTCTGCATCACAATCTTTTCAAGGTCAAGCCACAGAACTAATTTAGAAAAGAACTAACATGATGTTGACAGAGAATCAATAATGTAAGGCACCATAGGATATTTCACTAATGTGAAGTTGCTTTAACCCCACCCCCCAAATCAACATTTGTTCACAATTTATTCAATTTTAACTCTCCTGAGTCCTGTGAATGTGAATATATGAGTTCTTTACCTTTCCCTTCTTTCATAAAACTGTTGAAAATAAAATTACTCATGGATTTAAAAACTGTTTAGTGAAATCAGTCAATTTTATATATGCAGAATATTTTAAAAAATTGACTTCCATTTGAGTTGATGACAAAGACTTTCTCTGACAACATTTAGGATAGAAACAACATAATACAAGGCCATGTAACTTAAATGTTCATGTCTTTACAACTAAGGCAAACATTTGCATTTGAATATCCATTGAGAGGAATGAATCCACTTCATATCTGCCTGGTAAGTTCTGCTGTTGTGTTAGGTATAATTTTTATTTTACTTACTGTCTAAGCAGTTTCAGTTTTTGTTTCTTTTCTTGGCATACTTCTTATTGTTTCTGTACATTTATTCAAGGAGGAATTGATGTTAAATTGAAATTCAGCATGTTATCTACATATAGGAAAAATACATTGCCAGTTTTTTTCTTTCATATGAAAGTGCAGATGTTTTCCCGTATAGACACTGGCAGAAACATAATTCAGAGAATGTGGTAGAGACTTTGCAAAATATTGCACAGGTAGGCTGACACAGGTGGATCTCCAAAGAACTTCGAGCTTGCAACTTGAAGGCAAGGGCACCTTCCTCTAGGAATATAATACACTTAGTTTCCACCTTCTTTCCACAGTCCCAACACACACACCTGGATTCAACTGGTCAGTGAATCAAAACTCCCACACCACAATCCAATCACCAATTCCCTTCAGGTAAAGAATCTTCCATATTGCAGTAAATGAGATAAGAATTGTTTATTTTTTCTTGGAGGTATAGAGAATGTAAAACCCAGAAACATTCTTGGGAGGAATTTGTGCCTTGCTTTTCTCTGTGAAGAGAAACGTGGCGACAGTTCTGGAGGTCAGGGGATGTCCAGAGCATGGAAGAAGGCTATTGCCATACACATCTACAAAAAAGCCTTAAAGGAGTATTCAGGGAATTATTGGCCCATCAGTTTTGCTTCAGTCCCTGGGGAGATGAGAGACTGGATGCCCCTGGGGCTGTCACAGGTCAGGTGAAGTACAGGATTGGAAAAGCCAGCGTGGAATCACTGAGGGCAAATCATGCTTGGCAAACCTGGTCACCTTCTAGGACTGAGTAACCTGCTTTGTGCATGCGAGCTGAGCAGTAGGTATCAAGTGACTGGGTTTTTCCAAGGTTTTCAATAGAGTTTCCCAGAGTCTGCTCCCTGAGAAGCTGATGTGTCACAGCCCATGCAGTGGGTGGGGAACTCGTTGGCAATCAGCACCCAGAGTGTGCTGGAAGTGGCTCCTCAAATTGGCAACCTGGCACAAGGGGGGTCCCCAGGGATCAGTGTTGGGCCTGACACTGGTTACTGTCATTATAAATCATCTGAAAGACGGATCAAGTGTACCCTGAGAAGTTTGCAAATGAAACCCAGAAAGTGGTTTGAGGTATGGATGTGATGAATCCCCCCTCTTTTCTTTACATCTAACTTTGACTGGGGAGAGAGACAAATGGGTTAAATGCCAGGCACTGTAGTCAAAAATATCTGCAAGAAGAGCAAATTCAAAATAAAAATTGCGTTCATGATAGTGGTGTTCAGTGGGGAACCTAGAGGATTCAGATTTCTATCAGGAGACAGCAGAAAAGCAGTGATGCTTTTCCTTGAAAAATAATTTCCTAAGGGTTTATCGCAGTGCATGGTTTTACTGAGTTATCACAATTAATTTACTGGTTTTGAAGGGAAAAATGGATGACAGTTATACTTTTGCTTTAAAAACGGCAAACCTTTGGATTTGGGAGTCAAATTCAGAATTACTGAAACAACAGAGTGACTTTTTTTTTCTCCATGAAAATCTATACTGTCAGCTAAAAGACAACCTTAGACTGTGGGGTTTGCTCATGCTCCATGGGACTGTGTATCATTAGATTCTTTCTGTTAATGTGCCCTTCTTTTGCCTCTAAGATGTCATTTCAAAGCATTTTCTTGCCAGTTGAGACTCAAGAAGAGCACACAGAATTCTGTGCACTGGGGCATATTGAGTTCACTCATTAGGTGTTTGCTAAATCTCTAAGATACTAAAACAAGTTTCTTGGAATTAATGTGCAGCAGTTATTTCAATTAAACATTTGCTAAAGGCTTTTAATGTCCTTATCAGTAAAATTCAGTATAAGCCCTAGATTAATTTGTTCATGATTTTGTGGTGCTTTGGAAATACAAACTACTAAATAAGAAAGAAATGCTATTATTGTAATGTCTTGTAGGTTCTGCAGTACCATGATTGCTTCCTGCTCATATTTCTCTTCAGTGCTGGAAATACATAAAACTTAATTTACCTAACAGTTGAAATGCTGATAAATATCAGTTATATGCAGAATTATTTGTATAAATTTGTGATAAACATATTTCTGTGTATCATGGCTCATCTTCAGCCAGACCTTTAGTGTATTTAAAGATTAGACAAGGCAGGTTGAACAATCTGAACTGTAGGAAAGTTGGCATCTCCTTTTAAAAAAGAGTGGTAGGAAGAAAAAAAACAACCCAGACTGTGCTGGCAGTGTCCCAGTGACACTGACCAGATACAGAGGTTTGTGCTGGTGTCCAGTGATTTGTTGCACTGACACTTGTAACTTTTCAAAACAGTGGTTTCAGGTTCAAAATTTAAGCATCACTTCAGAACAGAAGTGGAAGAATTTGTTTCATTGTTTTTTGTTTCATTGTGTGATGCTCCTGTGCCTTGGGATTGCAGCCACACAGAAGGAACAAGGAAATTTGTCTTTTCCAAACACAGCACCAGCATGCAATCTGTATTTACTATCTAAGGCCTAATTTAGTTATAATTTAACACATATTTAGATACCAGTGGTCACAATAGCCTTTAGGCAAGTGTTTACATTTTGTTGTCAGTTATCTACTTTCCTGAACTCACCAGAGCCAAAGCAAGCTGAGACCTGTGCAGCGAGGTCCCTCAGCTGAGGCTGCAGTTTGGCTCAGAGCTCCAGTACCTCACCCAGTCCAGCCTGTGCATTCCTGAGCTGCTCTGCTTTTGGCGTTTTGAACCTCTAAACTCAGCAGAGGCCTCGGGTACCTCAGCAGCAGACTTGGAATGGGAAATCACAGGTCCAAACAGAGCTGTAGCATTCTTTAGAAGTATGCCTAATAATAACCTTTTCCTACGTTTTTCTCTTGGGTAATACATGGTTTCAGCAGTGCTTTCATTCCATACACTTTCATCAAAAGAGACCAAAAAGTCCATTTCAGCCTGCAGTTGTGTCCTTTTTGGTTACCTGAGAAACATTTATTATATTTGTTTGGATCAAGGAATCTCAAAACCAAACAAGACTTTGCTATCTTGTAGAATGGCTTCAGATGTGTTCTGGTCCATGTTTTAATCTTCCCTGTTTTCAAACTTTGATGATTTTTTTTTCCTCCTAATTTGTTTTACAAGATCTTAATCCGACTTCTGTCATTTCTTAATTAATAAAAATAATGTTATGCATGTCACTGTGTTAAATCAGTCCATTAACAGTTTTACCAGTTGCTTCTTTTCTTTTTTTTTTTTTTTAAGTCTTTCTGTCTATCACTCTTGCCAGCTGTGTCCTATTTCCAAAGCTTCATCTACTCACACAAAACAGCTTGGAATGGTGAGGTAGATTTTAGGAGATTAAAGATTGCACTGTAATACACTAGACCTAATCCTAATGCCAGTAAACTCTTTATATGCTATCCTCCCCTCAGGATTACAAAGATTTATGTAACCATATTTTTTCACATCCAAAGGAGCTTAAAGGAATAGACATAGATTGTTCTGGGTGTTGAATAAAAGCAGTAAGCCCAGATAAAGTATTTTTGTTCTTCAGATAATAGAACAGAATGGAACATTTTCAAACTGAGTGGTCATAGGGGACAGTTGAATGGGGTGAAGGGGGAATATTTACTCTGATCTTAAGCTCATGTCTTCAGGATGTAGTGGCACACATTTAATATCTGTGACAGCAGAAACAGGAAAAATGTCTTGTCTAACAGTGTTTAATGTTATATGAGTTTTGCTACCTTTGCCTCTCCTGGTTTTTAGCATTACATATCCAATGATGTAGATGTGTACTCGATCAAGGCTGCCTATCAGTTTTCCAAGTCACATTGTGTGGGAAACGCAGTAAGGATTGTAATGAAAGTTGTTTTACAGCCAGCAATGTATCAGCAGCTATCCTGAGCTTTTATGTCTTGCTGCGAGGGAAGCTCTTTAAATATCATTATCAGACCCATGAATATTCTAAACTGATGTTCTTTCAATATTTAGCTTAAGCTTTTAAAATTTCAGAGGACATAACTCTGTGTGTGAGTGGTGATTTGCAGTCTTCAATCCTCTTGGCTGGAAGGTTCCTGTAGCAGCAGCAGTGTCTGACTGAGTTTGATTTCTGCTGTGTCCAGAGTGAGTGCAAGATTTTACCTTTTGTTTTCCTGCACTATTTTGGCATGGTATACCTCTTTTCTTCATGTCTTTACACAATCTTGTCTGGCAAATGATTTTTTTTTTCTTTTTCCTTTTTGTGAAGGAATAAAAAACCACTAAGGTAGAATGGGATATCAGGAGATTTTATGAGTCTTGGACTGAAAAACCGTTCAAACACGGCCTGGCCTATTTGGGTGATATTTGTTACTACCAGGATGCCTAATGTTTTGGGGTTTTTTTAATAAAAAATGTAATTTTAGCATTAACTTTTAGAGGAATAAAGCTATAATTAAGAAATCCTAATCTTCAAACTCACATTTGAAACCTCCAAAATCAAGATCATTAGCTATCACACAGGAAAATATTTGAAAAAGATTGCTGGCTTATCACAGTAGATGAAAACATTAAAAAAATTGCAACCAGGCCTCGTTATTTTTAAAAAGAGAATGTTTGATTTCACCAAGAAGCTGAATTACTTCAGCAGAGTGCTTATTCAGTGGGCAGAGTCAGAGGGAGGAAGAAAGGATGAGAGAAAAGCACCTAGTGTACAAAGAAAACTCTATTTATAGCTGGTATCTCAACAATGACTTTCATGCAGAGGAAAAGATAGAAAACATTGAAGTGTCTTTTGCAACGAACGGTCGTTTCCAGGAGTGGAGCTTCATCACCTTTTCAGAGGTGCTCAGAGCCCCTGACAGCTGTTCTGTAACTGTATGCAGGAGATAGATGAGGTGCAGCACTTAGCATTTTATCAGCCATACAGCAAAATATAAAGGCAGAGTCTGATGCTTTGAAAAATGACTGGAAAAAGAAAGGTTCCCATCTTTGGTGATGTCTGAAAGTTCAAAATACTTGAGAAGTAGTGCTCTGTTTTTATCCTTTATTTTCCTGTTGAAAAGCATCCTAATGTATGCCACTTTGGATTCTATAAATGTTCTTTATGTTGTGGGATACACACAGTCAAAGAAATAGATTTGCAGAAAAGTGAAGAATGTTATTTTTAAAGCATTTCAATGTTCTGATGTCTTCCTTTATAGGGTGCGTAAATCTTCTGTCCCTTCTGCAGGGGAAAGGAAACATTATCCATCTGGGTGACCACTATTCCTTGCAACATGAAACAACACAGCAAAGTCTGTAATTCAATGGGAAATGTTAGAGGGAAATGAAAGGAAATCATTGGTTTCTCTGAGCTGTCACAAGTCTGGTCTTCAAATGTTCAAATCGTGACCAACAGACGAATTTGCTTCTCATCTCCTTAATATCAATAATATTGTCTTCTTTTGGTTTTCCCATTGCAGGATTAGAGGGCTATCTGTCTATCCACAGACACTAAATTTACATAATTCTGAATCATTTTAACACAGAGCAGATGACTATTAGCCAGTGGTAAACTTTTTGACATGCTTACCTCTTTTAGACTATCAGTATTTTAGAGTATTATTAATTTTGCATTGTGCATAAAAAGGAAGAGGAATTCAAAATACTCATGATGAGCTAAACTGGCAGAGAAATTATGATCCTTGCAGCAAGAGAGGAGTGTTGCAATATCAGGAGTACTGCTGGTCTTTCTTCAACATAGCAAGTGCTAAGAATGGGAGTCTCAGCTGCTGATACTCATCTTTTGTGGTGTTTATGGTTTGCAGTGGTTTTCATTCAACAGGCTTAAAATATTTTACAATTTCTATTTTATTAAACCTCATAACACCTTTGTGAGATAATGGGAAGATAGCCCCCAAATGTAACTGTAGAAGGTAAGATAAAAAGAAGCCAGTTGGAGCATCAAAGCCAAACCACAGCCCTCTCAATTCATGCTGTGTGAAGCCCTGAGAGCTGCCTTGCTGTATTCTTCACTAAAAATTCAGTATCCAAAGGGTCACAGGAATAACAGCATCCTGCATGCCCAGTAAGCAAAACCAGCATTTAATTATCACTTTTAAATGACAAAAGGACAGCTTGTCTACCAAAGTGGATTATATCTTACTGTGAACTAATATCCCCACCATGCAGGAGCCCTCACTGAGGCTGCAGTGTCAGACTGTAAATATGGCATCAAGGGCACTGGTGTTAGGTTTAAATGTGTGTGTTGAGCTGGCCTGAGAGTGATTGGCAGCCTGGTGCATCTGCTGGTGCCTGGGGTTTGAAATTTGGGGTTGCTGCCCATTGTTGAGGGCATTGAGGGCACACATGAAATGAGAATGGAACCTTCCTAAGGATTAGATTGAGTTGTTCCTCTACATTTAAAAGGTAAAATTCATAGGAAGCATTATTAAATGGTTATGTCACAGCACAGTTCAGTTATCTGTATCATCATAACATCACAGGCCTTCAAAGGTTTCATTTTTTATTTTATGGGAAATACACATAGAAGAGATTGCCACTAAAACATCAACCATCTGCTTATATTACTCTTTAAGAGATATTATAAAATCTACAAATTTTATAGTGTGGCACACGACTTGCTACATGAAAAGCATTAACACTTCCAAAAATGTTTTTACAGCAGCCTAATTTTTAATATACTGGTCTTTTAAACATCTCTTTTTTTCCCATCCCCTTAAATTTGTAAAGATCCTTCAAATAGAAACATGTTACAAATATTTAGAATTTAGAATGTCACCATTTTATCTGGGTTAGGCAGTACATCATCAAGTCCCTTAGCATCTCTTTCTCTGCTGAATTCTTACTGTGCCCATGATATATAACCAAGTTTAAATTTCTAGGCTTGTTTTAGTCATTCAGCATTATCCAATAACACTTAGGTGATAGTGATTTCTAGGAAGAAACATGTGGAATGTTCTATGGAAAGAGTTAAACCCGTTTATTCAGCAAAGAGAGCTTCCAGGGAATAGTGCTTAATTGTGGGAAAAATTCCCCCAAGAGTTGAGTGTCATTACAAAGCTTCCATTCCAGATGCAAGACAGACTTCTTCAATCTTTTTCTTAATGTAAACTCAGTCTCCAGTGAGTGCAGATTAATTTCAATCTAGAAATAAAAACTTAATCCAAGCATTTTGTCTTGTGGGCAATAAAGATGCCATTAAGTTTGCCTGCTACGTTTGTGGCAGATGTGCAGGACCCAATTGGGTCCATTTTTAAAAATACATCAGATGTGACTGCTACTGTCAATTTGTAATGGTGCTTAAACATACATTTAAAATGCCTCTTTCTTCAGCACTGCTGGCAAACACAGAGGTCAGCACTGAATAGCCAACAACACAGAAGTATTAAAGCAATGGAAAAATTTCACCTGTCCTGTATTTGTAGCTTCCAGTGGGAATACCATGCCTTTGAGCCTTTATTTTAAAAGGAGAGAATTGTAAGTCCTGTTGACAGTGTTGGAGACAGTAAAATCAAATCATTCAATTAGAGTGAAAGTCACTGCAGCAGTTCAGATGTAGTAAATCTAATAGTGCAACTTTGCCAGGTCTTTTTCATGGTGTTGATGAATCTTCTTTATACCTGGACTAATTTAAGTGTAAGACTGTACTTAGCCAAGAGGTGATAGCCTTTCCTGCTCTAACGTGGAGATATGTAATTGCTTCACCCTAAAAAAGAAATGTTGTAAAATGAAAGGTAACCTGTACACTGGAGATAAATTATAATGATAATTTCCCCCTCTAACATCATCTGTCTGACAGTAAAGACTGAGCCTTTCTGCTCTTGAATTGCCCCCTCAAAACAGCTTGAGAAAAGAGGTTCATGTTAACCCAAATTGCTGAAATTGCCTGACAGAGCCCATTGTAGAGGCTGGTAAAATGAGCTTCAGTGACCTGATGATTCATCTTAATCAATTGCCTGGTCTGGTGTATAAAATTGTCTTTCTCAATGATACATGTGCATAATACAGATACAACATTTATCTCACCGGATACTGCATAATTAACCATGCCCATTTATCTTCTCACACACGTGCATCATTAGTAACAACTGCTGAACTCATCTGAGAGCCAGTTTCACAAAGAAAATAGAGAAATGGGTAAGAAAACTCAAATTGAGTCCAAGTACCTTCAAGTCACAATACTAGTCCTGAGAAATGTTTGTAGTTGTTGTTATGTTTGGTGTCATGTATGTACAAGCTCAAGGTTTGTATGCTAACAAAAGCATCAATGTTTGATCTATTAAGACTTTTAAATCTCTGGCAGGTGAGAAGGCACTTTGTTGTTTTGGTTGAAAAAACTGTGCTGTCAGCCTTTCAAATCAGCAGTCATAAGAGATGTGCTGGAAGCTATTTGATTTAGAAAATAATTTATTACAGATACACATTATTTGTAATTAAGTTAAGAGGCGTTATTAACAGGATTTTGGGTGTCCACATTCTAATATCTCATGAGATGGCAAGACAGCTCCATCTCCTTCTGGGTGCCTAAATGGGTGTCAGTGCTCCTTCTGAGCTTGTTATCCTCCACAATGGAAATTCTGGACTTTCCCTGCATTGCCTGAGTGTTAGTTGTAGTTTTATTGATGCAGAACCATTACAGCATGATGTCTAATTTCGAACCACAGTAGCAGGGCAGGGATCACAGCAGGGGTCCCAGCACAGCCACCCCAAATCTCTGCTGGGTGGGATTCACACACCTCACATATTGAAATTATTCCACTTCTATATACAGCTAAGAGAAATGAATAGAGAAATTCTCTTTTTATGAGCCATGAAAAGGAGTCCACCAATCTCTCAGTCTCCATTCATCTAAAAGTCAGACCAAACAGTTGCTCATCATTATTAGATTGAATCTTCCCCAAAATTGTTTAAAATTGCTGGGGTTTTTTTGTCATAAAATAACAGAAGAGTTTGTTATGAACGTAATATTGAAAATACATAGAAATTAAACTATTATTAATTAAACTAAAGCAATTGTTTCTAAATATTGATATGCATTCCAGGACTAAGAAGGTAATTAATTGTGATTTGCTTATTTTGTTCCCATGTATCGCTACTGTATTTTACTTGTGTTTCTGGTGTGGTTTCTAAAAGTTTCTTTGATTTGGAAATACTTGTAAATTGGCTGCAAGCATGTACAGTCCAACTAATGGGTTAGAAGTTTCACTGAGACAGGCAAAGAAATTTCTTGGTGTTGACTTGTTGTACTGGGTGTTTAGTACCACCACCACTTTTCTGCCCTGATTCAGTTCAGCATGCTAAAGATGAATTTCAAAGGCAAATCAAGAGAAATGGTTTGTAACTTGTACTTTTCCTTCAGCACTTTCCCCTTGACAAGCTTACACTTGCTTAGACTTTTTCTCCCTTGCTTGTGCAGGGTTTATTGATTTGTACAGATCCCTTCTGAGTTAACTGAAACACAAGAAGCCTGGACTGGTGTTTGTATGCCAAGGCATGCTGGTTTAGGAAGAAAAAAGGACTTTTTATGTTCATTGATATATAATAATATATATATTTCTACTCCAAATAAAGCTTGTTCTTCCAACATCTTGACACACAGAGTGCCCTAGATCATGTGTACCATGTGAAACTTTCCATCCCCAGACATTCCCTCTGCATTTGTCCCTGGCTTTCATCACAATCAGTCAGTCAGAAGGAGATTTCTTGATGACCACAGCCTTGACTTTAGCAGGCTCTGTAGAGGTCACAGGGAAGAGCGGAGGTTTGTCCATAACAAGCCTTGCTTAGAGTGGCTATGGGGATGTCACATAGTGAACTGCGTTGCAGTTTCATTTTGTTTCCCAACCTTTGGAACAAAGATTTCCTCATCCAAAATAACTTCTGTGTACCTTTTATCACATCCAGAATAAGAAAGGTTTATGTTGCTCCAGCTCAAAGAGTAACAAAAGAATATTTCAGGATGTCAGCCAATCTAAAACTGCCATGAGAAATCTCTCTGGGGGTAACACTGCACTAACAGGGTTACTACACTTTGGAGAAGGGAATTTAGACCTTTCTGAATGAGACTGTGCTCTTTGAAGAATGTGAATCTTGTATTGATGGTATGTTTATATTTATATTTGCCTGTGTACTCCAATGGCACATAGGTCTTTAATCTCACAGAGCTTTTACAGTGTGTCTCTTGGGCAAGTTTCTTTTGCAAACCAATCAAGCTCCTGCTGACAATCTTGGCCATCTTTCTATTTTAAGTAGAAAAACATACTCATCCTCCTCTATCAAGTCATGAGTAATAGATAAAAATATTAACATGTTTTATATATTGCTACTCAGTCTCTGGTAATGTAAGGGAAATAGAAAATACAGCTTTTAGCAGTAGAATCTATGATGTGCATTCATCAAACAATTAGAAGGAAGGGAGAACTCACTGAAGGCATTAAAATGCCCTGGCAGCTGCCAAACTGAGACACTTATGATCTTTATAATAGCTTAGCTATTATTCTTCTACAATCTTGACTGAATGAGTGATATTTATATTAAAAGTGGTCCTAATATTTGCTTTTACCCCTGTAACAATGCTGTGCTCATAAAAGGGGTGTCTGACTTTGCTCATGCTCTGAGTTATTTTAATAAAGCATAGTGGGTGTTTGGAGAGCCCTACCTAACCACAATTCCCCAGGAGTGTGTGTGAACAGTGAACCTCTTAAAGCTCTCCACTTTGACCTGTTCATTACTGGGAATACTCAAAATTTCCCCTGCTAAGGCTTTGAAACTAAAGTTATCTAACTCTGGGTGTAACTGTAATAATGATAAAGCCCCAACTTTAAAACTTGTGAAGATGGAGGTTTGTTTCTTTTTAGGTTTTTTTTTGTTTGGTTTGGGTTTTGGTAGTTGAAGATTTTTGGACTGGTTTGTTTTTGTTGTGTTTTTTTTTTTTTTTGGTTTTCTTTGGGGGTGGTTTACTTGTTTGGCATTTTCTATGTTTTTGGGGGGTTGTTTTGTTTTGGGGTTTGTTTATTGGGGGTTTTTTTGCCAGTTTAAACTTCAGAGTGACTGCCTATATCATGTCAGAAGGAATTGTGACAACTGTGGAGGCTTTCCCATTGTTTAAGCCTTGTGGTCCAAAGATCTTCCAGAGTATCCTGCTTCCTGAAAAGAGCTATTCTGCATTACTGAGATTTGTTGCTGCTCTGAGCAATAGAAAACACGATCTTGTAGAGGAGAAAAAGGTTTTCAATAACCTCGAAGGAAAAACAGTGTAACCCATCATATTCAGTGAGGCACAACATATTGAAATCAGAGGCCACGACTATTTATAACAGTGTTTATGCAGAAATCCTCCTTACAGGTGGAATTGTCAGTGATGAGAATGGAATAGTCATCTGAATCTTCTCTTTGTATTACAATATTAGCCAAATACCTGACTGTTCTTAAAAACACTTGTTGTCTTCTGAAAATACAGAAAAAATTATATACAATTATACATATTATATAATTGTATACTCTGGATACAATTATCCAGAGTTCTGGGAATATTTCTATTCTTTATGAGCACAGAGAAGATTTCTTCCTGGGGAGGAAAGTTTGTCTTCAACAGTAGTTCTGGGTGCGCACATAGCATTATGCATAATATTTCTAAAAATTCTCTGCCATCTTAAAAACTATAAAAACAGAAAGATTTCCTTAGGTTTCAGAGACCAAAGTAGAGTATTGCAGACACAAAATTTTTCTGTAAAATGAGACACTGCATGTTATACTGACAAAAAGCATCAAATTGTCTCTAACTTAGGTGAGAACATTGAAATGAAAATAGTTATTTCAACAATTTTGTTCAATTCAAACTGTTGCTACAGGAGGGGGACAAAACAGGCCATGCAGCTTCAAATTAATCTGGTTATACATCCAGAGATGATACATGCACATCGCCTACTACACACCATATATTGTATTTCTTTTAGCCAGCTGTGACATTTCTCTCTATAAATGCACTAAAATAATTACATGCTGCTATTAAAAATCTCTGATGAAAGAAGGATTAGATATCTTTGTTCTTTACACCCTGAAGGCTATGATAAAAAGAATATTGCAGATATCGAAATTACTTTAAAGAGGTATAAGTAGCAAAAGCATTTTAAACCCAGTCCTCCTAGTTTGGAGCTGCAGATAATGAGAGCCATTGATGTCATTTAATGATAAAAATTCTGCATCAGAAATATGGACACAATTAGACAGACCTGTCTATCTGAGATCAGAGTCATAAAACTAAGTTCATCATAAAACATCTTCACTACCATTTGTACCTTTGAAATTGTTCCTTTTGGAACAATTCAAAAATTCAAAATCAGGATGAAAACCTTACCGCTTTCTTGTTGCTGCAAAGAGACTTATCTTAGTGATAACATATTTTTTCTAAAAGGTGGGAAGTGAATAAAACTTATGCCTCTCTGATATTCAGCCAATTTACCTAATATTTAAAGAGCAGTTACTCAATAAGATTTTCATAGCAGTGCATACTTTTCTGTATTAAACTAATAATAATAACTACCCTGATAGACTGAATTATTTTGTCCATAAGAGTGTTTAAGTTCTACCAAATGCTTTAATCTATCTCCCATTTTTTCCTAGACATCCCAGGTATTTAAACTGTTTGAGGAAGAAGTCCAGTTAAACAGAATTGAATTGTTAAATTTCAAAAGCATTAGTTTCCTGTAATTAGTTTTTTACAGTGCAAGTATTTTAGAATGTTATAATTTTTTTTAGTATTAAGCATAACATTTACTAGTGTGTGCAGTCAGGGTTCTTGCTGTAAAAAGTACCTTAAATATTGCCTCAGGGTACGGGAGTGTTAATATAAGGGGGCTGGTTTTAACTGCTCTTGAGCTGAAAGCAGAGCAAGAATGGTTTCCCTAACAGTAAAAATAATGAACAATTAACAAGCAAAATCAAAATCTCACAAGCAGCAGGCCACCTAAGTGCATTCAGACTTCAGGAAAAAGAAAGGCCGCAATAAGTTTCAGTCAAATTTCACAGCTGCTGAAATATATTCATGCCTGATTTGATTGACAAGTCCAGCACAAATAACTCAATCTCTAAAGTGAAGTGTTACATTTAAGGTCAGGCATGTCACTTTCATCTACCTGTGCTCAAAATGCAAAGCCCTGAAAGACTGTCCCTATTTCCAAAAGAATCTATTAATTTCCTTTATCAACTTCATCTTTACCTACTGTCCAAGCAGTGCTTCTCTAGGGGGCTGAAATGAACCTGATGAATGCTATAAGTATTTGAGAATACAGTAATGATTCCTCACATTCTGTTTGTGTCATTTTCTTGTTCTCATATACTTAGAGATGCATTCAGTTTGCTTTTTGTGTATCAGCCAAATTGCCACTAAGTGGAAGTGTTCCTGAAACCCCATAGATCATGCAGGAAGTTTTTCCCTTTTTATGTTGTATTTATTTGGTTGATATCAGTACTTTCAGCATGCTGCTTTGGTGAGTTGGATTTCATGGAAGAGACAGATATGGTACAAAGAATCATTGGAGAGGAAACTAGGAAAAAATAGCAGCTGAGAATAAGCAGATGCTAAAACAATGGGAAGGTCTTGATTAGGTCTGGCTAGCAGTCAGCAGGTTATTGAGTTTAAATAACTAAAATCTTTCTCCCAGAATTACCAGGAGGAAATTAAGCAGAATAATCACATAAATAGAATACTGAAGGTAAACAGAATGTAATATAGGCGATATCTAGATTTGAAGAGTGATTTGAAGAGTGAAAGGTTCTCTAGATCTCTAGGAGTATAAATTTTAGGTAGGGACTGTTGCTAAGACTGTTGCTTTTGATAGTAAAAGTACCAGGGCCCGGAGAGGGGTGGGAGAGCACAATATGAAGAAAAACTATCTGATAGAGGCTTGTGGGAAGATGCAAATGTGCCAGCTGCAGGGAATTGCCCCCAGTGCCAGGACTGGGACTTGTGGTTAGGATGAGACAGGACAAACCACCTAAATGTCACTTGGAAGCACCAGCTCCTTGAGTTCTGGCTTGCAAAAAAAAGGATGTGGCATAATAATGACAACAAACAATACCATAGAATTCTCATCTTAATAACTACTTTCTAGTAATGTGAAATATTTTGGAAAAGGCAAACTTTGCCTAGGAATGAATTATGATTATTTTTTTATATTAGGGGACAGGATAAATAATTTAGTAGGACTTTGATTTTTCAAACAAGCAGTCCTTCAAAGCTTGGTGTCTAGGTGAGATCATTAACATGCCTGGTCTGTTCTTTGTGGGAGTGAAGACTGATATCCTGTGCTGGGCAGACTTCCTTTGCTAATAACCTGGAGTAATAGTCCTTGTTGAGCTACTGCACTCAGATCTTGCAGTTTCTTTAATATTTGTGTTGGACATTCTCAGTCATGTCTGAAGGATTGGGTAGAATGCTTGAATCTGATAGATGATCAAAGAAACAGGAGAATTCAGAATTCTGTGCAAGTTAACTCCATATTTAAGGTTGTTTAGTGTCCAGAATCAGATTTCAAGGAAAAAATTACTTGTGAGATGAAGGAAGCGAAAGTTAGTTGGATGTTGGAAGAGGTTTAATAAGGTTAAATTAAATATTTATATTTGTAAAGCTTTCATATGAAGTTACATATGTATCAGGCACTCTGAACATCAGGAATTTTTGTGAAGATGTTGCTTCCATTTTCCTAATTATGTTTTTATGATTATTATGTGAAGGACTTGTGTAGTATGAAGACTAATTTTAGAACAAATATTGCCATAGTGAATGCACAAAAGAGTGTCTCTATGCACTGAACAGGAATTTGTAATTCAATACAACTTTAGCAGCTTTCTGTGGAGCATCTTCAGACACTGAGGCTGTGCAAAGGGACTGAGTCAGGGAAAAGGAACCTGTGCATTTGTTTGAAAAGTTAGACAAAATATCCAATGACATTTGACATTACAAGTCATAAATCTGCAAGGTTTCATCTTATGGCAGGGGTCTATGACACTTCAAGAATGAAATGGAGCTGGCACCAGGCTGCTCTGGGAGGGCTGAGGGTGAGGGATTTGTGGGGTCCACTCAGCATCTTCCACCCTCACTGAGCCTTTTTGTTCACCTGAGCTCTCTTTGGGCTCATGAAATGCTGCATTTCATAAATTAAATATTGTGTTAAATGGGGGAAAAAAGGTCTTTGAAAATATAACTATTGATTGTAATAAGGCCCAGACTCAAAAGTGAGTGAATTTTACCTGCAGTGTATGATGGCAGATGGGTTTGTTTATTACCACCTGTTCTAGCTGAGACAGCAGATGTATTTGTAAGCTGGTAATACAGTATTTAGTAAATGGCCAGCTTTCTGGACTGATTTCAGTGTATTTGGGCACAAAAGCAATCCCTTCCCTCTGAAAATAGTAATTATTTAGATAGATTGTTTTACTTAGTTTTTCTGTGAAGCCACTTTATTCTCCAAAAATAGAGACACAAGTAATGTTATAACATAGTCCTATCTCCAAGCAATTAAAGCAATTTCTATTAAACTTAGTCAATGTCCGTTAAAATTATTGCAGACATTTGTGTTTTGCTGGATTTTTTCTAATGAGCTTGGAAAAAAACAAGTGAGGAAATTATAGATCTTTTATACTAGATCTTTTCACATTGTAACTTTTACTAATTCCCTCTATGTTTCGTACTTCTAGGCTACTCAGTTCTTTCTCAGTAAATACTTTTTAATTTTCAAATCTACTTTTGTGAGAAAATCGATATATACCTTCATAGAAATGTAAAATAAAAAGTCTAAAGATTTTATTCATCTATAGGTAATTTTTTGCTTGTAAACGGTAACATACAATATTATTAAAAATGCATTAACATTCAGATAGTTCTTAGCTCTCACTATAACATTCTTTGGTATACTGAAATGGTAGAAAGGTTGATTTTCTTAATTTAAGACTTTTATACAGAAATTCTGAGTGATTTCATTAGAAAGATGAACTGATGAGAATAGAAAGATGATGAAAAACAAGGAGATTTTATACAACCTGTAGTAGTATGAAATTAAATAGATTGATTCTATGATGAACTAAAAGGTTACATGTTTAAAAGTGCTCATTAAATTATATATCTTTGTTACTGCCAGAATTTAAAACACTAAGCATCAAGGTTTTACTTTTGGTTAGAAATGCTTCCAGACCTTTCTGTGGCACTGGAGTTCTCCAAAGAAACCTCTTGTAGAATTTGTAAGGTAAAATTTTCTAAAAGAGAAACACTGCTATGCTACAAACTGTGCTGCTTTAGAAAGGGAATATGGTATTGTGAGTGCATATCCAGCAGGTACAGCTTGTGCACCTGTGGGCTAAGCTGAGCAATTCGAGTCTCTTTGATTGGCTTCTTGTTGGGAAGCAGTTCTGCATCATTCATCAGAATTATTTACTATTTTTTTTCCCATTTTGTTTATACTTTTGCTGAGCTAGGGGGACCAGAGCTGCATGCAGCACACAAGATGTAGGCTCATCATATATTTATATGGCGGTGTAGTGATATTTATTTTTTTCACTTCAGTACAAGTTTTTCCTCCTAATAAAGCAAATTGAAATCTCTGAGAAGACAGAGAGAGATGGGAGGTGGCAACATCATGAAACAACAGGTGAAATCCATGTTTTAGATCTGTAAATTGCAAAGCCTGGGTAAAGAGTTTGTTTCTGTCCCCAGAAAACTGCTCAGCAGTGACTTAGGGACTTGGATGAATCCTCTCAGTGCCAGAGCACACAACCAGGGCTGCTCTGAAAGCTCAGGTCTCCATTTTTGAGGCTTTAAACTTTACTTGGGGAGATGAATTTCTCTGATTAATGAGCTGCAACATGGACAGAAGTACAGCCAGAGGACCTTCTCTTGGTGTCTGGCATGAAAAATGCCCAGAGATCCTGCTGGGAGGGAGCACTGTCAGAAGCATCAAGGGATGCTAGAAACTCCCAATTCCACTGAGACTGAAAAATAGAACTTTTATTAAGGGATTTAGTATGTTTATATTCATTTATTAGGGATTCAGTTTGTTTGCTCCATGGATGGCAGAGCTTTTAGGAAGGAAGGATTAGGCTGTATAAACAAAAAATTTCATCTCTTAGTTAATAAAGTGTTTTCTCTCTGCTTCCTTAGATCTCCCTTTGAAAGATGACAAAATGTTTTCGCTAAAATAGTCATTTCATGTTTGAAACCGCTGGAATAGTAAGCAATAGAATCATAGGAACTAATGAGTAGTATTAAAAACCAAACCAACCAAATAAACAAAACTTGAAGGTTCTTCTGGGGAAAAAATAATGCTAATATTTCTAAGAGTTGTGTCTATTCATTCTCTATCTGAACATGGCCAAGAATAATGATGGTTGGGACAGTCTTAACTATCCTGAGAAATTATTCCAAAATTATGGCAATACCAGGTAGGATTTACTCTGACATTTAATTTCCATGCATGTAAATATGCATTCTGTAAATCAGAAAAATAAAAACTAGCATTAATAATGGACTTTCATGACAGTAGCAGTAGTCTACAACAGCTTCTCTGGGTTTATGGAAACTGTACCAAGGAATAAGCAGATATAATTTTTTACCTTTGCTTCTTGTATTTTGATAATATAAAGAAAATTCCCAAGCTTGCTACAGCTTGCTGTTGAGAATTTGCTCACAGTGATATCCAGGTCACTACACACAGATGCATGGCAGTATATAATCATAACTTCAGTTATAGATCTTTAATGTCAGGCTCTTTTCTTTCACTTCCCTGGAGAAGGGAATTCTGAAACACTATTGGTTTCTGCTCCTGAAACTGACTGCATTTCAGGGTGCAGCTGAGTTGAGGGCAGGAGGAAATGCAGAGAAGTGAGCAGTAATTACCTGTCCCATCCTGAGCACAGGCTGGGATGGGTGGTGGCTGCTCTGGAAGGTCCTGGACAGACTGCACTGGTGGGCTGGGTGTGCACAGCGCTCTCTGGCCCTGGGAGCATGTGAGGATTCTTATCCAGCTCCTTTTCTGCTTCAGAAGAGTGGTAGGGTCGGGACTCTGGCCGTACTAGAGATGCAGATTACCAAAGAGCTAGAAGATTTGGGAATTTTAAACCACAAAATCCTAGAGATGCTGATCCCTTTTGGCTGTTGTTTTAAAGGCCAAATAAATGGAGCACCTGCTAGTGCTTGTGCTCTTTGCCAGAACAGTAGAGACAACATCTGTGCCCATCCAGGGCTAAAAATCTCATGTCAGAGAATACAGCTCTTGAAGTGAGCAAAACAGAATTAATGTGTAACAGAAATTCATTTCTCCATGATATAGAGAGGAGTCTTAGAGAAGGAATGGAGATCTAAATGTGCCATCTAAAAGCAACAAACAGCATTATTCAGCTCAGCTGAGCAGTTGAGAGAGTAGAGAAAGAAGTTCTTTTGTAACTGTCAGATAAATGCAGGAGAGTTTAGGGTGAACCTCTATGAATACCCTGGATAAATCAGTGTGCAGTTTGTTTAGCTTTTTAAATATAAATATATGTACTATGGGAATACAGTGGTGGGACTGAAATTGGAACACTTTGTCCAGTTCTGGGCTTTTTTGTTTTGTAGAGACATGGACAGGTTCAGCCAAAGGCCAGGAAAGATGGCTGAGGAGTGGGGCATCTACATACTAGAAGAGCTGGAATTGGTTTACCTGAAGTAGAAAGGGCTCAGGGGGATCTTATCAATGAGTTCACATCCCAGAGGGAGACAGTAACCTATGGAGATGGGATCAATGACAGGATAAGAGTCAACTGCCACAAACTGAAATTTGGGAAATTCCATTTAAACAAAGGAAAGCATCAACTTTTCTTTTTTCCCTTTTTTTCCCCCCCTTTTTTTTTCTTTTTATGTAATGGATGTTGGGCACTGAAACAATTGCCAAGAAAAGCTGTGGAATCACCATCCTTTGCAATATTCAAAACCTGATGGGATACAGTCCTGGGCAACCTGCTTTAGTTCACAGGCTTTGGGTGATCTCCAGGGGTTCCTGCAGACCTCCTTCTGTGATATGACTGTTTGGGCAGAAGCTGAACTTATATAAATTCAGACCATAAGTACATTTTTAAGAGAAGGCAATTAATTTTTAAATATTTGCCGAGGATCTTGATAAATTCTACAGCTGCAAAGCTTTTACATTGAGAGTTAAATGTTTCCACAAAAAGTGAACTTAATTCAAATATAGATAATTTTTAATGATAATTTTTAATGCAAGTCAGAACCTTTCAAGAATTCTCAGCTGGGTAGGATTGGATAATGTCACCTTAAGATTAAGAGTAAAATAACTTTTTAGAAAGAATTATATTACTGATGTACTATTTTAAATTTAATTTTAAAATTCTATAAATAATTATATAAGCTGTCCTTGCAAGGATGTCACTGAAAAACATGAATCTCGTTAATTAAACTTTAATCTGTGTCTTAGCACATTTATATGTAGTGAAATCTTTCTTAGGTAATGGTCTTAAAGCTAAGCAGTAGAGACAATTGTAAAACCTGCAGAAAATGCTGTGTCATGAGCTCTGAGAGTAAGACCAAAATCTTATTTAAAATCATCAAAGCAAAGACTTTTGACTAGGAATCTTTAACTCTCTGGGACACCTCCAGCAGATGCTTTGAAAGTCATCTTTCTCTGCAGATTTGTGTCCTAACCAAGAACAAAATTCAGATTATAGTGGTTGTTTTATTTAGAAACTCTTAAGCAATACTGGACATATTTAATTGTTGAGTTGATCAATACATGAAGAAGGGTTGAGTTTTTATTTCTAATTGTTTTCGTCTAAAGTACAACACACAGTTTAGAAAATACATGGCTTCCAGGGGCTTTCTGTTTAATTTTGTTTGTTTTGTGAGGTTTTTGGTTTGTTTGTGTTCTTTTATTCCTTGTTTTAACTGAGAACAAAGCAGTCGCTTTTCTGACCTTATCCCAGTGAAACTGTGTTCAAAGAGTTTTAAGACTTCAGGGACTTAATTCTCTCTAGAAGATAATTAATGTGCTCCTCTATGGCAAAATCTTCTTTACTTTTTCTCATTTTTTTTCTAATTCAGCTGCATATCTGCCAGTTTTCCATCATCCAGAAAACTTTCATCATCCACAGAACTTGTTCTGGTCCACAGTTTCTTCTCATTTCTTTACCATCTAAACAAAAGTTTCTGGTTAAAGCAATTACTCTTCTCCTGATTCAAGAGGAATATCTTGGGTCTGGAGTTTGAATGAAATTTTAAGTGATCATTTCTCCAGTGATCATGAAATTTATCTGGTTCATATTGTTTCCTGCTTTAGTTTCTGTCTTAAGCTGCATTTTCTGTCTTCCCCTCATGACTGTGTTTAGCAGTTCTGCCTGCTGCCTTCTGCCATTCTCCTGGAGATATTTCAGGACATTGGCCTGCTGGCAATCTGCCACCCCTGAGCCCTTAGCATTTCCTATTGCAGCCTCTTTCTTGTTTACAATGGGTAGTTCAGGACCAGGGAAAGGTAGGGAACTAAAAGAGATTGCAACAGGATCAAGACTAGTGCTTCACATTCTGTGCTAAGGGTGAGGGGAGCAAAGCAGCCAAGTGACACCTTCTGTGAGGTGGCTGTAGTGTACCTACTCAGGGAAACATTTTGTCATCAAGAAATAAACTCCACCATCTCACCCAGAGGAAAAAGTTGGCAACTGAAAGGATTATTTAGGGGCAAAGAGATCCTCAGAGAATTGCCTCTGTGTTTGTGTCTTCGTCTTTTTGAATTACAAAGATGAGTGGGGTTAAGAATCCATAATTGGTTGGAATTAAATCTTTTGCCTTTTGAAACTTACTTTCAGAGGTGCTCATTGCTGCCTGTCTCTGCCTGGATGTTTGTCTGTGTGTATGTTGAGCATGATAAAAGAAACCACCACCAATCTGGTAGGCAGGGTCAGATGGAGTTTGGTTATGGATCATATGGAGTTTGGCTTTTCATGAATACTGACTTCTTGCCTTGCAATGTGATGCATTCCTGTCACCAAGGCACTGTCTTGTGTCCCCCATTGTAAGCGGAAAAAGTGGTCTCCTAAAGCTATGAATGCAGTGCTGTCTTGAGGGAATCCCCTGGCCCCCATACATGTGGGGTTAGCCTGTAGTTACATGTGCAGGACTTTATCTCCAATGCTTTAAAACTCAAATTGCTCACTCATATTTCTGACCTATTGCTTTTTTGTTTTCAGGTTTGTCTGAGCATTAACTCCAAGCCAATCAGCTAGCCATCAAAACAAGTGTTTTGACTGTGTTGTTTTTACCTGTATTTCTAATCCATGCATGGAGTAGTAATTTACTACTCCATAGCTCTGAGCTACCCTTGAATTAGTCGAGTCTGTATTGGCTTGTCACTATTGGAACCAATATAGCCTTGTTTTCCTGATCCCCTTGCACATAAAAAAGATTGACATGGCAGAGTAATAGAAAGTGTATTGCGTTAGGGTTTAGTATTAGAGATAAACAACACAAATGGAACCGAAAGCATATGGCATTCCTTGCTTTCTCTGCCAGCTGATGAGCAATACATTTTGTATTATGATCCACTTTGGAGGGTTTAAACCATTAAAACCTTGCTGCTTTGTTTTGTGGGCTTGAAAGTTGCCAGTTAAACCAACTGGAGTAGCCTAATTTAGCTGATTGTGTGACTGATGTGTTGGAGCTCTGGTTCTAAATTTTCTAGGCTGGAAGTAAAAATCTGGACCAAGTGAATTGAATACAGCACATCATAACGAAACCTTAAAGATGGGACACTGAAGATGGAACTAAGACATTATTTATGAAAAACCTGGAAAGCACATAGAGTAAAGCGGCAGATAATTCTTATATTCAGTTAATACATTCAAGAACTCACGAACATTAGAATTTCCTCATAGCTGCCCAATGGAGCTGTGTAGTAGTATATAATAGAATTTATTATGAAAATTCAGTTAAACTGTTAACTTTAATATGCGTCAAACATGATCTCTTCAGATAACTCTACCCCAAAATCTATTAATGACTTAACAGTCTATGCTACCATTGAGTGTAATGGTTTTCCCCAATTGAAACAAAGAATTTGGAGTACTGACAGTGATTGCACTTGAATGGATGCCCTTAGAGGCATAGAATTATTAATGTTGGAAAAGACCTCTAAGATTTTCAAGTTCAAGAGTTAACCCAGTATTTCTAAGCCTACCACTAAACCATGTCCCCAAGTGCCACATCTACACATCTTTAAATCCCTCCAGGGATGATGGCTTCACCTCTGCCCTGAGCTGCCTGTGCCTGTGCTTGACAATCCCTTCAGTGAAGAAACTTTTTCTAATACTCAATCTGTTTTCTTGATATGATGACATCAGGTAGGCAAAATAACTCAATTGGAACAGCAGCAGAAAAAAAAAAATCACTAAGATCTTCCTGTGAAATTTTTTTTCAATTTTTTTTTATGATTCTTATTTCAACACAGTCTATATTGTGTTGAAACAGTCTGATCTGTTATTTTTTGGCTACCATCTTATCTGACATAGGGATGGCATGAAGAGATTGACCAAGAGAGTGTGGTTTGAATGTTATTTTAGAAAATATATACACTCGCCATTGGTTTGTGTTACATTACTTTAAAAGTTTAAAACATGATTGCCTAGAAACTCATAATCATTCAGGTATTTATTCTGCTTTTTAATGAAGTATTTGTTGATTTCAGAATCTTAAAGGTCAAAGGAATGTTAGCTCAAAACACACATTTCTTTTTATTAAATTTCTTGGAAATATTTGATCAATTTGTTGTAGAATAAAATCAACATTCTCTGGGGCATTATTTATCTATTTCAATTCATGTCTTTCCTGTTTTGCATCAGACTCTCTCCCAGAGATACAGATCTAGTTAGACAGGTCTGGCATAGTGTGAGACAGTTTGTTCATGTTTTTTTGAAACTTGAAAGAGGAGGAAAGGCGAAAGCTCTTTGCATATTTTCTTTTAACTTTTCTGTGATTAAATGTGTTATGTCAGTGAGTGATAGCCTGATTGAAGGCTCAGCTCTTTGCTGTTGTGAGATTATTATAGTACTGTCTAGATGTAAGGGGGTGGCCTCAACAAAGCAGAATGATTCACAGGCAAGGTTTTACCATAGCAGAGTCTGGAGAGGCAGAAGGGATGAAAGAGAATTCAGGAGGGGTCTGGAAGCCAGGATGGGCAGGGCTCTATGGCCCCTAAGGCTGAAAGAGCCTTCTCTGAACCTGTTCCTCCCCCAGATATCCCCACATCTGTCCAGCTGGTCTGATCTCATCAATGCTCTGATAGCTCTTTTGGGGTTTGTTCCAGCTGTCTTGGAGAGAAATTCTAATGCTCATTTAAGCTGAGAATTGTCCAGTCCCTCACAGTGCAGGTTTCTGCACCAAGACAAGTATGGGGGTTTTACTTTATTTTGGTCCTGAGACTTTCCTTATGCTTCTGGTCTGGACTGCGGTGACTTCACAAGAGCAGAGCCTTCAGTTATGGTGTTCTTCTTGCTCAGTCTAATTAGACTAAATGTTAAAATATACTGATATTTCTTGTAATTACAACAATGCTAAAAGTTTTTTTTTTATTGTTTTGTATTTCTATGCAGGCATTTAAATAACTAGATTATGTTTTTCTGCTTCCTAATTCACTAGAGTAAGCTATAGAGAAAAATTGAGGGTTTGAGGTTTTTTTACCAGAGCTCTCTTGTGCTCATCCTTCTCCATTATCTCCTAAATAATTTAGTGAGTGGCAGCATATGGGTCATTCACATAAGTGTTGTTGCTTCTCAGAAGTTGCTAAGTGACAAGACTTGCAAATAGCCAATCTTGCGAGCATAGAAAACCTTCTTGAATTGGTTGAAAGTGTAACCTGTGGCATATTGCAGCTGAGTAAAAAAATTAAAACAGTTTCAAAGTAGAAAACCTCTTCCTCAATAGAGATGTTTTTGTCACAGCATATTTCTGAATAAATCTTATGTAGAAATTGCATATCAGAAGAAATTGGTACATTAATGTTCAGTTTGCATGTCTATCTAAATTCAATCATTCAATCTCTTAATAAAACTCTATTATCGATTTTTATATTCTAATTTGCCTCAAGGCTCTTCTACACAATTATGGGAAAGAAACAAAAGACAAAATATATTCATGAAAAGAATTATTAAAAAAAGAACACAAAGCTTTAAATTTGACAGAGAGCTTTAGCAAGTAGAAAGTCACATGACAGTACAGACAGCTACACAGAAAGCACTAGAATGCAAAACTGCCCTAAAATTTATAGATGGTAAAAGCTAATGTATATATGGCTTATGAGACTTCCAAGTACAGAGTATCTTAACACTCTTAAAAGTTACATTTGAAACTTAACTAAAGGTCTTTCCCGTCATTCCAAACAACAGAAACTCGAAATAGATTTAGGTTTGGATTTTACTCTAGTTTCTACTAAATTCTCTGAACGTTCATTTAAGAACCACAGTAATATTATGGTTATGGTGCTACATAAATGAAAGTAGTTATCTCATGGAGACTTTCACAGAATCACAAGGCATTTTTTCCTGGAAAGAGATCTGTGGATACATATGTGTATATCTGTATGTATATGTATATATGAATATACATATAAAAATATTCAGTGCGGTACTTTCTGAAATAAGTATTGAATTACTGATTTATACCTTGCAATCAAATGCAATCCTCAGGCTCTTGCTGATCATTTTCTAAGAGGTGCAGATGTAATTCTACAGGGAGCTGCTTCTGGAGAAAAAAGAAAAGAGAAAGGATGAGTTAAACCAATGTTGTCAAACAGATTTTGAGCTCCCTGTGTTGTGAAACCATTTGTGAATATGTGACTGACCTAAGAATCTATGTACTTTCCTGTCTGGATTTTATACAAGAAAAAAGAGAGGTCCTCATAATATTTAATTAGCCCACTGGTAAGAATGTTTGGATGGGACTGGTGAGAATTCTTTTTTCATCTGAAACTTCCAGTGAACACAAAAAAAATCAAGTCTGTAATATAAAATCACTAAAAATTGAGCTTAGATTACTTCTCCAATAGAACAGAGCACCTCATGAGGCAGTCCCAGGAACAATCCCCCAGAACAATCCCCAACCTGCTGATTTTGACCCTGGGGAGAGCAAAGTTCCAAGTCCCTGCTATGGATACTCAGACATTCATTCATACTTATACAAATCCTTTTGGACCTTGGCTTCCCCAAGCTTGATTTAAATTATTAGACCTTAGAGTCAAAGTGTTCTTTCACCTACCTGTAAAATCCTAATTTTGGGGTACTCAGGGATTCAGCTTAGGGAAAGGCTCTGAGCTTTAGAGTGCACTGTGCAGGGGTGTGAAAGGGACACTCACCTCTTTCATTGTACCAGGGAAGTGCAGCTGTAGCTGTGAGAGGCTGAGCTCCTCAAGAGAGGCAAATGAACAAAAGACTGACAAGTGTCTGGACCTCATGGTGTTTCTGTGCTCTGACAGGTGGCTGGTACAAAAAGGCTTTGACCAGTGATGGCATTCTGCTCCTAGAAGTAGTTCAGGGAGCTTCTAGGTTGTGTGGCTTAATGCGAAAAACTAAAGAGATGTTACTGAAAATAAATTCCTCATAGTTTTTTTTTTTTTTTTGTTCCCAGTTCATAATTGGTTAGCAACTTTACTAAGTGTATAATGAATATAAGAGTGCTGTTGGCTGACAGGACAATAATGTAGTGGAGAAAGAATCCATGGCTATGGGACACCACAGTGCTGTGCTGTTTGTCTGGATCAGAAATGTGAGTGATTTGTGTAATTCAGATGCTTTTATCCCTGTCACCAGTGGAGTGGAGCACCAGGTGTGTGTCAGTCATGGCTGGGGAAGGGGAGGATGCTGAGAAAAGAGACCTGTGCCTTTCAAAGGAGGACAGTATCAATTTATGAGCCACAAAAAGGTTCATTGTCCTTTAGAATCTCAGAGAACTTGGACTGCAGTCTCTACTGTTGTCACCAACAATAATGAAATTGTATGATGCTGTAGGTGATGGTGAAGTACTAATCTTAAATATTGAAACAAATTTTAATTTCTGAGAGGTTATCATGAATAAACATCACTACAGATTTTTTTATGCTTCTGTCTAACATGGGTTTATATTTTATTCTGTAATGATAAGGATTATGAGAATTTCATGCAACAAGGCAATAGAGCAAAGTAATTCTTTTCCAGAAGTAACTAAATAGAAAAACCTTGTGGCAAAATAGTGAATATATTTCCTGTTGCAATGAGACACCTCATTATTTATTTGACCTTTCGAAATTCCGGTTATTTAAAATTGAACACAAACTTTAAGAGATATACTCATATATGAAAAATATAATGAGATCTATTAATAACTCTAAAACTCTGGTGAACATTTCAAGTATAGAACATACTTCTTGAACTCTGATGACCTTTAAAACTTGAAGAAACATCTTAAGTGAGCACACTAAAAATACTGCTGTGTAGTGTTGGAAGGAGTGAAAGCTGGAATGTATTTAATGCACATGCACATTTGGGAAAAAAAATATACATTGTCAAAGTGTTTTTAAAGTTCCATGAGTGAAACCTTTAAGATTTCTCTGTGTTTTTAAGCATAATGAATTACTCAGTAAAGGCTTGAATCTCATCTGTTGCAGAACTTCTTTTGGGGCATAGGAACAGAATTTTTATTCCATGTCCTCATTGTGTTGTAAAGACATACTTTTAACTACATTCTGCTTTTTGTGTGAAGATGACAACAATTATGGCTCTGCACAACGAGCAGAAGGGTCTTTTGGGGTGGAACAGCTGCCCAGAGCTGTTGGAATGCCCCAGAGGCATTCCAACCCACCGGGATGTGTCCCTGTGTCACCTGCCCCAGGTGACCCTGCCTGGGCAGGGGAGGTGCACTGGGTGAGCTCCAGAGGTCCCTTCCAACTCGACTGTGCTGTGATTTGTTCATCATTTTCTATGTTAACTCTATTGTTCTGTGATTCGTTCATCATTTCCCATATCAGCTGGTGTAGCTAATTTACCATTTCTCATCCACCACAGACGCCGTGGTATAACTCACTCTGCTTCTGTGTCCTGTCTTCCAATAATTTCTGTCCCTGTTCCTTGTACATTCAAAAGGAAATGTCATCATTATCACTGTATTATTCTACCCCAGGTTCCTCTTACAGAGGATATAGACTTCTATGTTGTAGAGTTTCTCTATTGGTTTCATCAGGAAAGATGCTGTAATCAGAATCATATTAGTCCTTGTACAATTTTCCATCACTAAAATTTCAGTGAAAAGTGATTATTACCATTTATTAACTTTCTGACAAGAAAGAATGACTTGATATTGGCTATATTGCATTGCTCACAAGGCATAATATTTAAGTCTGAGTATTCACTGAAGAATCCATTAACAGAGAAATTTGTTTTGACATTCTTTGTGACCCTGCAAAGAGATACATTTATATAATGAGGATGCTGTTACAATTAATTATTTTGTAATTTTTAATGTTTAAAAGCGGTGGGATTTTTTTTTTTCTATTTTAGTGTCTCGCTTTTGATGATCTTGTTTCACTATCCACACCCAATTCTGTGCAAGATAGATGGGCTAAAAACTGATCTGGATTCTGGGATGTTTTTAATGGCAATTTCAGGTGATTCTATTCCTCTGACTGGCTTATCTGCTGGTCTCATGGTTGTCAGTGATGGGGGGAGAAGGAGCTGCAGTGCAGGTAGGCAGGAGGGAAAAACAGCTTCAACTCGTCTGAGCAATCCAATGAGCTAGAAAGAGCAAGAAACTCAAAACGGAGAGAGGATGAGGAGTTGAGAGGGCGGGAGGACTGAGAGAGCCCAAAAGTTAGATTGACTGTCATCCTGGTGGAGTTGCACCCTTAGTCTCACCTTGGGACTGGGCTTCTTAAAAGATGAAAAAAGGGAAATGGTTGTGTCAGCTTGATTTATTCTACATCCATGAGTGCTTTCAGTCACATTTTTTAGCTCTGTAAGTTTTGTAAAGGGTAGGTCTTAAAATTATGGAAGGACAGGGCTGCAATACCTCCTTGACTTAAGCATAAGAGAACATGTTGTGTGGAATGAACTTTTAGTGCTTTGGAGTGCAGAATGCAGTTCTCAGGAAGCCATGTTATAACGCAACTAATTTGATAATAGAGAAAAATAATTTCCCAGAAGATTTTAGAACTAAAGGACTCTATTGTTTACAAGATGGAATTGTTTTACTGTGGTGAATTCTTTTAGAAACCATGTGTTCACTTTTCCATTATGAACAAATCATACCCAAAACTTCCATCTCTCCAAGCCCCTGGAATGTGGGGTCTCTTTGTCCCACACCTTTTTTACAGTCCTATGTCAGCTCAGGTTTCAGACCTCTACAAAGCTGGTTCCTGCTTTGGGGCTGAGTCTGCAGCAGGATTGAAGTGTGGTGTAGTTAATGGACTGCAATCTGTGTGCACCTTGTAAACAGTTTCAAAATGAATGATGAATGAAATGAGAATTCAAAGATAAATTATAATAATAATGTATTGTCAGGAAATGTTATAAGATGTTTTATATATAATGATTAGTTTTACCTTAATTACATCAAAATATAATTCATTCAAATTACTGTGTGTTTGAGTGGAAAATAATTGCATTTTAAATTTCATTGAAAAGACTTGGCAAACAAAATTGTAATTAAAAGCAGTTATCATATAAACAAAAAGCATCAAAGCCTATAGGCTATGGATTTTTTATTCCTGGATTTGAAAGCAAGCTAGGCAGAGTAATGATTGAGATTTATCCAAGATTAGCTGAAGTTGGAATGAAAATTAAAAATGAATGTACCATAGCTTCAATATAAAACTCAGATAGAAATGACAATGTCGGTGTCAAGGTGAATTCCTCAAGACATGATACAGGCCAAGCAGCTGTATTGTTTTGCTTTATCAATTGAATAATTACTTTCCAACAAATTAAATAATCATACTGTAATGCTGCCTGTATAATGTAATCTTGTAGTTATGGATTTCACTGAATTTTTTTTCTCACTTCCTCTCTTACCATTCTCTAACTTTTTTCAGTCTCTTTTCCCTGTATATTTTTTTATTTCCTTTAGAAGCAAAGCCTTCGTAGCCAGTGCTGTTTTGTACCTGCAGAAAGACATTTAAGAGCAGTCCTCATGGAAGGTTCAATATTCCTGTGTAATTCTCAACCCCCCTTTCCTTTCAAGCGCTGAAGTCTTTTGCACATACAGTGAAGGTCAAAACCTGAGTTTATTTTTTGCAGTTTTCCATTTGTGCTGTAGAGTTGTCTGGTAGCTTTAAGTGAGATCAAGATATTAAGATGAGTTTTCTACTTGTGTGTATATATTTATATATGCAATTTCTATCTTGGCACAGTCATTGTCTTGAAGAGTTCCTGATCTGTTGAAAAGACCAAAAAAGGATATTGTTGTTCTTATCATGTTCTAAATGGAAAACTGACATGAAAAATTCTTGTACAAGGCTGTACTGAGCCAGGAACAGAGAACCAGTTCTTTTGAATCCCATTCTAAAATAGCAGATTCACAAGTAGCCTTTCTGGCTTTTAAACCCAAAAATATTTTTGAAATGACAGTTTCCAGAATTCAATATTATACTCTCATTTGAGGCACCCCCAATGAACCCTTCTCAGTCCATGGTATGCGGGCAAATGGCAGTTTCCTCAGGAAGATAAAAAATGGGCTGAGTAAACCTGGAGTGTTGCAGCTTGACCTGTCCTCTTCTCATTGGGGTTCCCTTTTTGTCTCTCCTGCCTCCAGCAGAAGCACAGAGTGTGTGTCACATCAGAGAGGGGTGAAGAATGCCTTGTTGAACATTCCAGTGTATAAGACTGTGGCAGGTTCCACTTTTCACTCTCTTACTGTTTTTACCACTTAGAAATGCAAAAGCAAAGGGAGGACATATGATGAAACCAATACTTTTCCAGATCCCATTCTGAATAGGATTTTTTCTTCAGAATTATTGATATAAAAATCTTTTACACCTCTGTTCTACTCTAAAGGTTGCTACTTTTTATTGCTTTCTGCATGATGACTGATTTTTTCATGAGCTGGATCCAATTTCTTTAGGATTGGTATAAGCTTTTGCCTTGAGAACAGGCAAAGATTTTATTCTTTTTGAGTCTGACTCTTATTGATTTGATGTCCCCCAGAAATCTCTTCAGAGGAATACGCTCTCCTTACAGAGGTAGATTAACTGTTTGACCTTTAAGAACCACATGAAAATCAACTCTCTTTTAAATGTAAAAATGTCACCTGGTAATAAAAGGGACTTCTTAACGTGTTTGGGAGAAAACTGAAGCTTTCCACAGTATTTTTGCTAGAGCTTCACTCTGTATTCTGCAGCTTGCCTTGTGGCAGATTGTTTCATTATACAGCAGTATCATTAATCTTTTTTATTATCACCTTAAAGATAAACAAACAATGATTTTGTTGTGTTTCACACAAGTAGTGCATTTTAATTTCGTAGGCTTGTATTATTGACTTAAAAAACCTGCAGTGTTTCAGCTTGAAATACTGACTTACAAGTATGAAAACTCTATTCAAATGTGAGATGGCATCTGCTGTGAATATTAAACAAAGTGTGTGATTTTTATCTCTTCCACATGGAGCTTAGTATTAACTAGGAGAGCTGATATTAATTAATTTGAGAGGTAATGACTTGTCATTCATTTTGCTTTCATGAAAATAATTGTGCTGTTCTGTGGGCCACACTGAAATCAGGTATTTTCAGGGATCTAAAGGTCACATGGTGGAGTCCATTTCAGTGATAATAATTGAAAATTCACGTGGTTTCATAATCTACTTCTGAAATTTATTCCTTTATTTTGCCACTTCTCAAAGTGTTGTTTTTCTTTTTTTGTCTAACAGTGAAAGATAATAATGCTGCTGATTACGATAATTAATTATTTATGGGGATTAGATATAATTTTCTCAATTTTAGAGTGTGGAAACATGGAGAGGTGACATTTATTGGCATTTATTTCTACTAGTGTTATGATGTAAAATTCATATGATAATTGTACACTTCTAAATGGAAAAAGTGAGAACTTTTCTGGGAATGTCCTTATAAGAATTGTGGCCGCTGGAATAAAGTTTTGCTTCCTTGTTTAGCATTCAAAGCCGAGGCATTGCAGTCCCAGGGAAAAAAATACATCAAAAGCAAAACAGAACCCAACAGACAATCTTATGTACTACAGACAGAGATGCAATTGGTCCATCTTTAGGACTTTGGAAAGTGTAATAATGATGTAAATTACCAGAATTAGAGGATGAAGTTTGTTTAGAATGTTTTTAGGGGAAATCCAGATAGATATTTCTCTTATTCCTTGGCTCAGGTGTTCAGAGCTCTGTATTCCAACTGTTCCTGCTGGTGTACATTATACATGATAAACTGAAGTATGCAAGTAAGAATGAGCAGTGATTTAAAACTCTCATGCACAAAGCAGGGGCAACCAGAATTATTCAAGAAACGAGGAATACAGAAACAATTTATAATAAGTGTGATTTAACTTGAAGATTGCAACATTATGTTTTGTTTCAGAGTATTGGCCTGGATTCGTTAAGCACAAGTAGCATGTTGGTGACTTTTTTGCTACTGTAAACTATCATAACTTGAAGGCTTCTCATTTAGCACTTTTTTTCATAGCAGACAGGGATTTTTGTTCTTTTTACCTTAGAATGAATCATTTACAGAACAATATGTATGTGCAATGAATTAGTTTATTTTAAACTGCCTTTCTTGAAGATTCTTGCTATTTTTAGCCTGGTTCAATTATGATTACTAAAGAAAAGAGGTTCTGGAGACTGCATTTCTGTGAGCGCTCAAGGCGAAAGCGTCATATTTTCTCACTCTTCCTTGGAATTCATCCAAAGCCAATTCAGTTTAATCTGCCTGCTGCTGCTCTGGAAGTGACATCTGTTCAAATTTACACTCTTTATCATGGCTGACATGTTGTTTGTGTGTCTGTTTACCCCAAGCCTTGTTCCAACTGCCTCTCGCAGATAATTTGTGATTTTTTCCTTCAGTCTCTCACAGGTTGCTAGGCATTGAATAGCTGCATTTGGAGCTTTGCTATTATTTTTTATTTCTTTTCCTCAGCTTTGCAATTATGTTTTGAAGAGCAAATGAGAAGTCTAGATGCAACATGTGTATCAACAAATATACTGAGAAAGGGTAGATGAGAAGTGAATGGGTTGTGGGGGATGTGGCACACCAGCAATAACCATCAGGTTGTCATATGTACATCTAGTAAAGTATGGGCACTCATATCTATACATTCAATTTGTAAAATAAATATTGCTTTATAATTTTAGCTACAAAAGCAGTCCTAGGCCAAACAACTACATCCAGACCATGTTTTTCTGACAGGCCATTCATATTTATTTATATGGAAAATAAAAATATTTGTGAAGTAAGAATTCAAAAATAGTGAATTGAGTCTTAAAAGCTACGAGATGGCCTTTGTATAAGAACTGTTATTTAAAAATATTCTGAATACTTGAATATCCATTGATGTTTTGCATAAATGCAGATTTCCATTTTCAAATTTTCCCAAAATCTTGCAGTCATGAAATTACTATCAAAAGTGATATTTTCAGTTGGTGACCCCAGGAGTGAGATTCACAGTAAATGAGAATTGCAAGAGAGATGATAAGAGCTGTCATCTTTATGTATATGAGGAAAACAAACTCTGTGGAGCAGCACAATTTCAAAAGAACATTAGTAGCTACCATAGATACTGAAGGGTAACCCTGAGACTATCTTAATCATTGTAGTTTTGTAGTACTGCAATGGGAGTGAGCTACTGCAATGGGCTGAGGAGGGCACTGAGCATCACTGCCTCCTGCCTCTGGAAGGTCACACAAAATAATTATATGGATTATGGGATGTACTGAAGGAAGTGCTCAATTATACCAAAATAATTTACATTGAAATCTGATGTAATTTTTAGATCTCAGAGAAGGAAAGAATTAATAAAGTAAAATCAGCACAATTTTAAAGTATTTGGAGCTGAAATATGAAAATAAAATATCTAGAAAGATGCAAATATATTAATTTACTAGTATTTACTGCGATAGAAATGATCAAACACTGAAACAGTAAAGTCTCCATTTGGGTTATTATTGATTATCCTTTTTTTTAGTTATTATTCTGCCCTTCCAGGTAAGAGAGTGAGCCTGAGGTAGAGCCATTGCCCAGACTGTGGCTCCCACAGTCACACAGGGCCGTGCACGGGCACCGTGGCCCACCCACAGTGACTTGCTCTTTTTGGCATCCACCTGTATTGATCCTTCCCCTGCTGCTGTGGCAGGAGCCTGCTGGCTGGCTGGTGAGCAAACAGGAGCTGGCACACCTCTGAGCCACACGTGCACAGCTGCAGGATCCATCTGGAGCCGCGTCTGCTGCGCGGGGCGGCGCGAGACTGGAGACAGGGAAATGCACTGCAGAAACAGCAGGGCTGCTCTTGGCATCCTGCTCCCTCCCTTCCCAGGGCTCGCAGGAACGTGTGTTCCCGCTGGAAACGCAGACCAAAGTTCGTGGTGTTGATCCAAGTAGTTGGGAGGATCTGTTATTGCAGTTCTCTGCAAGAGTAGCCACAGCAAAACGCTCAGTCTTCGTGCTAGAGAGATTGTAAGCAGGCAGGATGGGTTTATTGATGGAGAATTATTTACATGGCCTATATGTAAAAGTTTCCATCCAGAATAACTCCTTTAAGTCATAACAAGCAACATGCAACAAGTCATCAACTGGATGTCCAGTGGTATGAACTGTGTTTTTTACTGTGCCTTAATTAGTGAAATATATTGAGATCTAATTTCTCTTCTAGTTCAAAAGGCCACTGTCTGAACAATTAATGAAGTTCTATTTTATCAGTATATGAATTTAATCAGTTTCTCACTGCATGGCAAGAGTTTGTAGCATGTCTGCAAGTTAAATTCCTTGATTATTCTTCTTACTGTCTTTGTAAGGTTTCTGAACTGCGTGAGTGAGTGCATTGTAAAGCAGAAAAAAAGGCTGAATGCAAAACAGTTGTATATGTAATCACCTTGATTACTGTACTCAGTTTTGCTCCTCCTTCTGCTACGTATTGTTCTTTGTACGACGTAGAGACCATATCAGTCTTTATTAGATTCAATTGCCTTTTAAGCTGACTCCCAGAGTAGGCTGAAAATATATATATATATATATATATATATATGTCATTGGACAACATGGGATGGGTAGATTTTTATCCTATGTCAACATACTCATATTAGCACTTCTCACTTGCTAATTAAAAGGAAAATTCTCCCTATCAGGTCGTCCACATAAGCAGCTTGTGGAATGCAGACCAGGAGCTGACTTCTATTTGCTTTTGCAGTGCAGAAAAATAGCTTATCTTGATTGTTCCATTTTATGAGAGAAAATTCTGGAACATGTTGCCATAACCACCAACATGGGGTCAAACTGAGCTTGTAGGAAAGTGTTCCAAGTTTCCTAAGTGAAACTTTTCCCCCCTTTATTATCAATGTAGAACTGTTTCACTAAGTAATGATCTTCTCAGTCTGAAAAAACCACCCCAACAATTATATAGTAAATTTCCCACCAGTTGACACCTAAAATAAGTATATTTGAGACAGTCCCTTGTTTCAAATTATTGCTTATGTTCTCTTGCTTTACAGAGCTCTCTGAGGCCACCACTGTTTTCACCTCTGTGGAAAAGGGTAATTAACTGAGTGTCTTACTTAGGGAGATGTGGCTTGATTATTCTGTCTTGCGATGTTTGATTTCCACAACATTAAAAGTGAGCTGTTAGCATAAAAGGAATGCAAATATCTCACATAAAATCAGCTGTGCTGCTGTCAGCAGCTCTCCAGAAACAGTGGGAGATTCCCCCAGCCCCAAGGCACCAGCTGCCATTGAGCCTTGCCAAGGCTCTGCTGAGCACTCAGGGGGAATAGGCTCAGTAACCATCAATGGAAAAAGCTCTGAGGAAAAATAACACACTACTTTTTAAGCTTGAAGAGGAGCTCAGTGCACCCCTTCTGTCTGGTGCAGCTGTTTGGGGGTGCAGCTCAGTGTGTCCCAGAGTGTGGGGTTGGGCTGATGCTGCATTGGGGGACACAAGGTCTGATTCCATGGAGCAGCCCTCTGGTGTCTGGGCTTTGGGCTGTTTCCTTGTGGAACCTGTTCCAGCTGATACAGCCTGGAATGCCCATTCATTTAGTGCAATGAGCCTTTTCCAGTGCTTTTTTTTCTCATCTGAAATAATTTCATTTACCTTTGGTGTTACTAATGGCTCAGTATTTCTCATGAAGTTGTATGAGAGTGAACAAAATCAGCCTTTTGGCTGTGTGCAAACTGATAGCTCAGAGCTTGGCTTTCATGGTTCCTATCGGCAATTTCCTGGTTATGCAGAAGGCCTGAAGATGTGCAGTGGTGTTACTCCTGGTCTGTGGTGGCAAATGTCATTTGTCCCAAAATTTCTGGAAAGTAGTCTCCTCTTTGTGTGTGTGTGTGTTGATCTTCAAGGTCTTTTCAACCCCAAAAAAATCTATGCAAAAACTGTTTTGTTTTTCTTTTTCTCTGTAAATTGTGTTGTCTCTGGTGCAACAGTCTCTAGGATTACATAATTCAACTTCAGATTCCACCTACAAATAGAGACATGCCATCTAGTACTTTAGTCATAGAGATCCAAACCTGATTCTTCCTCTTTTTTCCAAAACAACAAGAGCTACACATGAAAGACTTGCCAGGATTCAATTTTAAGCATTGAAATCTATGAGAATGGAGATTGTTTCAGTCTAAATTTTAGTCATTGAAGGTATTTTGAAAACACCACCACCCCTCACTCCAGATTAATGACTTTAAGTAGACTGAAATTTTAAAATTGGTGCTCTCACTGCACTGAATAAACTTTCAGGGGTTTTTTTTAAATTTTATTAATGAGAGTAATTTAGTTGGATTTCTTTTCTATTAGGGCATTTAATAGAAGCTCAAAATATGAGAAATAGCAGTTGTAGTTTTTCTGGAAGAAACCTGGCAGGACTTGTGCTATGTCACACACTCTTATTTTGGTGTATTTTCAGTAGCTGCATCATGTAAACTAGTAAAGCTCCCACTGTTTCTTTTTTATGATCTGTTTAGCTTTTCAAGACCAAAGGTGGTCTTTTTCATCTCTCTGTCATGTCTTCCTAAGCAGAGGGGAAATTGGAGCAGACAGTTTTAATACCTTAACATACAGTAAGGAAGGTGGGAACAGGCAGAATATAAAAAACCTATCTAAAATTCAGCATATTAAGTGCCTCTAGCTGGAAAAGGACTAAGGTATTATAACTTAATAATATCTTGTTTGAATCCTATTTTGGACTAAAAATAAGGGAGGAAATGCAGCTCAGATTTGTGATACAGTATATTGCTCTTTGGAGGATAGTCTGTTACTTATTCATTACCCTGCATTCTGCATGGAAGTGAAAGTAGGTTCAAATTAGCATTTATGTATTATTTGGCATTTAGTTTATGATAGTCTGGGTCAATAATTAAAAGGCATACTTTTTCCTGTTATTAAAACTTTTCCTATAACCTTCACTAAACCCCAAAAGTTAATGTTTAAAAAAGAATAAAGTGATACTTGCCTCAATATATCTTAAATTTGTTTCAGACAGTTCTGGAGTAACTGCAAATATCAATTATTAGCTGATCAATGAATTTTTTATAGTATTTGTGTCAAAATGTTATGGGCAGCCCTTATGGCATCCAAGCTGGTTGTCTAAGAAAAGCAATTATGGATTTGGGCAGCTCATGCAGGGGACCTGCTCTTCCACTTCAGATTGCTTAGTTTGCATCAAGGCTGAATTATAGAGAGCTAGAAAGGGTAGTAAGAGAAAAACAAAATTCTAAACCCTATGGAGAAACTGAAAATGCTCAGAAATACACATAAAATTTGTAAAATGTTTTGAGTAATGCAGTTGCAATCCCAAACATTTTGACATAGGAAAAAATAAATATAATTTATCTTCTTGTGATGGCTTAACTATTTATTTCATTTGCAGTTAAAAATGTAATTAAGAAGGCTTTTGGAACAGTTTATAGATGAGTTTTTTTCTTCAGATTGCATTTTTGAAAAAAACATTATTTCTGAATATATATGAAATAATATTACTTTGCCTGATTCTATCAAGTACATATATAATGAAAATAAGCAGGAATAGTAATTTAAAAACATCATTCATTATAATTTCAGAAGTTACTGCAACACTATGTCATTAAATATGAGAATATAAATAAGCAAAGTGTTTGGTTTATATATGCAATTATTCTGAAAATTCAGCAACTAAAAGAAAATTTGTCAGAGGGTGTAAACATTTGCTATAGTAGGAATATTGCTTTAATCTCATAGCAGCCAGGAGGACCCAGACATTTATCAGCCCAGAGCTGAACTGGGCCTGGAGCTGAGCAGAGACTGAGCCCCCGGTGCCAGTGTTAGACCTGGGCTGTAAAAAGGCCATTTCCTCTGTGAAGGTGTTATTAAAAGCTTTGGAACCATTTGAAAATAGCCTTGTGTACCTTGATTCCCAGCTTTCTGGAACTGAGACATCCCTCTTTCCTATTTGCTTCCTCAACTACAAACTGAAAGTGACAGGTTAGTAAATATTAGTAGACCTGGTTAACAACAGTACTGTTTTATTTCAAATAAACTCATGCAAGTAACTTGAAATAAAAACAGAGTATAACCCTGGTGAGAGGTTTGTCAGGCACCTGATATTGACCAACATTTTAAGAACAAATGTTCAATTCCCATAATTTTGAATACAAATACTTGCATAATTTTAGACTGGATATTTTGAAAAAGTTTCCTCACTGAAAGGTTTGTGAGGTGTTGGCACAGCTTCCCAAGGAAATTGTGGCATCACTGTCCTTGTGCTCAAATGAAATGTAGAAGTGGCACTTGGGGACAAGGTTAGCTGGTGGTCTTGGTAGTGCTGGGTTAACAGCTGGACTTGATCTTAGAGGGTTTTCCAGCCTAAATGATTCCATGGTTCAGTAATAACTTATCGTACTTTCCACATCTGCCTACTCTGCCCCTTGTTTTGCAAAAGCTCATATGATGAAGTAGTTCAAGCTAAAATTTCTGTTTTGTAGTTTCACCCTACTCAATCCACCCTTTGACTGTAAGAAAAGAGCCAAGTCCCTGAGCTGCTGTGAAGAGGATACAGAGATGTTCTGTAAATCAGAAAGGCAATTTTATATGACAACATAAATCTTTACTATAGGAGTACACTCAGTTGTGTCACTAAGACTGAGTTCCCTTTAGACTTCATTCAAAAATGTGAAAAACATAAAAGAAATATTTACTGGAATCCATACTGTGTTAGAAAAACTGCAAAGATGCAAAGTGCCTGCAGTTTAGAGCTCGTTTATTATTGACTTTATTATGGATTTAATGATAGTAACATTCAAAGGAAATTAATTATCAAAGATATGAACTTCATATGCATGTAGAAGGGAATAAAGATGAGGGGTAAGAATAT
This sequence comes from Zonotrichia albicollis, assembly GCF_047830755.1. Taxonomy (NCBI): domain Eukaryota; kingdom Metazoa; phylum Chordata; class Aves; order Passeriformes; family Passerellidae; genus Zonotrichia; species Zonotrichia albicollis. Next base: position 10,450,430 of record NC_133832.1, read on the forward strand.
TATTATGTGAAAAGGTTGGTAATGAACCAGAAAAAAGTGAAAAACAAACTGAAAAATAATTGTACAACTATTACTGATATTTGTAAATCCAAGGGTCTTATTTTATTTGGTATCAAACTGCATGACTGTTAAACTTGAAAATTTTAAGACAGAAACTTGTAAATAATGATAGAGGATGAACTAAAACTTTATGATTAAAAAGAGTTCTAGTTCTTTTATTTAGGTTTAAAAGTTGATAGCTTAGAAGGCTCTAGAGAGGCTCTATTTTAGGACTACATAAATTAATGAAGTTAAATTGAGATTGTTGTCATTCTTGCCTATTAGAAGTATTTAAATCTAACCTGACTTGAGCCATTTTTAATAAATTCTCATGTTACTTTCTTCGCTGTTGTGCAGGCTATCAAAGGATATAGATGTAGTTTTAGATATTATAAAAGTAGACATGTGAAGCCTTATTCACTTTAGGGTGTCTGCCCAAGGCTGGAATTTAAATTTATGGAAACTATGTTGGTTATTTTCATCATCCTAAGCACAAGTTTATTAAGTCCTAGAGTATTACTAATTGTTAATCGATTTCAATTTTGCATGATAAATTTCATTTTTCCAGAGGTACTCACTTCTTATTCCCTTTCTTTTACTTTGCAAATGTATTTTTAATTTGCAATCTTATGAACTGTGTTAAAATGTCTTTTTAGTATAAGCAGTTAATGTCTCATCATTTCTTCAATAAATCAATCAGTCAGTCTATCCCATTTATTTCATATAACGCTGTCATTTGCTTTAGTTTAAATAACTGATTTCATTATGTGGAAGCCATTTGTCCATGTTCCCTACTGCTGCATAGCACACAACAAACTCACTGAGCTGTGCAGTGCAGAGGAAGTGAGGGAGAATCTAAATGTTTTAGAGGTCTGTAGAATCTCTGCAATAGCCCTTGATCGTTACTGATAATTATTTCCTGGACTGCTTAGTCCAGGACAGATCTTAAGGGTCTGAGTATTACTTAAAATGTTAATATTTCCAGAGCTGTGACTGTCCCAAATGGCTTTGTCACAAACCGGAGTCATGACTGTCATGTTTCTGAGTCACATCTTTGGATGCTTTCACATGAGAGTAAGTGAGGGTGATTTTAGGAATTTTGTTTCTAGGCACACAGACTGATTCTGTGATGTTTTGTGCATCTTCAGTTACCAGTAGAGCAACAGGTTCCAAACAGAGGAACATAGCCTATATGTTAATCTACCATTTTTTAAAGTATTAATTTTATGTGGCATTAAACCAAAAACCCTAGTAAAAAAGAAAAATCTTGAGAACAACATGAGTAAAGGGAAATGCTGATAGGACCTGAACTTTGCAGTGGTGATTTTGTGGTTTGCCTGCTGGTTCAGCCATTCTGTGCTCTCCCAAAGGCTGCTGCTCCCCAGGGTTTGGGTCACCCCAGAGCTCACACAGGCTCTGGGTGTGCTGCTGGTGCCACCGCCTCTCTCTCATCTTGACCCCTGGACTTTGCAGATTTGTTGAGCTTGACCTCACGAGACACAAACTGTACAGTGTATCTGTAAAAATCACTGAGTGCTGATCTGGTTTTGCTTCTCTCTTTCAAGAAAAAGGTTCTGTCCTGGCGTGGCTATTTGCTTAAGAGTTGGACTCATTGATCCCTGTGGGACCCTTCCAGCTCAGAATATTCTGTGATTCTGTTAGCACTGCAGCTCAGTTCATCACACTCAGTAGTGTCACAGTTACTGTCCCAGTAAGATTAATTTTTTATTCTGTTTTCAAGAGTCTTCTCTAACCCCATTGCAGATACATGGAAAATTATTTGATATCCAACTTAAAGTTAATGCTTTTACATAAACATTTTACTTCCTTCCAATAAGTCTACCCTACCATTTTTACAAATGACAGCTAGATCATAAATGAAAGACTTTTTTCAGTTCATCTGTTTTATGTATGATTATTTCACACAGCAGCAAAGGAGAAAAAAAACGTTTGGGAAAAAAATGAGTTTGTAAAATCACAAAATTTGGCAGGATGTCCAAAGGGTGGATGTAGTGTTTGATTCTACTTTTAATTCTCTTTTTAACTGACTGAATGTAAATGTGAAAATATCCCATTAAAGAAATGCACAGCAAGTCGTTAGCAAAGAAAGCACACCAGAATACAGATTCACTCAGTCTTCCTTCTTAAGTTCTTGTTTTTCTTTGTCTTTTTAGCCATGATGAGTACATAAATGAGCAGACTAATTAAAGCTTAAAGTGTGTGAAGTTTTTAGAAATGTCTTTCCATACAGTCTGTAATGTTAGAATTCTGTTAGCTAATTTAATAACAATTATCTTAGGTAAAGGATATCGTGGTTTTATTTTTTAACAGGATCTCACTATGACTAATAGGTGTTAAAGATTGTCTCTAATACTTCCTAAAGCTTTAAAGGCTCCACTTCAAAAAATTACCTGAAATTTCTAAGCACTTTTGTCAATCTTGTGGCTTATGGAGAAGAGAATTGGTCTAGTTTTAACCAGTAAATGCAAAATAGCAGCTACTTTCAATGGTGCAATTAAAATTTATTTTCAATCCTGATGACAATAGTCAATAAAAGAAAAAAATTTACTTTTTTAATGTAATGACTAGAAATAATTGGAAAAGGAGAAATCCTTGGAAAATTTCCAATTTCCAATGAACAGTCTAAATCTGTCACAAACTCTTCTGGTCAAAAAACTTGAATATATCAGTGTAACTTTTGCAGAGACTGATAGGTAAACTTGGTAAAAGCTATGCTCCAGAAAGCATAGTGCAGAGGAGAGAACCAAGTTGGGAAGAAATCACGTTACAATGTAATAAAATATAAAAAGAAGAGTAATTAAAATATTTATGGGAACATTGAGTTTTTGAATATCTGATTTCTCAGTTTTGTTGTTATGAAGAACTAGAGACACTTGCACAAATCTTACTTTTTAGACACACTTGTAGAGAATATTCTTTATAATTTTTATATTTCTTTCTAGAGGATAAAGTAATTACAGGTTGTTTCTGCCTAATGATAGAGGATAAATGACATCAGTAATGAAATATTAGCCAAAGGGGACCAAACTTGTTTCTTGCAGATCACCTCATTAGCTTGTTTCCAAAACATGTTCACCAGAGTGAAATTGGAGCATGTGACTGGCTGTAGTGACAAACATCTGTTGCCTTAGCTCCTAAAGGGCTTTGGGGAGTGGGTAACGACAAACAGTTCTTATTTAATCGGGTTCTGTATAACCTGAGAGACACTTTTTGTCATCTGTGGTCTTGTCACAATTTGCTGTTACTCCTTAAAAATTACTTATGGAGTTAAGTTTCTCTTTAAAGTTGCATGATCTTTTAGTAGAGGAATTATTTCCTTCTGCTTTGCAATGATTACAAGTGTGAGAGCTGCTGCTCATCAGACAAACCCAACCAACCAGGCAAACCTGTCTGTACTCCAGAAAAACACCCGGAGGACTGAGCAGTCCCATCTTAAAAACAGAGAAATGTGGGAGTTCCACAGGACTATGCAAATTAATAAAACTTAGCTGAAGTTTTAAACCTGTTCATAATTGATGATAATGAAAAGGAGGCAACAACATTGGATATTCTTTTCTGTTTCCTGCGCATGAACAGGATCTATTTCTCTCAGCTCTGAATATTTTTGCATCTGTTTAGCTGCTGATATAAAGACAACCCTGCACTTAAAGTGGTTTTAAAACTCAAGATGTTATCTGGAAAAGGTTTCTAGGATACCCTCAGGAGTTAAGTATGGGGTTATAAAAAAGTAGTTTTAGTTGACTCTGAGGGCAGTGATGTACATTTAACTGAAAGAACCAATTTGACAGTGCTTGATTTGTCAGTGCTAGTAAAATTACTGTCCTTGTTTAGCTAATTAACAAGCCAGATCTTAGGGGATTTGAAGTTCAAACATTAAAAAGAATAAAATGTTTCTTAGTGTCTGCACGTTTCTAAAATTAGGAGCTGTGAATATTCCCCAAATCAGTGAGATGCTACTCTGAGTTAGTGCTGAGTAAGCTTTCCAGTATCTCATAGCTAATTAACAGCTTTGCTTTGAACTCAGCCCTCTCCTTCACCCCCAGAACAGCATTTTCAGTGCTGTTTGCACATGCAATCAGATGGTTTCACCATGGCATTTTTGAAAGCAGGTGCTCACCCAGCTCGCCTTGATTTGGGCTGATCCTGACTCAGATCCACTTCCAGCAGTGATCGCTGCTCCTCTTCAGCTGATGCTGCTGTCCCAGGAAGGATGTGCTTGCCTGAGACTCTTCCTGCCACACACTGCCTCTTTCAGCTTGTTTCCTGGGATTGTGGGGGGTTTGGGCTTTGTTTGGGTTTGGTTTTCAGTTAGAAGGCTGAGGCAGTAAAACTTGAAGCAAGGGAGGTGTTAAACTGAAGGAATGTTCTTGGAAAGGGAATGAACTAACTCAGCAGCACAGAGGCAGCTCACTGTTTCTCTCCTTGTGAATAATGCATTACTCCATCAAGAAGGTTGCTCCTGCTCAGCTCATACTGAGTGGCAATACTGCATTAGCTACAATTGCAGACAAGTCCAATGAACACAGAAATGTAGGAGAAACATTTTTTCTTCTCTCCACGTACAGGCTGTAGCCCTGGGGAGTATTTGATGTGATGCAGCACCACAGCTTGTGTTTGACTGGAGTGCAGGCTGTGCCTGAGAGCCAGATACACTGCATGCACTTCAGAGAGCATGTCTGGGAAAACAAGCCTTGCTGTTACTGACTGAGGACATGCACAAAAATGAAAAGTCACTTTTTTGAAGAAGAAACTGGAGTGTTAACAACCACTGCTAGCTACAGGTATTGCCATCATGGAAAAGAATCAATTAATGTAGCTGAGTTTAGTTTGGGATGTACTGGTGTAACTACCTATCATTGCAGAGACTTCAGCTGACACCTACAGATGACCTGGGTCATGGGGCACAGAGGAATTCTGTCATTTGTTTAGTCCAAGCTGGGGCTTGTGCTGCAACTCCCAGGCATCCAGGTTTCTTTCTTCTGAGTGCTGGTTGGGAGAGAAGAAGGATTTAGAATATTCACTTCAGTCTCAATATTCACTTCATGTGGAATTAAATCGGTTCAGAAGCAGAGCCGTGGATGCTTGGAAGTGCTTCCAAGTTTCCCACTGTAGATCTAGTAAAAAAACCACCCTAAACCAACAAGAACAATGTGAGAAAATGTGTTTTCAAAAGTAAGGTGATAGATTTGGGAAGACTCGTTTTGGGGGTCATATGTGATGTAGAACAATTTGAACTGTATGTAATTATAATAGGATTGCCACAAAGAAAGCTACTTAGGAAAATTAAGAAGTCTAAAAAGACTCCATTTTCAGCTCATTAAAATTCAATTAGACCACTTGTCAGCGAAAAAATTTCAGCTTGAGATCCTGGAGAAGTTGAAGTTGTCCTTGAAATTCTGTGACATGCAGCTACCATTCCTCATTAGCCAGGTGACAGATTAATTAATCATGGCAACCCAACTGGATATTGCAACAGTTTCATACAGAAGAAAAAAATCCAGGGTTAGTATCAGTAAAATTTTGAGTATTTTTACTAAAGAAAAGTAGTATTTTGTTGTCAGGTAACAATTACCAGAGGTTTCATTATTATCCCACTTTTACCAGATTTGCGTCTGTGCAGAAACCATGATTTAAGGGCCACTACTTTTCGGAGATGCAGACATTGTTGCACTTACAGAGAATTATCAAGTACCTTATGGTTGCATAAAATCTGATCATTATACTTAGCAATCTTTTTTTCTATACTACTATTTAATTTTCTTCACAGAGTTAAATATTATTATATTTGTAGCTATACAGTAAATGCATTGTAAATTGAGAGATATTTGTAGATAACAGTGACTTAGGATTAATTTAGGGATTCACACCTAGGAAGCTTAGGTTAAAAAAAAAAAAAGTTTCTGTTGCTTTGAGATCATACTTTTGGAAGTGCATTTAAATAAACTGCCTTTAAGAAATCATGTGAGTTGCAGCTTAGTCTTTTCAGAATGGAAATTAACAAGTACCACAATGACACCAGTTGACAAAAGGACACAAAATACAAGTCAAATGAATAAAATTCCTTTTAAAAATTGGTAAAAGAACCAATGATATGGGAATATTATAAATAATAATATATATGTGTAATGGAAAGAAATATCTAATCAGATGATGCTACTCTTAAGAATCCTTCTCGCCACTTTCACTTGACTTAATGACCCAAACCTTGACAAGTCTTTGCTTTTAAGTCAGGAACTGACAAAACCAGTGTCAATTATCTTTCTTGTGAATTCTTTATGAGGAGAAAACATCTGATGTCAATACTTCAGGGCCAAGAGTGAGGAGCAGCACTCAGTTAACTCAGCCTTAGTCAGTGGCCCCTGCTGGTAATAACAGAAGTGGATTATGACCATTAGAATAAAGATGTTAGATATTGACAGTAATACTTTTAGAGCAAGGTTACAGGGATTGAGAAAGACACAGCAAAAAAACCAGATTGCCAGAGGTGTGATCAATAACATCTTCCTTCTTAAAATTTACTTTACCCTGTGGAAAGTGGTCTCAGTACAGACTAATGCCTGAGGTTGCTCACAGCAAGATTTTTGAGCAGACTTGAGCATTATAGACTTAAAGAATATTGTCCAAGCATGAAGTATAAATTAGCCTTTCTGTGACACAGATGAGAAGTGTCTTTCTGATCTATTTATGGGTGTCTGTGTGTCTTTGTAGCCTCCCCACCATTTCAGCTGAGGAATGACACATTTCAGAGGAGTCACATTCATGGACTCCATCCTACTTTTCTCAGAGTTGCTGTTGTAGATATAAGGTGCTCAAGCACCTTTGAGGAGTGGTAGTTCATTTTCTCTGCTTTCCAGTCTTTGGGAATCCTGCTTTTATTCTCTAGGACATAATTATTCATCAATGCATCAGTAGAAAGGCTCAAACATTAATTTAGATGTATTCTCTGCTACTTAAAGCAAAGTTGTGGGGCTTTTATTATTTCACTGTTTGGTCCCAGAAGAAATATTATTAACATGTTTAGGACTTAGTAAAGTTGTGATAATAATGTAGTCACTTCCTTAAAAAAATTATCCTCATTCTAACAAGCTTTGGTTAATTCAATCTTCTTTGCTTTAGAAAGTGGTTTTTCTTTGCTAAATCACCATCCCTGGAGGGATTTAAAGGACATGTAGATGTGCTGCTTAAGGATATGGTTTAGTGGGGATCTGGCAGTGTTATGTTAATGGTTGGACTGGATGATCCCAGGGATCTTTTCAAACAAATGATTCTATTCACATGGACTGTCAATCAAATACTGGTTTTTATTCTTCCTCCACATATCAGGTAGCTCTTAGGCAGATATATAATGCAAAGGGTAAGCTAACCTTTTCAACTGAATAGAAACAAAAAAAATGGAAATTGCTATGTTTCAACAAATGACATACTATGTGGTTTTATCTTTTTCCTGATTCCTCCAAAACCATGCAAGTCTCCATAGTTGTTTTTCACACTCATAATTGTATAGATGCTAATCTCCTTCAAATATTTACTCACAGCCAACTCCACCATTCATGTATCAAACACTCTAGGGAGTTAGGAAGAGAGAAAGGGAGAACACACCTAAAACTCATGGAAAATTAATTGAAAAAAGCAGCTGTAAGTGTGTTTATCCTCATACAGCAGGCACATTTCTAAAAGCATAATTGAGAGAGGAAAGGAATGAGACGGCTAGGGCTCTATTGATGGGAACTTCTTTGCCCACAGTTATCCTGTTCATCATAATCCCTCAAAGGAAACTTGCCCTTGTAACAAGTATTGGCTCATGTATTATTCTGTGTAATATAAAGAGGGTTCATCTATTCTCTACATCCGAGCTCAGCATGCAGCCCCTCTGTTCTAAAGTGCCTGGCTTACCCTGAGCCTGTTTACAGTGCCTCTGACATTTTGAACTGCAGAATGTGACAAGCTGACAGTGCCTCTGATTATAAAATCAGCTCCTCTGCTGATATTAGGGAAGAGCAAGATGATGCATGAAAGAGGTTTTAAATAGCTCATGCCATGCTCAAAAATATGCACATTTCAACTACTTTAAGAAAGGGTAGACAGTATGTGGCTTTAGATTGTATTGTGTATTCATTTGGCTTGGAGACTGTGCTATATTAATGATTATAAGATTATTGGTTCTTATAATGTACAGTGGGCACTGAAGCCAAGCCACTGCTTTAAAAGTTAATGCAATGCCACATTTCCAAAGGTTCACTGTCTGCAGTTGTGACCAAGAGCTCAGCTTTACTTCTGAGTGCCTGAGCAGCAACTTCACCACGAGCTGGCACTGGAACAGCAGCAGAGCCTCCCATTATGATGCCAGTTGCCAATTGTCAGAAGGTCAATATAGGCTGCCCAAAATATTTTGTAAATCTGGAGACTGTAGCCTAAGTAATCAATTAAATTTCCACTTGTATTCATTACAGACATTGTGAAGCAATGGTGTCCTCTTGCCAGCTTTGATATGTACAATGTAGAATTAAAAGTGAAATTCAAAGGAGGTTGTGTGTTTCAAAGTAAAGTCAGAAATGAAAATATTTCTGCAATATAACTTCTATTCATTTGTCATGTAGGCTGGATTTAGAAATCTAATGATATATCCAGTCTCTATGTGTTTATTTTTAATAGTATTTCGGAGATGTTGAGAGATATTTCACCTCACATCCAGAAAAAGCCTGCAGTAAATGTTAAATATGCTAGTACATAATGTTACCACAATAAAAATGTTCAAATGCCATTAAGAATCCAGCTCAAATCCATAGTAGAAGGAGCTTTTGAGCTGGGTTGGCCAGTGTTAACTGTTTTAGGCCAATACTGTAAATGTAACTAACTAGAATTTATTCTTGTGTTGTGGCACCCTTCACAAAGAATCCACTCAGAGCAGCCACTGCCTGCACTTGTGATTGCTGAGATGCAGCTCTGGGTGTCTAACAAACAGCAAATCTGTTGAATAGTCATTGAATTATTTAATATCTGAATTATTTAACATTTAAATCTGTCATATAGGCCTTGGCATCACATTTTGATTATTGTGCCTTCATTTTCTCTGGTTAATAAACAATTCTTTCCAATTTCTATCTGCTCAGAGTGATGTTACAGGTTTTTCTTGCTCCTTGTTTTAGCTAAGATTGGAAGCCTCTAAAGTTGCTGGATCTAGGGATTCTTTTTCTATTAATTTTATTTTTTTATGGTTTTCTTTCTTCTTAAAGTGTGTAAGAATAAATGTGTATTTGTGTATATTGTTCTGAACCATGCTGCTTTTTTGGCTTTTCAGACACTGTTTTTCTCAAGTAGTTTTCAGAGACAGACCTCATTGATAAAGGGATAAAATTTGCCTCTGGTCACCAATTTAGGAAAGAATTTAGACAGTTCTGCTTTGGACAAGATGAAAGTAAACTGAAACCAGTTTTCCCTGGACAAAGAACTATCTGGATCTGAAGTACACTGTTCAGATAAAAACAACCCAACTCTTTCTAAAACATTTCTTATGAACAGGCCATGCCATGCATTGGTGGCATTGGATATTTCTAGCTCATATGACAAAGCATAAATATTTCCACATTTTACCAGACTCTACCTAAAATTTCTCACTCAGAAATGGCAAATTGATTTTTAACTATTATTAGTTTAGGCTGGTTTTCTCACCTGCTAAACATAAAAAAAAGCCAAAAGTACTTTTATTCCCTGTTCTACTCACATCTTAAAAAAATCCTCTATCAGTTAAGATAATTTTTCATATATCTTCATTTCCTACCTCACCATGTTTGCCTGGAGACTCATAAACAAGCACAGCTGACTAATTTCCTTATTCACTGATGGCAGAGGTGCTGTGACCTGCTGAGGTGCTTCCTTTGTGCTGCTCTGTGTTTGTGTTCACCTCAGCAGCAGGTAACACAGAGCAGCCCCAGCTGTGACCAGGTCTGGAATGCAATGGCAGCACAAATCCTGATTACCCTGATTATCCAGAGCAAGCAGCCTCTGACAAGAGGTGCTGTACAAGGAATGCTGCTCTAATACCTGCCTGGCTGTGTCCCTGCTGCAGTGTTTAACTCTCTGTACAGCAGGGGGCAAAGTGGCTCAAAAGAAGAGGGAACTGATCGAAGATGTAGGTTCTGGCCTGAAAAGTTCCTTATAATGAGCTATAAACATTAATAAATAAAATGTCATGAACATAAAGTCTTTGATTCAGTGTAAAACCTGAGCCTAAAGGGCAGTCCTGAAAATAAAAAACATGGCTTATTTAGGGTTCTCTGTGACTACAGTGATAATACATGTTCCAAAGAATACCTTTGTGTAATTTGAATTTATGATCAAAGCAAATGCAGACAATAGAACAGGCGATTTCACTGAAGGGGTCACTCAGTGACCACTGAGTCCAGCTGTCTGACCGAGTCAGGGCTGACAGAAAGTTAAAGCAGTTCCAAGAGCCCCTTCATGTCTGACAGGCTGGGGGCATCCCGAGGAATCCTGTTCCAGTGTCTGACCAGTCCCTTGGCAAAGAAATGTTTCTAATGTCCAGTCGGAGGAAAACATGCATAGCAAAGATTTCAATACACTTTTGCCAATTTCAATTTAAATGCAAGTTCTGAACTTGTTTTGCAGCACAAACTATTAAAAAGGAAAGCTTCTATTTAACACCAGAGTGGAGCTAAACTTTCGAAGAACTTGGCTAAGTTTCTTCTCTTTTGCATGTTGTAGGGATTGATGCAGCAGCGTGTTCAACCACTTGATTTACTCTGCTTTCATTTACAGCAAGTGAAATAAACCTAATTATCCCTGGCTTTTTCTTAGCACCCAAGGGCACATATGCCAAGTATTTTGGGAGAGTGTTCCTCAGAGTCCACATACTAAGATAGAAGCCGCCATACACCAGGATCTAAACTGTCCAACAGAATCAATTGCTGTAGAAATTAATAAAACTCAAAAATTGAAGCATCCCTATAGATAGAGGGCTGAGAGGCCTTGAGGAATTATTTGACTTCCCTGGTTGGATCTATCTTTAAATCAGAATATCTGTGTTAGTATGTGGATTTGTTTGTTTGTTTGTTTTACCTTTTTCAGCAACTTATTTAATATCATTGTATTTTTTTCCAATAAAAAATTGATTTAGCTCTGTGCTGGTGTACATGCCCTTTCATTATGACCCTGGCCACATTTGTGAATTGTAGAATCACTCTCAAGTGAATAAACATTTCAGATTAGCACTTTATTCACATAAAGCTAAGTTTTCAAAAAGATTTTTAGGGAAAAATTAGTGGAAACATCATAGTGTTTTGATTAAAGTGAAGGTTCTTTGAGCTTTACAGACAGAATCTCACATATGGAAATTGCAGTTGGTCCTAATCTGCTTTCAGAAGACTGGTGCAAATATTAAAAAGTAATGAAGTAACAAGATTGTTTGTTAATGCCACATAAAAGTGCTAATTATGCTTCATTTCCTGCCTACAGCTAAACCCAAGAGACATTGCCTAAGAAATTGTTAAATAAGTTGCCTCACTTGAAATGGGAATAGAGCTGCAGTGCTTGATGGATTTGTGTTTAAGGAGTTGTGTGCCACACAGGGTCTTTCAAAGCGTGGCAAATGAAGGACAACTGCCAAGAAACTTGTTTAGTTCACAGAAAGTTTATTATTATCCCACTTTTGATTCCAGCTACCTCACTGAAGAGGAAAGGGCTTCATTCTTAATTGCCGTTTTGCTGCAAATTCAGTATGTAGTATTGTATGACACTGCAATTACATGTAAATTGTTTCATTAGGGCTTTAAAATTTTAGGACCATAATGATTTTTTTCTTCCAGGAAGTATACTTGAAATATACCCCTCTACATCACAATGGCTGTGAATATTTCTGAAATGTTTTACTTTGCATCTCTGACATCAGTTTCTACTGTGTTAGGGACAGGTGCAATGTGAAATATCATGATGATAATTGAAGCCTTGGGGGGAAAAATATTTTATCTTTTGCTGTTTTTCTACTGTAAATCTACCCTTCCTTTCTAGGGTAAAATATGAAATTTAAAAATGCTATTGCACTTGGTCCTTATTCTGAACATCTATGTATTGAATGTATAACAGTTAATAGTCTAACCTTTCATCTATAATAATTCAAAAGCTAATGTTATCTCTTCTCAAAGATGCAACATAAGCTGAATGTTATAATCTGCAGAAGTTTTCATATTCCACTTAATGATGGCTGTGGTGAGAAGGAGTCTGAATAACATTTGCAGTTGGGGATATCCCAATGGCTCTTCTATGTGATTTTGTTTTAATGTAACTTCCTGACTGAACATAGGAGAAAGAACTCTACGGTACTGAGGAGGGAAAGTAATAGAAAATATAAGAGTGTTCATATATGTGAGAGACTGGACACATGTATTTCTGGGGAGGACAGTGCCAGGTATGCAGGTTCCTTGGTATAAATTGCAAATTCTCCTGAATCTGACAAAGCCAAATCCAGAGCAAGCACAGTGAAGAAAGCTCAGATGAAATAAAAGGCTTGTGCCAATAGGAAACTACTACAATCTTCACAGCACTTTGCATATGAATAAGGTGTCTCATGGATTATGTGGAAATGTTGTTTATAATTACCCAAAAAACCACATTTAGTGCAGAAACTAACAAAGCTGATCTTGTGCTGAGTGTATAGGCAGCATTATACAGTCTATGCACTGGTCCAAGAAAAAGCAGGGAATTAAATTAGTACCTGAAAAACATTTTTATCCTGTGATTTGTGTAAATATATTATATTCTATTGTCGATCTTTAAAGAATTCCTACTATTCAAATATATTTGGCTTTAAAAAGTAATTTATGCCTAGAGTTAGCCATGATGCTGCACAAGTGACCTATTACTAGGGAAGTTTCCTTTTAAGGAATAATCAACTCAGGCTGTGACATTATGCATTGTCTTTAGCACATTTATAATGGTATGAGCTCCTGATTAGCTATTGAGTGACTATAAGGACTCAAAATATATGGCCATTTTTACATGGAGGAGGCAATAATGCCTACTATGGGAAGGGCAATAAAACACATTTATTGGCTGCTTGATGAAGACTGCATTGAATAAAAACATGTATATTCCCTCCTAGCTTCACCTCTGCAAATTTTTAACTACACAATTGCTGAGGATGTGAAAAAGGGAAACAATGAGCTCTCAGATAACCAAAAAGGAAAAAGTGCATGATTCCAAAGTCATAAATATCTGTTATGGCAGAGTGTTTAAAACAGAAAGTAAAGCCTCCATGGGCCTATTGCTCTAACAAAGCTAATTTGTTAATGCTGGTGTCCCATGTTTCTTTTAATTTATCTGTGGATACACAGTAAAACCAGATTTTCATAGGAGCTAGGCAAAGAAATTCTGAGTTTACAGAATTTGTTTACTTCATTGGTTTATTTATAGTTTCCATTCAGAATGTTATATTGTGTTGAGAAATACATCTATTCTGGGAGATTTAGCATAACCAAAATTTTTTATAAAATCCTTATTAGTTTAGGGAATTGTTGAGCTGTAGAATCTTCTATATGCACAATAGCGTGTAATGGATTTTATTTTAAGCTAAGCAAAGGCACATAAAGGATATGGCTTTACTGCCATTTTATCATTTGTTTAACTTTTAACCAAATTTGAACTAATTTTGCTTTTAAATTGTGACCATGAAATAATAAAATGGAATGATACAATGCATTTCTTACCTCTCCTCTCTACTCTGAGATTGTTTTCATTTGCCATTAGCACCATTATATTTGATATAATAGGAATGCATTTATATTGTACTCAAGAGTCTAGTTGTATTGCACAGTAAACACTGCCTAAGAAATCATTTGAGAATACTTGCTGATCTTGAAATAATTGTGTATAAGCTGCTTCAGCTCTCCTACTTGAAATCCCCTTTGTTGTGAAATGAAATACAAGTTTGTTTTTCAATGTATTTTCCTTACAATGTATTGCAAGCAGCACTTCTCTGGCACTTATAATATCATTACTGCATGACAATGCAGCGGTTACAGTATTTCCTCAAACTGCACCTATAACCTGGATATAAATTGACAGACATGGTATGTGACAAATAGACTATATATTGAGCTCATTCACCTTTGGCTCTTTATAAAAAGCAAAGGCTTTCAATCTCAAAAGTGGCTGTAAGTAGTTTATTTACACTCTTGTTTGCAGTGACAGCCTTCGCCAGAAGACCAAGAAATAATTTTTATACTGAGCATAGTTTGGAAAGGATTGTAAACTCTGAATAGATTTTTAAATCTAGATTTTAACCTTTTCAATATTCTGCTTTTTGGTTGGTTGCCTGAGCTACCTCTTCCCAGGTTAGTGATGCTGCTAATAGGAGAGAATAGGAATGGCTAATGAATCAAACTGCAGGACATTGAAAAGGTCAGAGCAGTACACTTTACTATTATCTTCCACAGAATATATGAGGCATTAAAATTCTGATTCTGTGGTCTTGTGACAAAGAATATAATGAGAACCATAAATAATAAACAGCACAACATGAATCTCTTTTTGTGATAATGATTGTAACAAGCATAAGTGGGAGAAAATTCTCAACTCATTCTCACTGTATTAAGATGATGTTTCCTTGGACATATGTTCTAAATATCTGTAATTGTAAGAAAGAAGAAAGGGATTTTAAAGTATAATTGGATCCAGCAAGGATCTTAAATGAACTATCTTCCATGGACACTCTTTTAAAAGGTAACATTTTTGCACAAAAGGCAATTGTGCATAAATGTGGGTACTTCCAATAACATGAATAAAAATGAGATTGCAAGAAGGTTTGTAGACCTGAAATAAAGGCATTACCACCCCTTTATAAAACTGACCACAGACCCAGATAATTAGATGCTATTGATGCATTGTCTGTATCTTGTTTAGGTTTTACAACTGCAGGTGGTACAAAAATTATTTTTGATGTTCACAAGGATTCCCAACTCCTTTGCTCTGGAAATGCAGGAAGGGTTTATCCCACCGTGGCCAGGTCTCCTTACAAGGTGAACTTGTCACCTGATTTGCCAAACGTCTCTGTTTAAGGCACTGCTGTTTTTTGGAATAACTTCCCAACTCACAATGTACACAGTACAACAGGAGGTTCATCTGCCAATATCCAGATGCCCTTTCAAAATCTCTTTCTGCTATTTGTTAAGATTAGTATAACTATGCAGGAATAGCTTATTAAAGAAAAAAATCATTCATCTTAAGGAATCCTGTGACTGACTTACTGAAAACTGTAAGGAAATCAAGATAAATTGTCAAAACTTCAGCTCACCATCCTCTAATTGCTGATTTCTCTTAGAGTGCTCCCAAGAAATTCTGCTTGTTCTCATCCAGGTGTTACCAAGACTATTTCAGAATAACATTTAGGTTTTACTGTTGATATAAAATGGTGAATTTTTGATATTTTAGTGAATTATATATACGAACCCAAAACATAATGATGTTAGATGACAAAGAATTCCTTCAGGTGGAAGCAAATCCAGGAGGCACTAGCAAAACACCTTCACTAACTGCTAATGAGATAGGAAATAACTTTCCATATTTAACTACTGTCTCAGTGGTAGAAACTTGGTAGTGCTACCACACTATATAAAAATCAGAAACTTTTCTTGTAAAATTCTGAGAAATCTACAGGTAGAGGATCAAGACCTGCAAATCAGCTTTATACCACTAGTATTTTCTTCACATCTCCAGTTGTATTTTGGGCATCTCCAAGACTCTTACCTTTCTGTTACAGGATTATAAGTCATGTTTCTCACAGACCTGCCAAGGAATCCAATACACACAACTCTACTAATCTAAATCTGTTCTCCCTACACCAGTGGTGCTCTTGCAGATTGGTTTTGCAGATCAGATTCCTCCTGTAGCTTCTATCTGGCATCAGAAAGGATTCCTGAGGTCACTTGGTGTTTTCCTTTGGAGCTTTGAAATAATTCTTAGTTATTTCAGGATTTTACTGCTCCTGTTATCGACTCACTCGTACTCTGATGTCATCTAAATCTGCCTCTTGTGAGAAGCCTGTCAGGAAGCTGGACCCAGTTCTCCATCCCAGGGCACCCTGAATCCAGCCATGAGGGTGGTGTGGGACATGGGTCTCTTTCGTGAGATAAAATTCCCAAACCCTCATGAAGGGGAATAAATACACACAATTAGAAAATGAAATATATGGCTTTGAGAGTGTTGAGTTGAGAACTTTCCTGAAAAACATCTGAGTATTTGGTTTATAGTGATTATCCATATAGCCTCTCAAATGAAATGAACTTCAAAGATGTTGCTGAGTTATTTTGAGGTTTGAGGTGAATATCCAGCTGGATACCTTACATGTGCATATTTACTCTAGCTTAATAATATTGAAGCAGTTAAAATTTCCATTATTGTCAAAATAAAGCATTTTTCTCGCAAAGAGTGTAATAGAGGAAGGGCCAATTAAATTTTTCTGTATTATTTTGTATATTATGTAGGTCTCAAAATGCTTCTGAAAAAACACAAACTCCAGCATAATTGTGCTTCCTGAAAGATTAAGTCTGAAAAATGAAAGGTCTGCTAACAGATGTGGCTCTGCTTTGAGACAGTGCACAGGCTTCAATTTCTGAGTGTTGCTAGGGAACAGTGAGAATGGAAAGAGTGTGGTTCTGTGTGATTGGCGTTTTCTAATTAGTAAATAATAAATGCTTAAAAAAAGTTAAATTGTCCATATTAGACTTGCTTTGGAATTGTGATTGGGTGGAAGTGGGCTGTCAGTCAGCAGATATCCTATGTTCCCTTGAACCTCTCCTGTAATTAGGCCAAGAAGGTCAAAGGAGAGAAAGTCTGAGCTCTGTTACACTGGGCTGACTGAGCCAAGGCTAAGAAGTTTCTAGTTAAATCAATAGCAACTACTTCAGCAGCCAAATAGCTCCAGGCATCCCTTTAAACTGATAATTACATTTGTTAGCTGCTTTCTTCTTGCTCTTACTGGGATCTGTCTGGCTCATTTGGAACCAGGGGGAAGCTGCTGGTGAGAGGTGGCATGAAAAGGTTTAGGGAGAGCATTTTATACATAAAGGCCTGTCCTTGGTGAATCCATTGTGAAGGCAGAAGTTAAAGATCACATTGCTGCCACCCAGCACAGGGAGAAACTTTGGAAAGGGAGCGATAAGGAAGTGATCTAGAGAAGAACACCAAGGGACAGGACTGGAGCGGTTTCCTGCCTCACTCCAAGGTGTGCTGGGGCCTGCAGTAAGAAGAATTTGATTTTCAACCATTTAAATATACAGGACCTCTTCTAGTACCTTAAATGAATACAGGTCATGTTGCAGAATATTATATTTCCAGTCTGAATAGCATCAAATCCCTGGATAGGCTTTTAGTTCCAAAGAACACGAAGGGAGCTTTATTAAAATGAAAATTAGAGAAGAAATATTGTCTGAGGTTCAGCTGTTCATTGTTCACTGCATTAAGTATAAAGTAGTCTTGACAAGGCATATTTTAACTTCTAATGAGTTGTAACCATGTTTCTGGTGCTGAATACTCTCCAAACTCACAAATAAATAGCATTTTTCTTTTTAAGTCTTAAGTCCTATGTAACTGGCTGCTGTTGTTTTTCTGGTCAGAACACTTAAGAAAATAGAAAAATATCTCATCCAGACATGGGAACTCTTTCATTTCCTTCCATGTAATGGCTGCAATACACAGCAACATGTGTGGAGTTCCCCAGGAGCCTGAAAGCATCCATGTCTTTCTTTCTGTAACCTCTTTTTGTGACTGCCGATTGTAATCAGCTTTTCAACTTGCAAGAAGGTTTAATATAACAGAAAATAAGCAACTGAAAGTGTTCAGATGTTTAGTTAAATGAGGGAGGAACCAGGACGGCTGTTTCCTGTTCCTTTAGAGAATGCTTATGTCATCTACAAAGTGATTTTAATACATTAAAAAATTTCAGTAATATTTTTTTAATGCACAATCAAATAAACACCTTGCAAGATGAAATGTAATATATTGCCTGTAATTCAATATGCAAGAAAATATGGTGAGACCCAAAATTAAAATAATGATAGAAGTCCACCCAGAAGATACACTCCTGATTCTTGCTGTCACCTGTGTTTACTAAAAATGCCTTTAATCATTACTGGTGAACAACTATTTCCTCATTTGTGAAGGACTAAAGACCTGTCTTGCTGCCTCTGTATTTAGCTTGTCATTTGATATAAAATTGTTTTATTTATTTAACTTTGGAAAAAAATGCATTTATGTAATGTGCTTTTTGCTGCACAACAGAGAAATTTTTCCTCAGCTCTGAAGTGCCATTGTTGGTCCAATGTCAGTTGAAGGCTGCTGTTTTGCCTTGAAATTGTTTGCTATTATATGGAAATAGATTGTTGTTATTTTCGTACATTTTATTTATTTATGCAAAGAAACAAAGCGTTCAGTACAAACCAACATGTAAAATTTAAACTGCTCTAAAAGAGTCATACAGCAAAGGACAAGAAGCAGATTATAGATGATTTACTTGAGTGGTCTAAATTTTGAAATAGTGTTTGAAGATGGTAAATATGCACATGCAAAGCCCAGCATTTACATCAGCCTTTAGAAACTGATTAATTACATGCCTGACTGCCGACTGAAAAGCATGAGAACCTTCTTTTACTGCAGTGCTTCTTCTGTGTGTAGCTGGAGCAGGTCTGTTTGAAATGGAGAGAACATTGACTTCCTGTATTAGCAGCCCTGTGCAAATTCATATTAATGAGTTAATAATGCAGTGACAGATTTAATTGTTTTTCACCTTGCTACAGTCAGCTCCAGCCCGTTTTCTAATTTGGAGGGATAGAGATTCGCCAGATCTTATTTAAAGAAATTAATGCTCAGACTCTGACTTCAAGGCCTTTGAATAAGGACATTGTGTTCTTCTGAAGAAACAATAATTTCCCTGTACATTTCATAAATGCCTCTTCCCAGTCAGTGTTCTGCACTTTAGTACATTATTCATAATTAATAAATAAATTAAAGTGTAATAGAAACATAAATATGAACTTGCTCTTAGTACTGAAGCCAATTAAAGCATATAAATGAAGTGTAAGATGGATTCCAGTAGGCACAAAACGATACCTTAGTAATGGGATCAGCAAAGAGGTCTTCATTCTGCACTTTTGAGATGGGATTGCTGTTCCACCAAAACTAGAAGCAAAAGTGTCAGGAGAAGGCTAAAATATGACAGTCTTCATCCCTTGTAAATGCTCTGAGGAAGAGAAAGCTCTGACATGCTTATTCAGAATCAGCCTATTGTCCAGTGGGATAGATCTCAGAAAGGGTGAAAAAGCCAGAATGTCCCAGCTGATGAAGGTGAATTGTTTTGTATTTCACTCTTACCTTTTCCATTTCATTTTTATTTCCTTTCCAAGTGTTTGGGACAAAGTTAACATTGATCTCAGCAGTGAGATATCTGAATACAAACAAATCTAGAACTGGATATTTGGAAAGAACCTAATGGAATCTTTTTACCTTCTGCTTTTCACTCTTGCGCTAGTCTGATTATCTAGCCAGGGTAAATATTAATTGGCATTTAAATCAGGTGGTTCTCACATGTTTGGTAACAACACATGAATGTTTACTGTCACCAATTAGGGATATTTTCCCCCTGCACAGTTAGTAAATGCTGAAAGGAATAGGCTGTCAAAAAGTCCCAGATTTTAATAAGTAGTGGAAGATTAAGCATGGCTCAAATTTCATTTTCCTCCTGCTGAAAGTGGATTGGTCATGATTCATGGCCGGAATCTCTGTGTAACACGTCACAGGTGCTCAGAAGTTGTGAAAGTGAATTGCTTTTGACCTTTCAGACACGTTTTCCCTCTTCCATCCCCTCTCCTGTGCAATGTGCCTGCAGTGGAGGAGCGCAGCTCAGACCAGAGCAGATGGATGCAGCCGGGCTGGGAGGCTGGGGGTGCCTGATGGGAGCTGGCACAGCCCTCTCCAGCCCGCGGGGTTTGCACGGGGCTGCATCAAACCCTGCTGCTGCATCTGTCACAGACATCTTTTTGTGAAAATCCTTTCCTTAGGATTTGTCCTCCTGAGAAGCTGAGAGGCCTCAGGAACAAAATGTCAACAATGATTATCTGCTGCTGTGGAATGCAACAGGTGCATCTGTCATTGGTCTCATGTTGGATGTTTCTAATTAATGGCCAATCACAACCCAGCTGGCTTGGACAGAGTCCAAGACAGCTGCCTTTGTTATGATTCTTTTCCTTTCTATTCTTAGCTTAGCCAGCCTTCTGAGGAGAACCTTTTCTTCTATTCTTTTAGTATAGTTTTAATGTAATATATATCATAAAATAATAAATCAAGCCTTCTGAAACATGGAGTCAGATCCTCATCTCTTCCTTCAGCGTAAGACCCCTGTGAACACCATCACATACGTCAGCCAAGCACTAAAGCTTCAATAGACTGGAGGACTTAAAAATGCCAAGGATTTCAGCACGGACTACACCTGAATCAGAGGCTGTGGTTAAACCATGTCCCAGGGATGGCATGGGTGTTTGGAAACAATTTAATCAAATGCCAAAAATCTCAGGTATATGATTTGCTTTTTCTCTTCACTCTATCACATCTGCATTTAAATCTAATGTGTACACACCAAGAAATCAGCAAACGTTTCATAAATTAACTGAAGTGCTGCTGTTATCTTTTCCTGTTCTTGTCTTTTTTCTTCATGAAAGATCTATTAACCAATCTGTAGGAAACACCAAGAGAAATTTTAAAGAATTCTAATAATGTAAATGTAAATTTCATGAGGAAAGAATAAGAAAAGCTATATTTGGTAACTTGGATGAAACTGCTTTGAAATATTTACTTGTGCCATCAAATTAACTTCTGTCTTATATTTAGTATGAAGCTTACAACATTTAAACAAACAATAACTTTATTCAGCAAAAACTAATTATATTTGTTTAGCCTAGCTAAAATGCAGATACGTGTTTTGGCTAATTTACAGGAAAGTTTACAAGTGCCAATGTAATGTATTTATTATTCATTGTAATACAGAGCTTGTCTGGGCTGTGGTCTGGGTTTTAGAAAACTTCCTGTCTTCAGAAGACAGAAAAATAGTATTCTGGAAGGCCTGCAGAAAAATTTTGGTGCAAACTAATCTCTTTTGAGTATCAATCCATGAAGGGCTGTTCACAAATACTGTTCATATTTAATGCAACACGGTAATGGAATCAAAACATGGCATGCCTTCCTGGGAGCAATTGCCCATGTGACACAGATGATGAAGTATTAAAAGTGTGGTGAGTTTTGTGCCAAAATAAGGGCTCAGTTATTTTAGGAGGGAGTTCAAACTCAGAGCCTCAGGTGTGCTCCTGCCCCTCCTCAGTGTGGCTGCATCAGGGTAACAAGAGCTACACAACTGCCCTCAGTTTGGTTGTGCTTCATGAAGCTGATTCCATCACTTTCTGCCTCTTGGCAACTGCCAGTTCACTGTCCAAATATTTATAAAAACCGAGAAAAGGAAAATATTCTATTACAAAATATCTTTAATAGCTGCAGTTTTAAATATCTAGTAAAAAAATTCTTGATAAGAATTCTTTGAATCTCATCACTAACAATGTTTGTATTACTGCATTGTAATTGGTAACAACACATGAATGTATTGTATTACTATTGTATTGAGGAAATTGTGAACTGTATCAATCTTGTGTTACAATAAGTATAAACCTAGTAAAATTTTTTGGAGCTAAGGTGAATTCTGAGATTGGAGTAAAAAAATAAAGGAAAAATGAGCTGCTAGATGCTGTTAGGATATAGGGCCTTCTGGAATCTTGCAGGTAAAGTTCAATAAAATTTAGATCAAGAAATAAATTTGAAAATAATCTTACTACCTTCTGCATTTCTGCATCTGTGGGTAACAAAAATAGCAGAAGTGAGGGCTGGTCTCTCTGCTGCACTACATGCAGGGTGATAAATGCAAGAGAGAAACTGTAGGAAATGAAACATATGCAGGAGGACCTGATTTACTGAAAGGCTCACAAGAGGCTAAATGTCCTAGCAGAATCCGTGGTTTTCATGAGGCTTAAAATTTCCCAGGAATTAAGACTGTTTTTCTCTTAGTTTTACATTTTCAGGGAGACTTTTCTCAGCAAGTGCACTGTTATTCATCACACCAAACTGATTTGGCAAGCAGCTGCGTGGTGCAGTGTGACTTGGCAGGAGAAGCAGCCACAGCACCAGGTGTAGAGTCAGCTCCAGGGGTCTGGAGAGAAGCACCAGACAGGAAAGAATCTCCTAGCAGGGATTTTATTTTGCTCTGATTTACATTGGTCAAGGCTCCATTGCAGACCTATTGCAGACAGACTATTTTGCTTTAGTTGTATTTCTTATTACTCTCTTTGGCCAACAAGATTTTTGCTGTCTCCCTGGTCTCATACATTTAGTAAACAACATCTAATATTAAATAATTTCAAAATGCAGGAAGGGTTTATCACACTTAATTAAATATCACATAATTAAATTTCATGGGATGTATATGAATTACCAATTTAAAACTGTCCAATATTGTTTAGAAAGAAGCCACATTTGATATCACGATGATATCACTACATGGATCTCACCTTTTCCCTTCAAAAGAAATAATTATTATATATTTACTTTGATAAAAGAGACTTCTGAAATTGTTTTGGTGTTATTTTGTTTAAAAGTATATATTATCATTACAGAAGAAAATCAAGCAAGCTGGACTGAATAAAGGAAGAAGAGCTATATAACTTGCACAACCTAGTAATTTCTTTTCAAGTTATATTCATAGTATCATTTTGTCTGTAAATTTTTCTATGATAGATATGCTTTCAAAAAGAAATTATATCCTACTGTCACCTTAGAATTACACCTTCCACCTATTTGAGATGACTGTCATTCCCATGCGTGCAGTTTCTGTACAAAAAAAACCCAAAAAGATACATTTCAGAAAAAGAGTGATTTTAGAGATTCCGGGATACATGTCTTCCTGGCTTGTTCCAATTTATTGCCGATTTAAGACTTACAGTTTCTTTTGAGAGTTTCATATGTACCAAAATTGAGAGTCCAAGAGCAATACCCAAATCAAAGAAAATTACCCAGAGTTTTGGCAATAGCCATTTCCCAAACAGCTCATGAGATGAAAAGGGCCAGGGGAAAGGCTGACAGTGCTAAAATCGTATTTTCTGTGCTGTCTGACAGCAGCACATACATGCAGGGGTGCTGGGGCAGGACACTTCTTTCAGACCATGGTGGGGCTGTGGTTCTGTCCTTCCACACTGGGTAGAACATTTTACTGCACAGCTGCAGGAACTTCTTTTTCAGCAGGGTGAGTTTGGGATGTTGGCTGAGAGCACCAAATGATTGCTTTTGTAAGAAGTGTGAAGTGATTGGAAACCCTAATGTGATATTTGCCTTCATTAATTAATGCTCTCACTACAATGCTTTATGTCATGTATTGCAGAGCAGACTTTCCTCTCTTCTTTCCATAATTAAGTTTCCAACAGTCTATAGAAACACAATAAATTTCTTTAGAAATAAAAGCTAAGCCTGGCAAGCTCAAGAACAGCAGAGTAGTTCTTCTTTAATATTCCTTCTAAATTTGCTCAAAGTGTAGAGCAGGTCAAGAGCAAGTTCAATTTACAAATTATTCTAGTGGATGAAATGGAAAGTTGCAAGCCAATGAAAATAAATCCAAGATAAAGCATTTTTCTGACTTTAAATTAATGTGCAGTTCTCTGATAGAGAAAAGTTAAAATTCATAGAATTCATTAGTACAGTAACTTAATCAGAACAGCATAGTTGAAGGTGGAAATGAGTATTTTCAGAAATGTTCAGTCATTCTTTAATATGTAAAGTTAGTGTTATCATTAGTGGCACATCTCAGCAGAAGCTCCATCTTAACCCCCAAATAGATGAGGGTTCCTCCAGGAGAGGAATATTGCTGCAGCAATTGTGCTTTCAGTGAAGGAGAAGTGGGTCCAGTTTGCTGGAGTTTTATTGTAATAAAGCTTATAATTTACTGGCAAACTGGCTTTCATTCAAAACAATCTCTTATTGGCATGATTTGCTTTTTCCATCAGAAACTCTGATATGCAATTTAGGTGTTGATGGCTACAGATGTGAACCTTTGTAGATGGGCAGGGAACCAAGAAAAAAAAGTGACAAAGCAATCCAAAAGTTTGATAAATGTAGCATTAAGATGAAAGATGGGGCCTGCTTTGCTGTGCTGTTAAAAGTTAGGTGCAAATTAGAAAACTCTGGTGCTCCTCACAGCTGAGTCATTAGAAAAATGTGATTATTTTATTATGTTGATTATGTTCCTTGTAACATGCCATAGGTAGGAACTTCTTCAAGCTTTTTGCAAAATTTGTTGAATTCTCCCCATGAAAAGGCATCTGAATCTTTCAAGGGTTGCAGTTTTGTCTTGTGATAGGAACTACTTGCTATTAGCTGAGCAAGGGCTGAATTTACATTGGTTAAAAGATTATAGTGGTAACCAAAACTTTTGCTGAATCCTTGAAAGTTTATACAGATCTGGACCTAGAGATCTTTTTCTTCAGCCTCATTTGTTTTGCTTTTTAGAATTTTCTTTCTCAAGATTACTTTCAAAATTTAGCAAGTCTCTCTGCAGCTTCAGACAAATAATTTAAATTACTGTTCCAACAAGTGCTGCACTTTGACATGTTGCTTTTCACTACCTTAATTCCAGTTTTATGTTGCTGAAACTCATGGTCAGAAATGCCAAGTTCCCCTGAGACATTTGGTGTTATGATTTATGTATAATTTTTTCTTATATTAGCATTACAACATAACATTGGAAAACAGAATATTACAATTTAAAGGATTTGTGCATTATGATTTTCTATTAGGAAAATTGTTCCATATCCTTGTTATAATTATACATGAAATAACATACTAGGATCTTCTTAATGCTTATCTTGTCCTTTGAATAGACAAGGCGAAAATAGGGCAAATACCTCAGTGTTACCCAGAATCTGTTGGGGAGGAGTGTGATCAAAACCTCTTCACGAAAGGAGAGGGACTCTCATACTCTCCTGGGGAAAAATTTCATTTTAAGCCCGTGTCTTTAGATAATCTCCAAATTTTCTACTTTGTTGCTTTTGATAACAGACTATCCTGACTATTACCAACAGGCAATCCAAGAAATTTACTTTCCTGTGAAAATGCTGTCTCTATGATTCTGTTTGCTACAGCTCAGTTTTTATTGTTATGTATTTTGACAGTAATGGTGGGGCTCAGTGTAAAGGAAAAAAAAAGTAAATATTGGGATTTGGAATTTCCTTTCTTAGATTTAGTAAACATCACTTCAATTTATTCAGGTTTTTATATATTGTAAGCAAAGTAACTGGCAAATTTTAAGCATTCTTCTTTTGTTGTATTAATTTAGTTTGCTGAAGATTGCCTAAGGTGAGAGTCTTTTGACTAAGGCCTTCATTAGCATAATAAAGTAAGCATAGTTTTAAATATCTGATAAAATTATACCAAGCCCCCCCTCCTTGCTGAGTATTTCTCTGAATGCACCCTGATCATGCATGAGAAGAACTTAATGTAAGAGTATAATGAATCTTTTTACTTGTAATTACAAACTTTGCACCCTCTAGGACAAACACCTCCCAATTATCTCATTTTGTGCTTCATCCATTATGCAAGTCTGTCAAAAAGTGCTGTCTTTTTCCAAGGCACCTGATTAACATTGACCAGTTTTTCTTCAGTTTCTGCTCAAATTAATGTAGTGAGATTAACACCACAATTATTTGTAGTGGGTAGAATCTCTTGTTTAATTAAAATAAAATAAGGCTGTCCATAAAAAGCAACTTGTTTTCTCTTATTTGTCCAAGTCGAACTGATTCTGCAGTTTAATTTATGCAGGAATCATTTTATTCCCCTTCCCAACAAGATAAAATTTTCATTTTCTTGTTAATATATCTTATTCATTTTAAATGACTAAAGAGATGGTGATTTTGTTGAGCAAACTTTGCGTGAGGGAGGGAATTTGCTGGTGTGACATGGTGGTAAAAGCTTGAAATTGCCCTAAATGTTTGTGCTAGCAGCCTGCAGTGCTAATTATTTCTTTAATTACAATGTGTCTAATTATATTCCACATTTGTACGCATACCCAAAAAGGATCAAATAATGAAAAAAGTGTTTTTAATTAAAATTCAATTTCTTGTGTGATATCAAAAATTATATTAACATTTCTAGAGAGAAAGATTGTATTCAGCTGCCCAAAGCAATGGTCAGAAAATATGCATCTCAACTGATATTTTTTCAAATATATGTTAAATATATACATAACAAGGTTCATAGATTAGTAGTCCATAGGGCATTTAAGACACACTTGGTATGATTTTTCTACAAGGAACACAGCATTTGAATCAGTAATTTAAAGGTACAAATACAGAGGAACAAGGAAAGGTTTGCTATATGGCTGAAATTAATTCTGAACATTTTTTTTAGTTGACTGTATAACTAATTGATAAGTTTTTAATTATAACACCATGGAGCTTTTACAGTACTGCTGCTTTCAAGCAAGGGAATCTCCAAGGCAAGACTTGGTATTTCTTTGTGTCAAGATGATATAACTTTGCCTCAGGCACAGCCCTAGGCTGGAAACACTTTGAATGGATAAAAAAGGAGACAGATGGACATCTGTAAGTTCATTACCATTCTAAGTCTGAGCATGGCTCTTTATCAGAAACTGATGCAAAAAAATACATGAGAATACAATTGTGGTAATGGATTTTAAATATAGGCATGTGAAGCAAGGTATAATGGTTTTTGAAGAGTTCCTCTCATTACAGAATTATTATTTTTTTAAACTACATATTTTCAGAAATAACCCCAAAAGACCTAGGAGTTTTAATGAGAAACGAAAATAGATATTTTTCTTAATTTCAAAATTAAGGCTGAATTTAATACACCCATTCAAACAGGTCTATTGTGTTAAGGCTTATATTCTATTATGTTTTATGTTCTATTAATAAGTATTTTCAATATTTAATGTGCAACAAGCATTAAATATTTCTGCTACGCTGCTAAAAATTAAGTTAGGGATTCAGTAATCCAAGTTTCTTGGAGGTGAAACAACTAAAGTAAAAAGGAACCTAATAGGAAAGAAACCCTGAAGATTTAAACCATGAAGTTGCTTTTAGTTTTTAATTATTTGTTAATTATTACAATACCCAAGAATCCCGTGGCTGACTGGGGTCATGTTATACCAGGCATTGTGGCCTGAAAAATTTCTCACCTTTTTCCCTGAACACTTGTGCATTCCCCCCTCTTCTATTCTTTTAATTTCTGCTGTTGCTTTCAAAGGTTTATTTTTAACTTGGACCACTTCAGTAAAGTTAGGTGGCAGTGAGCCTGAGTTCAGAAGTAAAGGTAAATGGCCAACATGGAAAAAGTGGAAAGGAATGGGAGCTGACTTTATGTGATAAGGTAGCAGAGCTGGCTTAGCTACACCCAAAATGAGAGTAGGGAAAAGTGGTTTGAAAAGATCAAGTGATTATACCTGTCTCTGTTGTACTGAAGCTTGCCCTAGCGATGAATCCAGAAACAGAGTTGTTCATTCCCACATACAAGACTGGTGGAGACAAAGCTAGAGAGGGTGGAAAGAACAGCCTTTGTGCTCCCCCAGTTTATGAATATTTTGATAAGCTATGAAGAATTTTTACTTGATTTTGTGGGGTGTGTCTTATACTATGTGAAAGGTGCTCCATTATACTCCATTCTGCTCCCAGTCCCGTGGCTGAGAGAACAGAAAAAGTGATTTGAGTGAGTATTACATGGGGAGCCATGAGTTTTGTGGAGGGGCTGCTCAGAGACAGGGACCACACACACCTCAGAGCTGCATGGGACAGCAGCATGGTTTATTCTTCAGAGCCTTCTTACACAGGGAGCTCACAACTCCCGGCTCCAAACAGCTCATTGGTCTGGATTTAACATTGCCTGGCTCCCAGGCCAGTGAGAGGTCTGCAGCTCAGATGGAATAGAACTGGGTGGAGCCTCTGTCTGTGTTCAAATCCTTCCTATCATTGCTCAGACAGAAACGTGGAACTGTGTCTCTTTTGTGCTGAGAATGACACAGGAACAGGAGGCAGACAGTACTGTAGAAAGAGCAGCTGTAGAAGGCAGCTTTATTCAAGAGAACTGAGCGGTTTCTAGAGAGTGATACAATAGGTTCTATTTGATTGGCTAACTAATAAAAACACTTTCCTCATACACCATCTTTGAGAAGAACAGAAAGATGATGTAGAAAAACATCACCTGCAGATTGTTTATACTTAACAAGTTATTACATCTTTACAATTCCTTAAAAATTCTCACAAGCCCCAGTGAGAAACGCTTGCTGTTTCTCTCTCTGTGTCTCATGGCATCCACAGAACTGAGCTGGGTTTCTTATTTATAGCAGAATTAATTGCCCAGCACAAGCCAGCTTGTACTGCATCAGGCAAGTGGAAGAAAGAGGACACTGAGTTAATTAGAAGAGTGTTCAAACCAGAAACTCCCAGAGGCCATGCACTATGAGCCTGCACCTGGGAGGTGTGAGGGTGCTCATCCTCTGCCAATGCTGTTTGTGCATCTGAATTCCAGCCAGGATTGTGATAATAATTCAGCAGGTCTTACAAGTAGCAGCACAGAGGAAATACAATTGTGGTTTCCAGAAGCACAATTCTGCAAACTCTCTTCAAATAAAGGAGTGCCTGTGCAGCTTATTGGAGTTTGATGTGTTCTTAGAGTCAACACAGAGATGATGCTGCTCATGCCATTAGTTTTGATCATCTTTAATGATTTCCCACATAACTAAATTAAATGATTCTTGTAAGGGTTTAAGTGGTTTTCTCGGTGAAGGCAGCCTATCTATCAATATATTATTGCTTAGGTAACCTGTTCATCTTGTGAATCAAAAGTTTTCAGAAATACTATCAGGGTATATTTTTCTTCAGAGACAGATTTACATTTATTTGGAACACAGAATCTCACTATTGTCCTCTCAGAATGATTCTAGCTTGTCTTAATATATTCTTGTTAATACATACACTCATACTTTGGGTTTCCCAGATTTATCAGGAACCCTGGAAACTCAAGTTGTGCATCAATAGTAGAAGAATCCACGTGTATCCATGTACAGCTCATTTCTATCTACTTGCCATTAACAGTTTAGTACCTGTATAATTAGTGCAATGTTGACAGTTGTTATCAAACTTGTTTACTTAAAATTGTTTGCTTCTCTCCAGGCTACAAAACTGTACAGCTGCACAGCTCCTCTCCTGCTCAAGACCTGCTGTGGCAGATGCAGCTGGTTGATTGACAAGTTAGTGGAAGAGGAGCTAAAGAGAAGTCATGGGACTTTTCTTCAGGGAATGTGTGAGTTGCCAGTGAAAGCAGACTGAGAAAAGGAAGAAATTATTCTGTATCTGTTTAGGTACTTGACAGCTGTCCAGTATGGGCAGTTGATAACATTCCTCAAGGTAGGGTCATCTTTGGTTAGGGAAGCACTTGAAGTTGGAAAAAAGCAGGGACTATTTGTTTTGGCTGCACATACCCTGTCTCCCCACTCTCTTATGGCCAGTGGCAGAGGTTCATACAGTGCATTAATGGTTGATTTTTAAATGGGAGGAAAAAGAAATTCAAAGACAATTTTGAGAGGTTCTCTAAAAGGAAAGTTTAATGTTCATTTTCTGCATGTGAATGGGGACTCAAATGCTCAATTTAAGTTGTGTACCCTGTAATAACAGTCAGAGGAAGGGCAGAAACCCAATTGTGCTTTGAAATGACAGGAATAGATCTGTCCTCTAATGCTTATTGTCAGTTAGCTACAATTTAGGCAAAAGTCAAATTGTCAGCATGATAAGTGTGTTAGATTGATTCAAATAATGCTCAAAATGATTTTGTTAGTTTACTACAGACTTTTGCATTAACTATGAGCTGGTGGAAAATTTGCTCAAAACAATCATTTCTTTTGAGTGAGACTGTAACAAATTCTGACAGGTTTTTAAAATTTCCTTTGACAAAGTACTTTATTACTTTGTCTGATGAGTGAATCCAAGGGATTATCAGTTATTGCTGGCCACCTCCTCATAGAAGTACTAGGTGTTCCATCAGTCAGGGTTTTCTGCAGTGTCATGAAGGTAACTTCTGTTTTTAAGTTTCTGCCTGAGCTTCACATTTGCTCTATCATATTTAGGAATGCTGGCTGTACTCAAAAGATGGCAAAGATGCTAGGCTACATTCTGATTGCAGACTGCAAAGAAATGAAATGGTGTTGCAAGGTGGTGTTCTTTAAACACTACACAGCTTTGCAGCTGATGTTGTTTTGGAGTAAATTTTAAGGATTATTGTAGGCACACAGTTTGTGGTACTTGGGAGTGGGACTGAGCATCATCCCCAATGAGCCACAGCTGTGAGCAGCAGGTGAGGAACATTGAAGGTAACGAGCCAAGGAGTGCCCAGGGGCACTGACCAACCACCAAAGGGAACAGAGGGGGCACAGGTGCAGTGCATCAACATCAGGGGTATAAAAGGTTGGGCTGTAGCTCAAGAAGGGCAGATGCTTGCAGCCTTCTGAAATTGTAGGGTGATACTCCTGAAACTGTGAGGTGTATTGTGGCCACGTCAACTGCAACATGTGCTGTGTAAGATTCTGAACTTCTGTGTCACTGGGGCTTTGCAAGGGCTGCACACTAGAGGGAAGGAGCATCCAGTACAGAACACATTGCAACTTTTTGGGGATCTCTCTGGTAAGTGAACTTTGTGTTGTTACAGCTGCTTGCATTCAAAATGGAAGGAAAGTGTAAGTTCTGATGTGATAAGCCAGTCTATGATCTCTTTAGATTTTAATCTGTGATGAATTTTAAGTGAAGTTATGGATACTCTAATTAACTTCTCTAAATGGTCAGAAGGTGTTTATGGAGTGTTGTAAACTCTAGAATAATTCTAGCACCTCTAGAAGGGAAAGGGAGCAAGGTGACTATATCAGCACTCATAAAATACTTCCCTTTGTCTTCTGTGGTTTTACATGTAAGTTTGGTAATTTGAAAGCCCAATTAAGTGGATACAGTGGAAAAAGGACTTTGTTTAAAAATTAGGTCCTCCAGGAATTGGGACCAAGGCACATTTGTCAGGTGTCTTCAGGGCTCCCTTGTTTTAGATACTGAGATGAAAAACACTCTGGCTGTGGTGTCTCATTTGGCAAGAGCAATTTCATCCTCTTGAAGCAGCACCAACTTCTATTCTCAGTTTTCATGTTCATTAACTGGTGTGTTACATCAAAGAACCTGATCCAGCTTGTAAAGGAGTTTAAATTTCTTTTCTGGAACAGTTCCTGTGTTCAGTCCCTTCTGGGTCCCACAGGAGAGCTGTGCCAGCAGAGAATGAGAGGCAGTGCCAGGGCAGGAATGAGCAGTGAGGGGTGCAGGTGCACTGGAGAAATTGAGTCTGGATGGAGCCAGACCACAGGACAGCAGAGGGAGAGGAGGCAGGAATGGGGGGCTGGGAAGGGCAGGGAGAGCCTGGGGGATGGAGGATTTGGGCAGCAGAGAGCCCAGGGACAGAGGGATCAGGAGTTCTGCACCAGTAAAGCGGGAGAGAGAAATATAGCATGCAGGGGAGGCAGTAGATGGTAGAAAAAAATAAATAAGGTTCAAGAGCTGCCCTCATGATAAGAACGGTTAATCAGGAGGACATTTTCTGGTCTGAAAGCTTCATGTGATTTACCTGAGATAAAAGCCTTGAAGTGTAGCAGCTGAGGAGGATATGCTTGGGGAATTCACAAAGAGCTTGGAGAAACTATTAGTTTGAACCATGACAGGCCTTTTCATCATTTTCATTCCTGCCATAAGCCACATTGAGATACTATATACACTTAGGAAACTAATTACTATAAGCCTAGCAGGCCAGACCTAGATTACTTACTGAAAACAAATCTTCTGAAGGATCAAAGCATTAAGAGATTTCAAAATGCCAGTGAATTATGATGCTTGTCAGTTTTCAATATCAAGTAATGATAAAACCAAGTGGCTGTAACAAATTATTTTGTGTCCAGTTGAATAGATAATGATGACTATCCATCCCAAACCTGCTGCTGTTTAAAGTTTAGTTGCTGCACTAATAAACCTAAGCTGTATTGACCAAGGTGCCAAGCTCAGTTTTGGTCATGCTGTGTGATAATTCATCTCTGTAGTCACTTTGATTTTCATGAAAGTGAAATTAATTGAAAATTATGATTTCAGATTTTCCAACATAACTCTAATCCAGCATATATTGGTTTTCTTGGAGAGCTGTTTTTTCTCCTGATGAAACCCTCTTGCAATGGCCAGGTGAGGGCTAAATCATGCTGTACCAGGAAAGCAAGAAGTTTTCTTTAATTTGGGTAGGCAGATTCACAGTCCCTTAGAAGTAACAGGTTGGGCATAGTTATTCCCTGGAAGTGCAGGAAATTGTGTTGGTCTGTGTGCAAATGGAAAAGGTGGCACAACCTGTTTATGAAAGGTTTGTGGCAGCTATGAAAGGGAAGATCATAATCTCACTGATTCCTTAACAGCATTACGGGAATCGGTGTTACAATGGGTCATCTTTGAACCTGGCAAAGAACATTGAGGGGGTTTGGGGGTGTTGGGATTGGTTTCTTTTTTTTTTTTTGTCCTTACTCTGTTGCCTTTTGCTGAAATGGAAAGTTATTGATAACAGAAGAATATCCAGCATCTGTATGTAGGTAAAGATGATAACATTATTGTTGTGTGCATCTTGGCCACAGTCCCTTTGAGAAAGAGGTGTTCTCAAAGTTATTGAAGAAGAAGGAGTTTGAAATGATGTGTTTCCAGAGAAAGCCTTTTCTCTTGGAAAGTAATTTCAGGCTCCAAGCAGTGGGGTTATTTCATTTACTGTTTTTCTGCAGTCATGTTTTCTTCTGTATTATACTACAGTATGAAGAAGAAAAGAAAGTGGTCTTGCATCGTAGCAAGTGAACTGTGAAAACATAAAAGACACAGGAAATATGTGTCTTCTTGTTTTTGAGATTGCTTAAGGGGAATGGGGATTTCAGTATTATTTTTGTATTGGATCAAAACAGCAACAGCAAACTCCCTTCAGTCTTATTGATTTAAATTTGTTAGCCAAGGGAAACAATCAGAATCAGAACATGTTCTTTTGTTTGCTTTAATGAGCAGCTTTAAGCTCGCTTGATATACCTGATGTGGGCTTTGGCATGTGTAATTTACAATTATAGTGCAACTCTTCACAGTATGGCATCTTTCAATTTTCTAGTTTCAGACCTCTGTCTGTGCATGTTATGCTATGTACCTATTTGCAGAAGGATCAGAGTATATGTTAAGACAGTTTCTAGACAGCCCAGATAGACACAAGGATAAACATAGCTGTGCTGGCCTAAACAGATTTGCAAAAGCATAAGCAGAAAAGCCTCCCTGTTTTGCGTTCTGAGTCTGGCAGGTCCATGTGTGTGAGAAGTCAGACATTCTGGCTCCTCTCTGGAGTCATTTCTGATACAGAAAGTGTCTGCTGGAGCAGTGACTGAACAATATGCTGTTTAAAAATGTATAAAATCATAATTTGTTTGAGAAAGCTAATCATGGCATGAATTGTTGTACTGAATGTGGCCCATCTTACTCAGAATTTTACTTTTGATAGTAGCTTATTGCAGACACTGGGGAACTGCCAGTAGATACATGTAAAATAAAGCTTTCATTCTCTTCTTCCTGAGGTTGGATTTTTAGCTGCCTTACTTAGACATCAATTTAGACGATGAGATAGAATTTTCTTTTTTTAGTGTTCTTTCCTATGATTCAGTTCAGTATATCCTTTCTGTACATGTATAATGTCCAATCCTAAATGTCATAGGATGGACTCCTATATTCACATCTGCAGTAGCTGGTGGCAGGGAGTTTCACAGTGTAATTGTCACAGTGAAGGCATTTATTCAGTGTTTTCAATTCCACCATCTTTCATTAGCTTTCCTTTTTA
This sequence comes from Zonotrichia albicollis, assembly GCF_047830755.1. Taxonomy (NCBI): domain Eukaryota; kingdom Metazoa; phylum Chordata; class Aves; order Passeriformes; family Passerellidae; genus Zonotrichia; species Zonotrichia albicollis. The sequence continues at coordinate 10,484,504 of NC_133832.1, forward strand.
CTCTTGCTTTATGATGTGTGCGGAATGATAATGTCAGATCTATCTTCCCTGTCATTTTAGTTTGGAATATGCCCTTTTTGTGTCCTTTGTTATTTGTCTCTTTTCCAAGACAAACTGTTTAAGGCTTGCAGTCTCTCTCTCTGTGATAGTTTCTCTATGCTTGTATTGCTTTTATTGTCCTCCTTTAGTGCAGCCTGTAGCATTCCAGAGAAGGCTGAATTAGAATGGATTGCACATCATCTTCCCCTCATACCTTGCACATCTTAATGTGAAATCAGCCTGAGCAGGGGCTCTCAATGAGCCTCCTGTGCCACAGCAGCCACGTCCAAACCTAGCAGGAGTGCAAGTACTTTAAATTCTTTCCTTCCCCTTGCACTTCTACTTGTTGTCTATTCACCCAGTATGGCAAAATTCCCCCAGCTTTCTTCACAGCTTTCCCTGAATTTAATTTGTTGTTTGCAAATACTGCTGCTTTGTTGTTCACCTGCACTGCCATTAATAAATATATTAAACTTCAGATTGAATATGAAACCTTGGGGCATTTTAGTGGTCAATACATTACACTTGTCACAAATGATTAGCTTGTGAAACTGTGATGCTTTTGGATCATTAATCCTTTTTAATGTTTACCTTGTTACTGTGTTTTATTGACAACAGGCACACAACATTTTTGGTGCTATGCACACATTTTGCTAAATACAGGGAGAGAACTTGAGAACAGAAACTACTTACTAATCCTTTTTGTTAAATCCCTTTTACTTGGAGCAATGTTAGTTTCATCACAAAAAAATAAATTGCATTTTGTGTGCTGAAGCCAGAGTGAAAATTTTGCTCAAACATGGCAAACATTCAAACTGAAATCATGTTTTATGACTGCACATTAACCCTGTTGCTCTCCTTTCCTTATAAAATACTGCTGATGGTATTAGATAGCTCTGACTTAGTGCAAGCTCTGAGCTTAGCTTTTTTGCTTTATTCTATTTGGAAGGTTAAGCCCAAATATGAGCCCAGAGGATCCTGTTCATGGCTGCTGGAATCTAATGAGTTCTAAGTAGGTTATGGGTCTCTTAAATTAGCAAACATCTCCACAGCCTAACAATGCCACCTGTTCTTGAATGAATTCTTCTGAATCCTGAGCTCCCCTGAAAGTAGCACCTATCCACACACCTCATTCCTGACAGATGGAAACTGAGGGCTCCAACTCTCTAAAAATGCACTGAGGCAAAGACACTCCGCATACAAATTGCCGTAATGCCTTAGGATCACCAGGAAGGATTTGTGTCTTTCTTACCCTTTAAAATTAAACTTCAACCTTTATTTGTCATGGAATGATGGGTGAAGCCTCATGTGCAATAAAAAAATCCTGCATTTTTTTTGTGCAGAGAAGGAAAATCCTCTTCCCTGATGCACATGCCCTCAGTGCAGACCCAGCATCCTTCCTGTGGCCTTGCCTTACTGCAGAAGGGTCACTGTGCTCACATTGGACTGTTGCTCACACACACAAGTACTGTGTGCTCTCATTGCTCTTTCCAAATGTAAATTCCCAACAGCCACATCTGGAAATGGAGTGGGGAGGAAAATGAAAGTACTGGATGTGAAGTGCTCATAGGGCAGATGAAGTGTCGCTTGAAGAAATGCTGCATGAGGGACCTTGTCTGACTCTTGCAGTAAGGCAGGGAAAATAAGTAAACCTGTGCTCTTATTGAAATGCAGCAGCCTGGTGTTCCTGGATTATCTTTTCCACAATCAAGTGAAGAGGTGACCTGACAGGGTAAAGAAGAAATACATGTAATTCTCTTGATGGAATTCAGAGTCTCTTTAAAAAGCAAGGACCATGCCCAGCCCCTGATCCCTGGCACACGAAGTGAACCCAAGTTCCCTGTCAGCCTCACTAACGAGGCTGCTGCTGCTGAGTGAGGCCTGGCTGGCCCTGCAGGGCTGCCCTGGCCAGCTGGCACTGGGGGGCCAGGCAGGGCTTGTCAGGACAGATGTGCACAGATGTGTCACAGCTAAGGCTTCATGGCTTTTCTGCCCTTTTGTTTTGTACTGAAATGCAAAACACTCGTGAGTAGAGACTCTTGTTAACAGTCTCCTTGTCACCTGCTGTGTCTTCTGCAAATCAAGTTAAAGAGGAAGGCACTTCAAAACTGGTTAGTTCACTTAACTGGTCCTTAATGACTGTTTCAAGGATAGCAGTGTCTGAACTTGTGATATATTATAAGAATCCCATTTTTTTTCCTCCTCTCAGAAAGGCTAGAGAAGCAATTACATGTCTGTATTTTTCTATTACTCAATTTAATACTGAGAACTGAACTTAAAAACCTATGTGAGATGATTGGTTTCCTTTAGCTATTATCAGGTATCACTTTCTAAGCAGGTCAAATTAGGCTTCAATATTCATCCACCTATCCTTATCAATCATTCAACTTTAAAATACTGGTTTCTAATGATACCTTTCTCATGTTTGATTTCCATCTTTTGGGATAGGTGAGGTTGGTGCTGTGCTCTAGGATTTTACACGTGGTGGCCACTCATTACATATCCCTTTTTAAGGCCAGTGAGTTTTCCACACCTGCTTAGTTTCTTTCTCATTAGTAAGATAATGCATTCTGTTATGGCTCTCCCACCCTGCTAAAAACACTGTTTTGAACTGGATCATCAACTGCAGTGAGCTCCATTCTAAATGAAAATTACTTTCCAGGTGTTGAAATTCATTATCTCACTGCAGTGGAAACAAAGATAGAGGTAATTGGATAATATATGTAATGTAACACCAAATAAACTGTGGTGTAAGTACACAATTCCATGATTGGGAGTCATAAGGTTTAAGTATAACCAGGGCAAGAAAATAATCAACACAGGAGAAGTGAATAAAGGAACTTATTCCTTTATTCTGAACGATGATAAAATAAAAGACGACAATACAGATTTTGATGGTGCTAGAAGGTTGCTGCTTCTCCTGGATGTCTTATCTGAAATCTTTTGTGCTGGGAGTACATGGAGGACTTCTAGAGCAGGGAAGGTTGTTCTGATCTTGCAGAACAAAACCAAGTCCGAGTGTTTAGTCTCAACTATTTTATCTACTTAACAGCAAATGAACTTCTCTTTATCACTGCTTCTCCCATTTGTGAGAACTGGATGATTAGGCTCATGTGAAAGGACTTCACAATATGCAGATGAAAAATGCTATGGAAGTTTGGAGGTTTTTTAAAGTGATATACACCTATTTTTGAGTTCATGGATGTCCACATGTTATTCTCTTGTGTTTGGTCAAGCACACCAGCAAGTGCATAAAATTGTGGTTTAAAAAAATTACCATGGGTTAAAAAATTATGGGTATGAAATAGTCTGAGTTCAGCTATCTATCCAGCTTCTATCCAAATCTATGTGATTTCATAAACTCCTCATATGAAGTAGGATTAGATTGAAATAATGAAATACTGGGTTGAAATAATGAAAATATTAAGGATTACCTACAGCCTGGGAGTGCTTATAAGCAGTAGGTAACATTAATGCCAATATCCCCTGAGGCAGGTGAAAATGGAATTGTAAGTGGTGTGATGAGAGTTCTGTATTGCTAATAAATTCATGTCAAGGTGTACTCATGTTTCTGACTATGTACTACAATTTATATGTATATTTATCAGTGGCTACAGATACAATTGATCTTTCTCAAAAGCAAAGGAAAAATTTAACAAGAGTTTGTAAAAAGTGCTCAGAGGAAGAGTGAATCATGAAGAAAGCAGATAGGAAATTCTCTCTTTAGCAGTATTCAGCAAGTTATTTTTTCTTTGTTAATGCAATATCCCTGCCATTCAGTTTGTGGTGCAGTGTGTGAGCTGCATGGATATTCCACCAGGGCAGTGTTGGATCTTGGATCAGGTGCCATTGAACCCTGCATCATTGCTGGGTACTCTGCATTCAAGTTTTAATAATACTGCAGTTATTGAGCTATGTTGCTTACAGAGATGCTATGAAGTGATGAAGTGGTGCTTCAGTTCCTCCTCTCTCCTTTTCTCTCACCCTGATTTTGAATCCCCTTGGTGAACTGAATCTGCAGAGAGGGGAGAAGTCAATCCAGTGTGTCTGATGAGAGCAGACAGCTCCACAGTGGCACTGGGATGTCTTTACATTCTGTAATACTGAAGTGTCAGGATCTGGATCAGAAAAATCCTTTTTCTTGACTCACTCTGATGTTCCCTTTCAAAATATGACATGTGAAACTGCAGCTTCTATTTCTAAAAGTTCTCCAAGGCAGGAGGAAATATGTAAAAATAGAGGAGGTTAGGTACCTGTGATTTTTGCTCTGCTGCACATCTCGGCCCACGCAGATGAGTTTGCAGTGATATCTGTGCAATTGTACCCTGGACTGGTTTCAATGAGCAGAGCTCTAGGGAATCAATACAACAATCAGTATTTTTATCAGCTGAGAAATTTTTTTCATGACTCAAGTGATATTAAGCTCAGGACTATAGAACAGCTGTGAATACATCTTGAATTGTGCAGATATGTACAGTAAAAGCAGTCATCCTTATATTTTCTAATATTACAAATACATTTATTTGTGTATTTATAAGAAGTACTGATGCTTTCAGAGTATGTCCAGGGCATACCATTTCAGTGTCTTCATTAAATCCTACTGCACCACTTCTTTTAAGCATGGACAAAAATGCCAAAAAAAAAATCATAAACCATAATGGTTTTCCATCAGAATGAGCCAGTTGGGATTACAAGCAGAGCACCTGCAGGAAATGCATCACATCTTGTATACCAGGACTTTTCCACATTTTTCAAGGAAAAGCTGCATTTAAAATTCAGCAACAGCCTTTGCTAAAATCTGCACTAATAGAACTGTTCAGCTGTGTTTAACAGCTCAGCTGCACTTGTAAAACTGCAGCTCTGTCTAAGCAGGTGCTGTGGGAATCCCCAAAGCTGGGCACAGCAGAACAGAATGGGTTTTACCTCACCCAACACCGCCAGGAGGGGCACAGGGGCTGTGCTGTGTTCAGGTTTTTATTCCTGAGCAAGGCACAGGGACTGTTCTGTATTTAAATGCTGATTCCTGAGCAGGGCACAGGGGCTGTGCTGTGTTCAGGTTTTTATTCCTGAGGAGGAGCACAGGGGCTGTGCTGTGCCCAAATGCTGACTCTGACTTATCTTGGTGATTTATCTGAGAATGAGGGCTTATTCTGCTTTGGGCTGTGCTGTTAAATTCTGCTCTTCCCTCACACTGAGAAACTGTAAGAGCAAGGCTCACCAAAGAGAATGGTTGACAGCTGCTATTTTAATGTCTTCACTATGACTTTTATCTACCACTGTGACATCCTCATCATGTATTCATTGTTTACAGACTTCTGAGTTGGTAGAAAAGTCTTTGTCATATGAGAGCTGATATTCAAGGGGTCTCTAGCCACCCCCAGGAGCCTGCTGGGAGCAGTGAGGATTCCACATCTTCTGCTTTCAATAGAGGGAAAATGCCTCATCCATAGCAGTAGCAGTAAGCCATTGTTGCTGTGGCACAGCAGTTGGTGAGATAAGATAATTATGAAGCATTAACAGAATGCATGCAAAATTAGTTGTAGCTCACAGAAGAGAATTCAACAAACTTTTCAGTGTATTAATTTTCAGCTGATCCTGTCACAACTGTGGAGAGAGAGAAAATGTTAATGATGTGTGAATATGTCAAAAAGATAGAAAAGAAGAAATGATCAATTGAACACAGTAAATATTCAAATAACAAATATTCAAATGTAACAGATCTGTAAAGCAGTTTTGTTTCTGGGTGCATACATGGACATATGAATTTCAATAATAAGATGAAATCTGGAAGCAAGCTCTTTTGAAATTACCCATTCCCTCAAAAACTCCAGAACTTACTGATTATAAAATTTAATTTTATTATGTAAATATAATAAAAAAATCAGTGTCGAAATCTTTCCATGAGATTGCACTGTATATATAGAGGATGCTTGCTTGTGGATGTAATATTTCCCACACATTGAAAGCCTCACAATGAATGGGCCTCACAACTTGTGCTGAATTTTGGCCCAGTAACACTTATCATTACAGATGTATTGTAACATTAGGAGCTCCTATTAAGCCAGAAATTTGTGTAAAAACAAACACATTCTTTCCAAGCATAAGCCTCTGCTGCTTTGGGGGGGGGGAAAAAAAAGTGTATATTTTTAGAATCAGCAATTCTTAGCTTTGTACTTTCAAAGACAGAATATCTTCATTTACATTACAAAGGTTAAAATTGTGTAAAATTGATGCTTTTTGAACAATCTTAGCCACTTTGTTATTAATACATTTTATGTGAAGGTAAAACAAATACTCCATTGACTAGGAAACCTGTTTGCTCTTTCCTCTCCACTGTGAATCTGGTGCCACATGGGAGTTCTTAATTTTAATTAATTATCATACTTGAGAATATTTTGTTGTTCAGTGCAATGATGTTTGCTTCCTTTAGCAAGAAGAAATTGTAATATGCTCAGGAACTCCCAGGTATTTCATTTAATCTTGGAATTTTCACTAGGACAGAATTTTCTGTAGCTGCACAAGAGGGCTATTTCCATTAATTAGATGGCCACTACCTTATGCCTGTAAGTGGTCTTTGGATAATGTAATGTTTATATAAACTGTATTTTGCATGATGCACTGACTACTCTTGTAATGAACAGAGGAAACCCTTTGAGACAGCTGAGATTTATGGCTTCACTTCTCTGACTTTTCTTTTTTGCACAATTTCAGTTCTCTTTGAAGTAGCACTTTTTTGCATACAGCACCTCAAGTGAGCCCTTCTACAAACATGTTAAATATCTTTAAATGGGTTAATCACATTTGAGAAATTGAGGCTGAATTATGTTGGCATGTAATATTGAATATGTAACAGAGGGGAGTGAAAATCCATATTGTACATGTAAATGAATAAAGCACAGAAGGGAGAAGGACATTGAAGAACAGTTTTGAAATATCCATTGATTAGTGATTTTGGTGATAGCTAAAAAATTGTCTAAAACATTTTATGGAAAGACTGACAAAACTGGGCAGGGGTGATTTTTATTCTGCTTAGCATACATAGTCTAAGAATTGTTGCAAATCCTTTGGTAAATTCATCTTTTTATGTCTTGCCACTTGACAGTGTTCTCTAGTTACAAATACTCTCAGTTCACCAGGTGGAATAATAATATTGGATGACTGTATGTACTGTGGAAAGTGAGAGAATGATCCAAGTGGAAATATTGCTCCATTGGGATGAAGAACAGAGAGAGAAGGTTTTGGATGGGTGGGTTAACCCCTTCCTGCCCTGCTCAGCAAGGTGGGTGTGGTACAGGGTGGTTGAATGCAGAGCTCTTGCAGAAAGGCACTTTCTGAGCTGCATTTCAGCACTGCTGCTCCCCCAGCCGGCACCTTCACTGTGACTCACCCACACCTGGTACAGGTGTGCAGGGTGCACCCCTGAGCCGCAGCAGAAACAATTCCCTTCTCTGTTCTGTGGCTTCTGAAGGCAGAATGCAACGAGCTCTTGAAAACGTGTTTAACACCACAGTGCCCTGTGCCTCAGGACAGAGAAACAGAAGAGCACAGTCTAGATTGTGTTTGAAAATCAAATTATTTATAAGGAAGACTGAGGACAAATTTTCTCCAGGTTGTTTTAGCATAAATCATTCTGCTGAATTTGACTTAGTAATGCTGGCACAATTTCTTTTTGTCTTTCAGCTGTTCTGTAGCCCTTTCTCAATTTTGTTCAGATGAACTATTTTCAAGTATTGTTTTGAGAGAGATCATAATCTAGCAGAAGGGGAAATAAAGGCATCTGGTTAGACTCTTCTTCAACTAACTATGGCCAAGAAAGTCATTAAAGCAAATTAAAAACCAAACATGGTTTTCTCACTCTTTACTAAATGCCACAGTTATTCATCTCTGGAAATGGACAAACACAATCTCAGTCAGGCTGTCATTATGAAGAGGAATGGAGAAGTTATAATTTGAATGCTAATCAAATTCTTATTTATTGGTCTCAGCTGTGCTGGTTTGATAGGCATGTGCCAACAAACTTAACAAACATTTTTTCTTCCAAAGAGCAAAGTCTGTGTTTGCTTTCTTCTCTATAAGTGATTTTTAATACACACTATTAATGAGAGACAAAATACAATACAATAAAATGAAAATATTGGTCTTGCTGAGGGCACATCCTCTGGGACAATATTGACATAATGGCTGTATTACATCTTAATAGAAAGATTTGATGGTAAAACTAGCTTGTGATGGAGAGGATTGCAGATTTTTGACATTTGCCTGAGGTGTCTGATGACAGAAAAAGAATGATTGCAAAGATGAGTAAGACAAAAGTTTAGTAAATTCCTTCAAGATGTGTAAAAATGCTTTGAAATCAGACTGTTTTATTGATTTGTTTTCTGTAGCGGTACTACAAATACTATTAGTAATGGTACTAGTGGTACTACAAATACTAGTACTGCTGTGAATATCTGAAACCACTGGACAATTATGTGATATTATGTCTTTTACCCTGTCTTGAGATTCCCATGTCTGTCCTGTTTTCCAGTGAAGCTCCTGTAAGATGCTGTCTTTAGCTTTCACTGTGCTTTAACTCAGTCTGTTATTTAGAGGGAGATGGTTTTGACTTTCTTCACATTAAAGGTAGTTGTGATATGTCATTTGGAATGCAACATGTCTTTGAACTGGCAAGTTTGTTAACAAAAAAAGGGAGAAATTCCAGGGGCAGAGGGACAATGATGAGGGCAGTGAATTCCAGTGATGAGGGCAGAGCTGGGGCTGGTTTCAGCTCTGTTCTGTGGTGCTGCTGCCTGTTTCCCTGTCCTGTTCCCCAGCAGAACAGGCTGCTGAAGCCCATACAGACACAAGGCATTAAGGATGGGTTAGCAGAGCACTCTCGCAGCTGGTGTGTGACACGAATCAGAGCTGTTTCCCCCATCTCTGCTGTTGCTGTGCTGCTGCCAGAGTGGGCTGCTCCAACCCTGGGCTCAGCTTTCTTCTGTACACACACATTTACATTGGTGCTCAGCACTCCTGCACCTCAGCAACACCAAGCTCGATGTGCTGCATAATAAAAAAATCTCATGTTCATTGCTTTGTGTCCTCTGGGGACAATCCTTGCTCCTGAGTGCAGAGCCCACACGGCACAGGCCAGCCAGACCCATGTACAGCTGAGGCACCACTGCCTGCACATTTTAGGTGTTGATATTCTGGCTCTAAGAGGAGCTGTGTGAGCTAGAACAGCAGGCCAACAACAGTAACACAGGTAGGCCAGGGAAGCTGTGGCTGCCCCATCCCTGAAGTGCTCAGGGCCAGCTGGGATGGGGATTTGAGCACTGTGCTCTAGTGGAAGGTGTCTCTGCCCATGGCTGGGGATTGAAATGAGCTGATCCTTAAGGTCCCCCCCAGCCGTTCTCTGGTTCTGTGGTGCCAGTCCTGTGTCTCCTGTTAGGAGATAGTACTCGACAATTTGTTTAAAGGCTTTACTGATGCAAGCATTCAATGCTTCTAAAACCCCCCTCTGCTGTTAATATAATTGACTTATTTTTTTAAATACTTACTTGCCTTTAGCAAATACATTAAACAACTTTTCTAATGACCATTTTGCTATCTCAGATCTTGCTGAGGACAGGCTGCCTTTTATCTTTGCCTTTCAAGAAATAACCTCACCTTAAAACTTCACCAGATTCAAAGCATGGATTTAAAGTGGTGAATTCAGGACATGGCCTGTGTATAGGTGGCTTTAATAACTTTAAAACAATGCTTACTTTCCTGGGCAAGTCCCTTCAGGGAGTTTATGGGTCACCAATACTGGATATTTAGGAGAAAAGAAAGCATTGATTTTGTGCCATAGTTGATGTTTGCCTTGCTTTTGGAGCTTTAGCCTAACCCAAGTACAATGAATGAAGGAATTTAATGCCTTTGGTTCAAGTAGGACTTAATATTAGAGTTTACAAGTGGAGTTTCTTGTGCAATATCCCCATTGACTTACACAGAGAAATCAGAATGATTTACAGTCACTGCTGGACTTTAGAATGATTCCCAGAAGTCTGAGCCCAGTAGTACTTCAATAAGCCACTGTAATAAGATATTTTATTGTTATGGCTTTGAATGTCCTGCAGTGTACGGTAATTCAGATATAAAATAATTAGAGGCAATTAAAGACCATTACAGTAAGGATTACTTTGTGCTAATGACAGACTGTTTGACTGGAGGAAAAATACTTCTAAAGTCATTCAGGGAACATGATACCTCCTGAAGGTGGGAAAAGGAGCATGCCTGAGATTTGAGTGGGAAGAAGCCTAAATAAATGAGGACTTTTTCTTTTACCATGCTCTTGTTTTCTTTAAGCATCCCCCAAATTCCAATATATCTAATAATTAAACATTTTGTTCATTAAAGATTTTCATTAAACTACAACAGTAATGTACAACTTCTTGAAAGGGTATTTCTCAAAACATAAGAAAAGATACAATATTTTGTGTTTAACTGCTGATTTTTGGTAGAAGGGTTTTATTAAATATATTAAAATCAATAATGCTAATTTTCCAACTCTGTCAGCAAAATGCTTTTAGTAAAATAGATATTTTATTTATTTTTAAATCAAATTCAGCAACCCTCAAGAGTCTGTCAGGAGAGAAGGCATTCAGCTTAGACTACTTGAAAAATACATATCACAGATGTTGTAAGTCTTGAATACTTAGGTTACAATAGCCACTTCTAATTTACAGTGTCTTTGAAAAAAACACATTATGTTGGTGATGTTATATCTGCCCTTGTGTGGAAGAAACACACTAAAATTCTGAAATTCTAAAGTACCCTCTGTACTACAATATTCTCCAAAAGCAGAGTAGGCAGGACACAAGAGCTGACTGAACAGAGAGGTTTGTTATAAAAGTAATAAACTTATATTAGATGATGCACAGATGAATAAATCTTGCCTGCTGAGTCACAGAAGTCCTGCACATCTAACAGTAGTAGAACATACTTGATAGAATTGCCCAACTGCTGCTTCTTCCTCAAGAGCCCCCAAAAATACAGGTTGTGCCCAGAATCTGAAAGTTTCCTTTCAGTCCACTTCAAATTCTTATTGTGGTCACTGCACTGTTTGTAACTTATTCTTGCCTCTTTCTTATTTGAAGAGAAGCTTGTATAGAAATAAAAAGCCATGAAGAAAAGTGAAGTGGGTAAAAATTTCTTTAGGTACAGCTGTGCATGTAAGATATTCCATGTCAGGCATCTGTCCTTCTGAGGTCCTTGGCTCTGTCTGTCACAGCAGATTACTCTGCAAGAAACCACTCACGAAGTTCTCCAAATAAGTGATTTTCTCCTTCATAGTAAACATGAAAATAAATGGTTTTACAAATATCCAGCAGGAGAGTTGTACAAATGTTAGTGCATCCAACTGCTTTAATGCATCACCATTGAAAAGAATTCAGTTTCACCAAGCTGAGTGCAAACAGCATTGCCAGATCGTCACCTACAGTGATGCTGGAGGAAAATACAGCTTTTAACACATAAACATTGGAAACTAAGGAAAATATTTGTGAGTCCACAAAGAATGAAAATGTTAATGTAGTTTTTATGTGAAGCATAAAGACAAGCTTGTAACTTAAATATTGCTCTTTATGTGAAAATAAGTGATTTTGTGTGTGATTTCTTTCTAACTCTCTTAAAACTAGTGATTATTTCTCCTCTGAGAAGTTTTTAAATAAAAAATGATAAAATTGCATCCCTGGAAATGGGGATTAGTTGCAAATTTTAGCAATATTTGTGAAGAGAACTTAAGTATGAAATGCTCTCTGGGATCTTTTTACAACCTCAAAAGTAAGAACTCTAATTTCCAGTGCTGTCTGTTATATGAATGGCTGACTCCTAAGGAATGAAATCCTTGCTGTATCCATATTTTCTAAACTGAAAGACCTTGACATAGAGTGGTAAATTTATAACCTTACAGAAACTAGAATTTAGGGTGTAGTCATGTGAATCATCCAGTGCAAGAAATGTTACTAAAGTTGTAAACATAACTGAGAAAGTTGTGTGCATTAGAAACATCAAGTAATTGAGAATATTTCCTAGACTTCTCAGTGATGCTCCATTTATCTAATTTTGTGCACTACTGCAAAAGTGATGCCTGCTGCAAAGTCCTGTACACCCTCATATCTATTCAGAATTTACCATGATCTCCTGGAAAGGAACAAGAGTCACTATTTAAGGATCTAAGCATAGTAAAACTTTCACTGAGGTGAAAAGAATCAGTTTTTTCTAGTTGTACAGATGAAAGGAAGTGAAGCATTATCTTATTGAGTTAAAAGGCAGCACATGTAAACCATTTGAATTGCCACTGTGTCAGCCACAAAAGCTCTGTCTTTAGATCATGATATCACTATCCTATTCCTACAGTGATTCTTCAGGCAATCACTGTTCTCAGAAAATCCTTCTCTTTTTTTGTAAAGAGCCATGGGTCTGGAAGCTGATTTTTTTTTTTTCCCTTTTGCTGTAGAAATGGTAATTGGAAACAAATACTTCATTCACTGTTGTTCCAGGCAAGAACATGAGTGTTTATCACTATCATCACAGCTAAGAAGCGACTGAAAAAGATGAAGGAATCTCTTTAAATCTGATAAACTTAATACCTCCAATTAGATTTTGACTAACTTTGTTTATTGCAAAAGAAATTCTGTTTTTCTTTACTCTTTATTAATTTCATAATGAAGAGGAGAGTCTCTTTTAAAATAACAGATTTTTCTTAAATAATAATAAAATATCATAATGCTGTATTTGCTTAGTTAATTTTATCCTGTTTGTATTAGCATCCTTTCTATATTAGATTGCTTTACTGTGTTCAAAGCAAGGGAAAATAAGCTTTAAAAAACCCATTCTTAAATTGATAACTGCAGGGTCTCTAGTGAAACTCTCCAGGTCCTTCTGGCTTACACTTGATTTGCTTTAATAAGGGTTATGGGGAATGAAAAACTATTGAAACTGCATTTTAAAATGCCTGGCAACAGACAGGTAGACAAGAGTTAGAATGACTATTTTTCATTACTGAGGGCCCCTGAGGACTGCACTGGGAAGAATCCTGTCTGGCCCAGATAAGAGTCTCCCAGCAGTTTAATGTGCCTATCAGTTGTGCTCAGCAGCCCGGAATCATCACACTGCAGCATTGAATAGTTCCACACCATATGCTCAGAAGGATGGGAAACGTGGGCTGTGTTGCACTTCCAAAGAATGATGATGAAGAGCATTAATATGCTGATGAAGGAGGAAAAGAAAAATAGTGAGAGTGAAATTTTGAACAGGCAAACCCACCTGTTAGTGAGCCTGGCAGATATTCTGTACTAACTCCTCTATTTCGTGTGTAAGTTTGAGTTCCCATTGGGCCTACATAAAACTAAAGTTCTTGGGATCTTCCTTTCTCTTCCTATACCAATGTGTTCTCTCTTTTGATTTTTAGACAGAAAAGAGTTAAATCATCAGAATCCAAGGGTTCATTGCATCTTTTGTTGACATTTTATCCAGCTGGCAGCCAGGAAATTATTTCTGTGCATTTGAGTCTAGTTATTGTACAACAGCTGAGTGATGGACCAAGTATGGCTTCATTCATACTAAATAACACACTGGGAGCTTGAAGGAGGAGTGGTAATGAGGGTTCTGAGAAAATGGGAGAGCAGTAAGAAAATGCATTTTCATACAGGAAATGCATTTTCATTTTATCATTTCTAAAACAATCACGGTGACATCATTACATAACATATATACAGTGGATGAACATATAAAAAACAGGTCACAAGGAGCTGATCTTGTAGCCAGCTTTTTCTGGGTGCCTCATCCAGTGGTCTTTAATACACAGAACTGTAAAGCGAGTTAGGAGTTGGTATAAACTGATGAAATTCCAGCAACTTCTGTATTTACCATGGACAATCTTCACATCTCTCCAATTTTTTATGGATTCTACTAACCTGTATACAGGAGTAGAAATGGAATGTGAGAAGAATTACGGAGTAGTTGTTAAAAACAACAGGAAAAAAAATCAAGAAATGGTTGCACAAATAAGATCTTTTAATCAATAAAAACAAACATGCCCTGGGAGGAAACAGGGAATTTCAAGTAACCCAAAAAAAATTTTTTAGTTAATGCTAGCCATACCAATGCCTTAAAGACATGCATGTATTTAATGATCTTCTCTGATATCATTACAGCAATAATTTTTCATAACATAGACACAGATGCACTAAATTTGCCAGGATTGTGAGGTATAATGGCTTGTACAGTGTGCTTTTCTAAAGAGCACTGAAATCAAATTCACAGATTCAGACAGCTTTGAAGAACTGAGTTGTCTGCAGGCTGAATAGATGTCTTAGTTTGGGAGGATGCTCTCATTTTCCTTTGTCACTGTAACAAAAGTCACTGATTAACAATGCATTCAACTGTTATGAGATAAATGACAGGGCTTTTCACATTTCTTCTTTTTTATGTCATCCTTTTGGCTTTCTGATTACTCATGAATTTTCCTTAGTACTTTCCCTCTATTCCCAAATAAAAATTAAGGGTAGATATTATGTTTCAGTCCTTATGAGGTTAAGTTCCAGCCTAGTGGAACTAAATGAATATTTGTTCTGATTGTCTAGAGAAGAATGCAGATTATAATTTTTGAAATATAACCTCTTAACATGAGATTATCTAAAAGTAGTGCCTCCCTCTGATTTATGATTATTAGGATTTTGTTATGGTTTGTAAAGAAGGTATCAAATTGCTGATTTGGGATCAATAGCTTGTACCAAAAGCCTGCAAAATATTAAATGTAATGCATTTTAACTTTGGTTTTCTTCCTCTTCTGAACTGTCTATGTACTGTTCAAGACAGTCAAATGTGTCTGTTCTGTTTATTAAAATTTGCAGTACTGTTGACAGGCCTTAGTTAACTTTAGTGATCTGTTGGATATGGTGGGCTTGTTTTTATGGATTTTTACCAGCATAACTGTTCTCTATTACACTGGGAATCATCTGTCCAGGGAGGTGGTGGAATCACAGTCCCTGGATGTGTTTACAAAAAGCCTGGATGTGGCACTCAGTGCCATGGTTTAGTTGATGAGGTGTTAGGTTAGGTCATGTGTTGGACTTGATGATCCTGAAGGTCTTTTCCAAGACCTTCTGTGTGAGTACATTGTTCCCATCAATGTCACTGAGGAAATATTTGTCTTTTCCATTTCATGTTTTCTTCAGTTTATGAGAGTATATTTTCAATTTGTATGGGGGAAGGTGTCAATAATTGTGAGTGACAGGTATGGAAATCAAACAATAGAGCATTTCCCTTCAGACAGTTTTTGAAAAATAAACATGAAAAAGTACCTTTTGTGTCTTTAACTTACTCAATAGTGTTTACTTTCTTACTTGATTCCTTCCTTTCATTTTTTTTCAGTTCTCCAAATTGAAGTTTACTCTTGCGTTCTCTCTGCTATGCTAGCAAATTTCAATTTCAAAGCAGTGAAAAAACGAATTTAATAATTTCTATAGGATGGAATCACCTGCCTTATATGACCTGTACTTTCCAAAATCTTTGTCTCATCAGTTACCTCTCAGAGAAGTGAAATATCTGGTTTGAACAAGTCAGATGTTTCACCACTCAGCATGTGTTTCTTTTCCATACCAGAGCTGGTACATATTAATGAATGTGCAATTTCAGGGTGAAGTTGTCAGAATCTCTTCCCCATGATGGTGAACCCCCTGTGTCACTTTGGGGTTGCAGTGTGCTGCTTGGTGCTCACTCCCACAGAATCCCTTGGGGTTGGGTTTGATAGAGAAGTGATATTATGTCAGAAGTCCTGGACTTTAGTCTGTGTTTGACCATGCAACTTGTAGTAAATTTTCTCACGTTTCTTGGCACTTGTTCATTGCATTCAAAAATTCTTGCCTTTATCTGGAGCAAACACAAGTGTTATACTTGCTGTAGTTATTTTTTTTAGGACAGAAGAGTGTGAAACTGGCTAATAAATGGAAACTGTGCAGGTACCTTGTGTGCTGAAAGCTTTTTCTGGAGAAATGATTAAATACATTGAATTCCACATCTGATCAATATAAAAAGTATTCTGGCTGTTGCTGGACCCAGCAAATATTTTCATCAGATTTGGCTTCAATCTTTAGTGAGACATGTTTACAGAACCAATTTCTAAATGCTTCTCTTATCAAAGGAAGTTTTTATTATTTTTGATAAAAAATTACTATCTCCTGAACTGCATTATTTAAAATTGAAATAGAAAGCTATTTTCTTTCAGCTCCTTTGAAAACTCCCTAAGAACCTTTCCTTGAATAAAACATATTCTCTTTGATTCCAACAGGCCTGCTTTCCGCACTTAATGAAGCATCTTTGTAACACAACAGGTTTTAATTCTTTTTCCATTATCACCCTCACTCTAATTCCACCAGAGCTTCCTATGTGAGCAATTCCTTTGTTCAGAATGTAGCTTTCTCTCAAACAAAGAAGCTGAACCAGAATTTCTGAATTTATGGCACACTTGTTAAAAAGCCAGCTGCACTGCGTAGCCCCAGGTAACAGCTAGTGAGCAGGATTCAGGTACCAGACACTCACATGGCCACGTGTGTGGGATCCCTTAGGGGCTGCATCCATGCTTTCCTGTTCAGCTGAGCCAGAGCTGCCTCTAAATCTGGGGCCAAGAGCAGCAGAAGGACCTTCATCCCCTCTGAGTTACAGATTAGCTCATTATGTTCGCCCTGTGCACTGCACAGCTGCAGCAGTGACAATGGGGCTGCAGACAGGCAGGGACACAGCAGTTCAAGGCACCTGCTCTGTTCCAATCACAACTTCCAGATGTCAATGCTTGTTCTCTTTTGGTTCAAAATCAATCTGTTTGGATCTTAAAATTGCAGCATTCCACTCTCCTTGCCCCTCAGCTCCTATTTCTTCTGCCTGTATCTCATTGCAGTAGCCCACCTTCTGGAGCACTTTCTCTCACTTGTGAATTTACAGGGAATGTGGCCTGGCAAGAAACCAGTCGTGCCTTTCTGCCAGTTCCTCCTTCAGCTTTATTTCATCAGAGTCAGGAGTAAGTGTGATTACAGTAAGTGCAGTTATTGATATATTTTCTTCATTTTGAGATTGGACTGTCTAATTTGGCAGCTTTTGAAGTGTGTTGCTAGCTCAGATGGGAAACATTTTGTAGAAGGGATGAGGTTTTTATTTGAAGGTGTTAATGAAATAACAAATACATAAACAAAATTCTAACTTCTTATTTCAAGGTGGTTCATTATTTAGGGAGAGAATTGAAAGACTGCAGCAGTCCATACTAGAGCTTTTTGTTTGTTTGTTTTGATGTTACTGCATGTCTGTCTAGGTTAGGGTTACTTTGTGAGGGTGAAATGAGACACTAAAAGAATTGGTGGACTATATTGTTTTGGTTTTTTTCTTCATAAGAAGAGTAGCAAGTAGTGTCTTTCCTCCGTTTGCTCAATTTTTATATTATATGACTTTTTATATTTTCTTTCTACACATAGACAGGAGGGATTGTGGCCAACACTGTGACCAGAACATTATTTTTCAGTGATATGGATTCCTCAATCATTGTAATATGGGAATGAGAACTATCAGAGCAGCAGTTTAGTTCCTGCACTCAAAAGGTACAGAATTACCCATCTGTCCACTGAGTTATGCAAAGGTGGCATTTTAGGATGGACACCTGTTTGCTTTGCAGTAATGTTGTTCCTATTCTTTATTTTGAATGCAGAGTCTTATCTATTTAGATAAAATCTGTGAGGAAAACAAGGCCTCAGGGAAAGATCACTGTGGTAGGCATCAACAGAGTGCTAAATATATGGAAGGCTTTCTGCAAAGTGCAGTGAAAAGCTGCATTGGTCTATTGCCTACTCTTCTCCTCCCCATTCTAGCTGCTTACACACTTTCTTCCTTCAGGAGGTAAGCAGGGTACTTCTGCTTAGTCTGAACTGCTCATTCACTTAAATAATTTGGTCAGTGCTAAATCAAATTGAGTGTGTAAGTTCTACATCCACATATCAAATTACCAATTATCAAATATCCCATTGCCAACCATTCATCTATTTTTTCACCTGCTTGACCAAATATGAGGCAGGCAAGAGTTTGCAATGTCTGAAAAAGTGGGTAATGGAATGGGTCTCCTTAGGCTTTCCCAAACAGCTCTGTGAAATGTTCATGTAACTCTGTGGGGCAGCCTGTGCATGGGGCAGAAGGGGAGTGCAGGCATTATCAAGGACAAACTTGCTTTGGCATATTTGCTGTTGTTTGAAAAACATTTTCCTCTCACAAATAAAAAATAAATTGCATATGGATGAGGGGTTCTATTGCACTGTTGATGGTTTATATTATGGTGTACACATTCTTTCTTTACTCTGTTCTACACTGCCTGATAGGAGTGTATTAAGGAAAGTGACTTTGTTTTGTCTTTGTTTCTCAGAGATACAATGACTGTGATAGAGCTTATTTGTTTCTAGATAACATTGTGTTTATATGTTTGATATGAAAGCCAGTATGAATAGATGTGCTCTGCTCTTGGAACTAAAGGCAAAGAGATTTGTCTCCCCAGGCTGAGATTGAGTTCCTCAGCCTCTGGAGCACCCTGAGAGTACTTTGAGAGATGTTAACCCTAAAGAAGATCTTGTAGTGTAAGAGGAGCAAACTCATCACTAGGCTTCATCCTTATCAAATTTCTTGAGTCCAAACGATCAGGCACTGATAGCCAGGACTGTGTGGAACTTCAATGTTATCTACTCAATATCCGTGAGAAGTGACTTTAGATGGAAAAGCCTTGTGTGTTTGTCTGCATCAATGTTATTGAGGAAGGACAGTGAGACATTTTGAACAGCAGGAGTGTAAAAGCCATGGGAACAGAAGTTTTATTTTTGACCTGATTACCAATGGGTGAAATGAAGTTGTTCAGTTAATCTTCACTAATTTGGTCTATGCTTAATTTGGTGTCCCTCATTTGTCTGCTGGCATCAGAGATGGAGCACTCTGTTACACGTGCACTCACCACTGTGCCACCACCTGGGTTGGCAGATATGCACACCCTTAAGAAAAGATGATTTGGGATGATAGTTTTGGTTGGTTGTATTTGGCTTTTTTTTCATTTGTTGTTAATGCTTTCAGTGAGGGTTTGGGGGGTTTTCCCCCCAACAGATCCTGATCTATCAATTTTTATTTTTATTTATTTTGGAGTAATGATGATGAAAACAGTTATGATTGCCTTGTTTAATAGAAGATGCCTGTTGTATAGCACCTTAGATTATTCAGTCCAACCTCCAGCTGAAAGGACAAGCTTTAAAATAACATACCTCAGGTTCTGTGGATTTTGTTTAAAAGAGAAACAAATGAGTCAGCAATATTTCTTTACAGTTAAAAAAAATTAAATATTACTAGCTGCTTTGAAATTGTGTCCTGTTGTGCATCTATCCTGAAGTGTATTTGAAAACGTGTCTCATAGAACTCATGTAAATACTATATCACGATAAAATGTGGTTTCTAAGATAAATGTGGCCTTCAAAGTTCCTAGTTGAGATCACCTTAGCCAGACAAACACTGTCTTTATGCTAATGTCACTCTTTAGATGAAGCTCAAGAGCTGTAGGTAGGAACACAACATGTATGAAATGATCAAACACATAGCTTACACTATAAAACAGCATAAAACCCAAAAGGTATTTTTAAATCCTCTTGCACAGGGATTTCTGAATGTAATTCCATATCTTCTCACTGAGATAAAAATATTCTCTGTGGATTACTCTAATTAAGCTATATTAGATACAGCTTAAATTTATTTTGAAAATATGTTTAATTTTAATAAATATCACATTAAATTTCCAGATATGTTTTTGTGTCTAGAATTGAATACAGCTTGCTCAGCTTGGTTGAGGTTTCAGCAGCCTGGTAATTTTCCATTCTGTGTCCTGGGGTTTTTTGTAGGTTCTGTTTGCTGAAATATTTAAGTAGCAGACTAGAGGAGATAAAGGCCAAATATTGAAAAGCTGTAGAGCATTGAGATAAAATTCAGTAAAAAATGGCCAAGATAGCATAATTTAGACGCCCCACTGCAGGAAGAAATATTCTTTATTCCAGCACAACACTGACATTTTTGTCATGAACATTTATTCTTTCAATGGGAAAGGCTCAATATATAATATCATGGCTTTTTTAAGCTGCTTGAACATTGTCAGGCCAATTGGCAGTGATTGCTGGGCCAGGACACCTGTGGCTGACTTCAGTCACCAGCAGAGAAAGGCTTCAGGCAGGGCTGGTGGGGATGAGCCCGCACCCACCGTGGCAGTGAGCGCCTCGGGAATGTTCCTGGGGCTCGGGGCTGGCTCTGGGGCCGGTGCCCCTCTGGGCATGGAGCAGCTCCAGCCCGGTCCTGCAGCTCCACCCAGGCGCGGTTTGGCTGTTCTGCCCTCGGGGTAACAGCGCTGGGAGCCCCAAACCTGGCTGAGCCCTACTCTTACCCTGAAGGCTTCTGTTCTGAACAGAGGAAAATTGAACCTTTTTGTCTTCTCTGACAGACATTTCATGTGCACAGAGAAAACTGGCTTGTGCAGGGTTTAGCCCCTGGAGCTGAGATGTTGCAATAGTTAGTTTTCTGGTTTGTTTTATTGAATTTCTAATTCCATTTAAAATAGGGGCAAGAGGTATTTTGGGGGCACTTTCCTGTGACAGCTTTGCTTCTAAGGTCAAGAGCCATATTAGAGATGTAGGACAGTCAGAAGGGGAACAAAATTGACAGTCCACAAGTGAGCGAATATAATGGAGGAAGAAAATTACTGTGCTCTTCTTGCCTGTAGTTAAAATGTTGAGTACAGAAGTACATCACATGTATGTGTGTTTTTCTCCTCAATCTTTTTTTTTTTCAAGGCATTATAATCTGAATGGTTTAGCATATTTAAGCTTTAAATTGATATAGTTTAAATTTTGAGATTGAAGTTACCACTAATCCAGGTGCCAAAACCTTACACTGACTTTGTCCTGAGTGACACAGAGCTTTTAGTGGGACTCAAGATAACACTTAGAAATGTAGAAAGAGTATAATTTGCTATAATATATTTCTGTATGGAATCAAAAACTTTCACCTGCCATCTGGTGGAAAAAAATTGAAAAGCTACAATATGTGAACCTCGTAACTAAGGACTACACCTGTTTTCTACTTGCTTCTAGTATAGAAATATGCAGTGCTATTTCTATTTAAAGAAGATTTTACATTTACATTTCTGACTTCTTTTCCATGTATGCTACAACAATAAGAATTTTTTTGGTCCCATTTTTCTTCCATCAGTAGGGCAAAAGAGTAATAGTTCACCAGTTCTTCATATTTGCTTGAATATAAACCATCTACCCTTCATGGTCAGAGCATGCTTGTAGGAAATAAAACAAGGCAGATATGATAGGAAAACATAAAAATGTATTGATTAAACCCTCTGGGAGGTTTGGTTGTACAGTAATATTCAATCACATGTCACCTGCAGTACACCAAATAAGTTTTAAAAGCTTTTAATATTCCATATCACAAAATAAATCACAGAGGAAATCACTGGCAGCAGCAGTTCTCTCTTAATCAGGAATATTGCTATAATGAGCACTATATTCTTCCATTAGAATTATGGTTTCAAAAATAGGGTAGGAAAAAGTTCTTAACTTTGCTCTTAGGAGAAAAATTTCACTTAAGGCTGGGAACTGCCAGTGAGTAGTTAAATTTAAGTGTGCATTTAAGTAGCTGCCAGTTTTAATTGTGGCAGTCCCCCAGCAGGGTTGTGGACATTTGAGCTGGGTTCTCTTTGGCTACTTGTGCTAGTAAATGCTCCAGTTAAGGAAGAAGTTCTACTTTGCTGCTGGACTAGTGAAAACAAGCAATAAAGCAGTGAGATGAACCTTCATGTTTTTACTAGGATCTGTAGCTCTGACAGCTTTAAGAATAAAACTCCTTTTACTACAAAGTGAGGAAATTGACTCTGAATATCATAGAGACAACAGATGTGAATCAGCACGATTTTTTTCACCCATTTCAGTAGGCCAGCCTCTTTATAATCTAAAATAACTACAATGGCAGCATTTAATTAGGGTTTATCCATAATTATGAATAAAAAACAATGTTGAATTTATGGGGTGTTAACTACCCACATTAATTTGTTATGTGGAAAAATCTGAAGCTGATTAGCTATCACCTGTAAAGACTTTTCTTTCTAGATTGTCCGCATGGGAGCTCAGCAGGAGTACCAAACTCATGCTAGATACACAATCTACCCAAAAGTCCTCTGAAGAAAAAGTGTCTCCCTATGAGCTTTTGGCCTTCAGAAGGTATTTATACTGAGCTATTCCATCTCCTCTGAGAGAGGGAAATGTCCACAGTCTATATTGATCTCAATGCTTGTGTAAAGATTTTATTCTTGAAGGCTGTGGTGTAGTTCTAGGCACTATTAAAAAGTCTGGGAGTTTTACCTGTCCCTTAGGTTTTGTTCTAGTACACAGGGGATTCATTTTGGAGGATATAATAGGTCTTAAGCTTGTCAGTCTGCACTATTTATTAAACCATTAAACTGTTTTCAAGTTGTTTAATAAATAAATGATGACATTTTAAAATGTCAGCAGGAGTCCATGAAATCTTCCAGACTCAGAAATTATGTAAGGTCTAAACATGCTTGGTTCTGATTTGTCCAACACAGAAGTGAGGTGCCTGTGCACCTTTTGAAGCTGCAGGTTAAAGATCCAGGACTGGCCCTAGTTAATTTTTGTGTAGTTTAATTTTTCTTGCACTGTATCTCATTATTTCAAATAATCTCACATCAGTCATTGTAAACACCATGAATAGGAAAAACCCAACAACAAAAAAGCCCCCCTGAAGCAGCAGAGATCAGTGATAGGAAATGTAACACCAGGTTAATTCAGCAGATTTATAGAGGCAAATAATGCCTGAGCTTGGAAATGGATTTGTCATCGTATTGCTCCCAAAACAATGGAAACTTTATAGAAGATCGTAGAATCCATTCTTCTCCTCCTTCAAGCTGTTACACTCTAATGCAGTAAATTACTAATCTAAATACTTGGCTTTTCCAAAGATCACTGCCTTTTACCTGAAAGGGATTATCCATCTAATTTTATTTAATTGGCTTTAGGCATCAGGATGACTTCAGGGTGCAAGTTATCTGTGCTGTATAACAGTTCCTCCCTTGCAGTGAGCTTGCATATTTAGGAAAGGTTTCACAGAGACTTGCTGCTGTCCATAATGTTGTTACCACTTCTGTTTTCTTCTCCAGGCCCATTAAATAGACATTAATTTGTAGCATTTTTTCACAGCTGATATCTTGCAATGTGTTTTTTCTCATTAAAATATATATTCAGTATAAAAATGAAACATCAAAATGCTATTATGGGTTTTTCACTGAACTCTTTTGTTGTCTGTCTGAGCATGTCTTGTGCATTTAAATAATTAATTTTCTTTTTCAATATCTAGTGATGATATTCTTTGCAGCTGATATTTCCACATGAAAATTCAATTACTTTTGTAGCTCTGAAAGATTTGGGGTGCATAACAACTTTGATAATTAACCCAGTGTTTTGCAGGATATTGAAAGAGATGTTTAAGGATTACAATTGAATTGCTTTTTGTTGCAGTCTTTGTTTGCAATCTTACAGCTGACTGGCATTCATTTTGTTTGGTTGGTTATTGTTTTTGCTAGAGGTCCTGAAGAGTCTTGAGTATAATGCCAGTTTTCCATTCCTGAACAACGTTTTGGTGTAGTCCAGGTTTTGCTAAAATAACTAATGAATGTGCAGGGTGTAAATGCTAAATAGCATAATTAAAATATTAAATAAATTTTTAGGACCAGAAATGGCACAAAAACACTAGGTTTGCCATACCTTCATGGAGTTTACCTGCTCCTATATTTTTTGCTCTCAAATAAGTTTTTACTCTCAAATAAGAGCATTGCTGAAGAATTTTTTTTTCCTTTGTACTGAGGAACATAGAACAAAAGACCAGAAGCTTTTGATTTTCCCACTGGAATCTTAGTTCAAGAAGATCAGTGTGGTTTACAAGATACTAAACTTGTTTCAGCAGGCATTTTCCCCCCATAACTGTTCAGGTAAATGTTACTGCCAGTTCATGCTTAGGAACCTTGCACAAACAAGACCCCCTGTATCCTTATGAGAGAAATCTGCTTTATTTCTTTCATGGTACAAGCTGTGAAGTTGGACAGAGTTTGTTTTGCTGAGGACAATGGAAAGCCAGGAGGAGCCAGGCTTGGAAGCAGTTCAGGTGAACAATTAAGATCAGTGATCAGCTTTCCAAGGGCTGCTTGTGGCCAGGGTTTCCCACCAGGGCTGGGGCTGTTCCTGCCTCCCCGAGCAGAGGGCAAGGACAGGTGCTCACTGCCTTGGCAGCTGAAATGCAATTCCACTGTTATTCCTGCAGGGTTGTGAGAGGACCTTCCATTTGCCATTGTCAGGTGGAGGCATTTCTCCACCTCTGAAATAAAATTTGCAAGGGATATTTGAAATGAGCCAGTTATATGAAATTTATTAGTGCAAGCCCAAACTGCCTTTCCTCATTTTGTCATTTTCCTTTGACATAAACCCATAGCCTATGCAGATTCCAACTTGCTTACAATTCAGGTAACTTCTACAATGGAAGAATAAGCTTCTTAACAAGATTGAATTTGCTATTGTGCAAGTTGCAAGCTGAACAAACAGAGATTGGGCAAATTTCTGCTCATTCATGTGCCTCTTTTAAAAAACAAATACCAGTTTAATATAAATGGAAATGAGAGCAATGTTAGTGTGGACATAAATCTTGATCTATTGTAACCTAATAATGAAAGCCACTCTTTCAGAGTCTAGATAAATGAAATAAAGTCATAGGGTGCTTTGGGTTTTTTTAATAAGAATAAGAAACATCACTTGATTTGTTTCCTTTTATTTGCTCACTGTGATTTCAGACAAAGCCATTATTTATGGAAAATCAGTTGTTTGTCTCAAAAGAAAAGCAGGTCATCCTATTCTACATATTGTGTAATTGTTTCTGGTAAAAGATAGAAATGATGTGGCCAGATATTTGAAAAGAAAGTTTCCTGGCTGACTTCATAAACTTTAATATTTATATAACCTTTAAGCAGGCAAGAGACTATGCCTAATGACAGTCAACTAACAGCTTGACCTTTATTGAATGGAAGAATGGTAGCACACTTACAGGAGTTTCATTTCAACAGCAACCTAATGTTGAATTTCTTTGGGCTATTAATGTACAGTGAGCACACGGAAATTCATCTGGAGCCTGGAAATGTATTATTTCCATTAAATAAGTCCTGCACAACTGAAGAGTAGAGAATTTAAAAAGCAGTCACCTTCAGATTCTGTATTTCTATTTTGATGATCTTGTTGAAAATTAAATGTGAAATATCTCAACTTCCTAAAAATATTAGAAGGGGTATATGCAAATTGGCTATTACCATGTCCAAAATCTTTATGTTAATCAGCAGTTCAATAATTTGTATGTGTATGCAAAGCCTAAACACTGTTATTTTTTCCCTGCCTTTCATAGAGGAATTAATCATACTGTCAGAGCAGTTTGAAATAATTATAAAAGTGAGTTTGAAAGATTAAATACTTTCAAAATGCTTAACTGAGATGTTTTCCTCAAACATACAGTAGAAGGACAAATAATATTTGAATGTCACTGGATCCTTTGTGATGATTTAGAACACAGCAAAGCAATTATTTTCTGTAGGAGGTTAGTTTTAAATAGCTATTGCTAGTTTAGAACAGTAGTACATAGACAAACATTAAGATATCTTACTTTACTTGATGAAAGTGTCCAGAATGTGGTTGTGAGATGTAAGGAGACAGTTACAGGAATCATTTGCACAATTTGGATTGGCCTTTGGGTATTTTGTAGTTATTTATGTTGCTTTTTTGCACATAGTTTCAGAGAGAGTCTCTCTAGTTACAAAGAAAAAAGTCTAAAGTATATGAGTAGTCTTTATTCTATATTCTTGGTCAAGATGACATAGGCACTTCTGCCAAGAACACAAAGACCTTTCAAGTATTTTCATAAGCTTGAATTCAATATCCAAGTAAATTAGTGAGAAATAAATATCACAGGAGTGCTGATGCAGCTATGCAGAACAGAAAATACAGAGAAAACCCAGCCTTGTTACACAGACACCTCGGGTGCTTCCAGAATTCCTGGATGTGGTTACAGGGCAGGCCCGGCACTCTGCAGAGAAAGCCAAAAAACCCTGAAACTCTCCACTTTGGAGGGGAAAAAAGCTGAGAGAACTATAGAATAGAGGTCTGCAAAACTGCAGAGGGGTTTGTTAAGCTGAATAGAGAGCAGTAGTTGATTGCTGTAAGAGAACTCCAGATGCCAGTAGGAGAACTGCATAAAGCAGATGGGGGGACACAAGGTTTCCTCAGGGATAGGAAGGGTTGGTGATTCTGGTACCAGGAATTTGGTGTTCCAGGAGCCTGTGCAGGTGGGCAGCACCAGCAAGTTCACAAACCAAACTCATTTTATGGACTGCAATCCAGGGATTATCCCTGTTTGTCCTCTTCTTTTCCTTGTATCCAAGACAGACTCCTGAGCTAGGAAGACAAATGCTCTGACTCAAAGCGTTTTTTACTCTTGCATATTCCTTTAGTGTGACAGTAAAGATGAAGAAGAGGTTTCTTGCCATCTAGCAGAACTTAATTTAAAATAATGCTCATAGTAAGTCTCCATTAAGTCACTGAAAAAAAATACTTCGGTTGATTTATAAAACAACTGTTAGAAAACTAATTTTTGAACGGGCAGTACTTTCAGTCTTGAGGCCTGTAACTATTTTAAAGGAAACTGCTTTCTATTGAATTTAACTGACTGGAATCCCTGTATAATCCATTACACATTCTCTGGCTTTCATTTTGGAGAATAAATTTCATGGAGAGGCCAGAATTGCATAACCTTCTGAAATCGTGGATTTCCAAGTATGAGAATAAGCCTCTTATGTAAGCAGGGACTCTTAGGAATGGAGTATTTCCATCTCTTCACTGCTATGATTTCTGCTGAGGAGCACATGCTCAGCCCCCAAGCAAGAGAACTCCTGGTCCTGCAGCTTGGGTGGGGTATTTTGGCTAAGCCACCCACTGGTCCCATTTTGGAGTTGTATCTGCAGGTACCTCCAGCCTCTTGCTCTCACTGAGACAGAGGAGAAGCTAAACATCAGCAGAAGGTTGTCTGCTAAAACAAGCTGAAATTACAGTGTTTCAACTTTTTTCCTTTTTTAATTCCAAATTCTGCTTTCCCACATTGCATTTGGCTTTCACATAAATTAAATCTTTACAGAGAGCACTTTGAGCAGCCTGCAGGAAAGGTATCACTGTGTGAGCTGAAGTGAGCCAGACTTGGCTTCATGAAGATGCTCTGACACTTAAGCATAAGGAACTTTAACAAAATCAATGCTTCTAATTATTGTTTCATTACTTCATATGTGTTCCTATAGTTTAAAAGGTTTAATAAATCAGAAGGCCAGAACAAAAGAATTATGTTTGCAATTGACCTTTCATTACCTTGTCTTGCACTTGTAGGCCTCCAACGCATAACTAAATGGGCACAGTTTAAATGTATACAATGCAGAAATTCAGAATTTAAAATACTGTAAAAGTAGCTATTTTTTCACACCTTAGTTTAGCTTGGATATTTTTAATTTATAGGGTTTTCAATTCATGGCTATATTGATACCTACAGTATTTTTTTATCAGCATTTGAAGACTCATCAATAACTGTAATTGTAGTCCAATATTAAAATCTATGTTTCCCTGTCGGAAAATGCAGGTAGGTCTCCTTAAACTTTTTCCATTGCCTGGAGGATAGCTGATCACCAATTTCTGGTGCAGTCCTTCTCTGCCTGTGGGCCTGAGCATGTTTGTTGCCTGCCATGCTCTTCATTGCAGAGATGAGATCTGACTCCTGGAGTCAAGCACTTGGCTTTATACTCCTCCTCAATATGCTTATTAAAATGAACCAGAGGTTAGCTCATTTTAAAGGCCTGAAGAAGAATTATTAAGGAGCTGATTAAGTCAATTATGCTGCTTAGGGAATCCTTTTTGCTGTGTTGTTGTTAGCCAGGAACCTTAATAGGACAATTAGGATTAATTAAAATCAGCCTGATTGATTAGGATATATAAACCTGCACGTGAGCTGTAGCTGTGTGGTTGTGTTTGTGCAGCCTGGGAAGGGGGGCACTGCATGCTGAGGTTTGTGTTTCTGCAAATATTATCTGTATGCAGGCAGGAGCAGGCTGATTTGAGGGTGCAGTTGGTTTTGACAGAGATGATTCCACATCAGAGAATTAAATTTTCTGCATCTCCCTATTGGGATTAACAGGACATGAGACTGAACAAAGAAACAGCAAATGGATTTTGCTGTATATATGTGTAAAATGACAAGGGGGTGGGAATCAATCCTTATTTGCCTGTAAGATGGTGTGATTTAAGCTCACCATCATCACTTGGGGCCATGAGCAATAATGGCTTAATGGCAATGGGAGATGGGGGAGAAGGGCACACAAATGAGGAGTTTGTGCTGCCCCTTGGGACAGCCTCTCCTCCAGGGGATGTAAGCTCCCAGTCAGGTGGCTGAGCTGCCATCAGAAATCAGTTTCTGCATGCAGCACCGCCATCTGACCATGCTGGTGTCTTCGGAATGTTATTAAATGGATGATGTCCAAGAAAATTTGAACACTGCTGTAATGGCTGTTTTAAGCTGTGCCAATAGCACAGTTAATGGATGCAGCCATATGCTCACAAGCCCTGGGATCCTCACCTTTCCCGGGGTCATGCAGTTTGTGTGCAGACACACGATGGGAGAGAACACCATGGGAATGGTCACGTGGCTTTGCATCTTCTGGGCAAGGCACAAGGGTCTTAAGTCCCTCGCTCTTTCAATGACCAAGCAATGCTCTCCTTGTTTAAAGCTCTCACCTGCTTTTTGTACATTGATTGATTTTGATTACTTCTGGAAACTTTTTATAATTTGCTGTTCTGTCTCCTTGAAATGGCTTTTTTTCTAAAAGGAAACTGATCTCCTGTGAAAAAGGTTATCTGAGGAATGAACCTTAAAGCTTCCTTTGTTTTGCTGCCAATGAGCATAAGTAGCTCCACTATTTGTTCTGTGTCTTTATCCAAGATTTTTTCAGTCATTTCCTATGTAGGGAAACATCCAAAGAGTCTTCACTAGACATCAGCAAGACTTTAATCAGCAACAGCATTTTTTATTCTAAGCAGTTGGATGAGTGTTATCAGTCAGAATTTCTTTCTTCAGGTGCTTCAAAAGAACCTGTTATCTATTAATGATCTAGAAAATTAACTAATCTTTCAAAACAATATTTATAAGCATCTCTTCATTTATTACACTCCTGAACTAGTGCATATCTAAGTAAGTGTGCTATCATGTGTGTAGGTGGAATATCTTATTATTCCACGTACTGGTAAGATCCATTTCCAGGAATGCTTATTCCATCTTAAAGAATGTCTTCAAATATTATCTCAGATGTCAGTCCAAAGGAAAATCAGCTTTTCACAATATTATTTGAAATGTTAAGGTTCTTTATTTTTATCTCATGCTGTTAGGAAATACCAGAGGAGTTCCTGTTTTCAATAAATAGCATTTAACAAAATGTGGTGTTTAACTAAATAGCATGTTATCCTGTGATATGCAGTCTGAAGTTATCTGTGCAGTCCTGGGGTGTCTTAATCTGCAGAGTTTCTGCTCTTTAAGACAGTGATAGTAAGGAGAAAGAGATAAGCAGGAGATAATGGTGTCACTGAAAAAAATCTCATACACTTTTAATCCTGATAAAAATATTTATTTCTGGGGCTAATACCCAATAAGACTCAGTAAGTAAGAATATCCTAGTTCCATAATCTAAGAAGGAAAAAGTAATCATCCCCAAGATTAATTTTTTTTCCTGAATTATGTTGGAGTAAATCTTAGTAGAATCCTCACAACATCAAGATATTAAGAAGATAGTGGATGCCATCTATTTTTATTGTGCTCTCTAAAGTCTAATGCTATTCTGAGAAGTTCCTGTATATTGTCGTGACATGCCTGAAAAGTCCCAAATCCCTTTCAGAGATTGTAATTGTGGCCATCTCTGGCAGTAAGTAACCCTTAATTAGGTCTTTGTAAACTTCAATAAGTCAAAACAATAGGGGAATAAAAAAAGCTTAAGAAACCACATCTATGTGGTATCCCACTCCCAGTTTTCATTACTGATGCAGAAAAAGATTATAGAAAGCTTTGGTACTTATTTCCCTTAATTTTTTGACGGACATTTTTACAAGCTACCTGTCATTTTCAGGACTTTATTTACTCTTGAACGTCCTCACCCAGTGTTTACAAGAAATTGTATCTGCCCTTTAAATCTGAAGTATTAATAACTACATTTTTACATAATATAATACGAATCAATAACTTAAAATTCCCTGTTTTCACCAATAGGTGGTGGTGCTAGCTGGTTCTTTATCTGTTGCTTCTTCAAACTTCAGGGCAACTTACTGTGAAAACATCTGCATGTTTCTGGCATTAAATAACCTAGAGATGGGTAATTTGAGAGGCTTGGAGCCAGGGTGCCATGGCTGCAGGAGGAAATGCAGCCCCTGTGAAAGGATGAGCAGTGCTGTGGTGATGGAGAAGATGCAGAAAATGCTCTCCACTCTCTCTCCAGACTGCTTCAAGAACAAACTCCCTCTGGTTTTAGTTGCTGTTGGAATGTCTTCCATTGAAGAAACAATCTGAAAATGTTGCCAGTCACCTGGGCTCTCCCCTGGTTGCCAGTTCCCAGTTTGAGGTGGGAGCAGCAGGGTTTGTGAGTGCACAGAGTGAATGCTTGGAGTCCAAGAACAGAACATGGTCTGTGAATGGATAAAAGGCTGTGAGAGAGAGGGATTTTTTCTAGGCAGTGACCAAAAGTACTGGGAGAAATGGCGGTCACATCTGAAGCAAAACCCAAGTGCATCACTCAATTATGAGATTCACACATACAAAAAATGAACATTACAGTAGGTGAGTTACAATGCAAAAAACATTGGAGTAAA
Organism: Zonotrichia albicollis; assembly: GCF_047830755.1. Classification (NCBI taxonomy): domain Eukaryota; kingdom Metazoa; phylum Chordata; class Aves; order Passeriformes; family Passerellidae; genus Zonotrichia; species Zonotrichia albicollis. The sequence goes on from NC_133832.1 coordinate 10,515,616, forward strand.
AGCACACATGGTATGTTGAACAGGAAATGAGTAAGAGAAATATTGTTCCTTCCTTGAATTCCCCCTTTGATGGGAGCTTAGTGGTTGCAGAAAAAGTGTTTATTTGGCCATGATGTGCTCTGAAGTTGGTGATGTGACAGGCAGACACTCTGGGGGCCACTTGGGCTTAGCTCTAGGCCTTGTATTGTAATAAGCAGTTTCAGCAAGCCACAAGTTCCTCTAAAAGAACAATTAAAAGTTGACACACTTCAAATGAACTCAAGAACAAATTAAAATATGCCTGTAGCAAGGACCATGTTTTTAATTTTATATAACCTTCATTAGAGCCTGTAATAATGTGACACTCGAATTCTTGAAGCTAAGTGAAGCATCAAGAGTATGAATGTGTTCATCATCTGATTGCTTTCTTTGTTATGGGGTTTTTCCCCCTCTTTTATTTTTTCTTCTGTTGTCTTTTCCGTATATCTCCGGCCTGCTTGCTTCCCTGTTTCTTCTGTGGTCTGCTCTCACTGCAAGGAATAAGATAACTCATAACTGGCAGCCAGCAGCTTGGAGTGAGAATTCTCATTTGTCACATTCCGTTGCCGGCTGCCAAGAGAGATATGCAAAACCTTGTTTCAGAAAGTTCCAGTATTGTCAGGTTCTCTTGGCTGCTAATATCTTTCATTCTAGTATTTTGGAAGGGAAAAAATCCTTAGGTGAAATATTTGAGCTCCTCTGGTTTTCCCTTGGAAGAAAGAGGAAAGAAAAGAAAATTAAAAAAAGGTAAGACAGAAAAGATGGGAATTTATTAAAGATGAAATTTAAAAAACACTTTTTTGTGTGTGTTTTACTGGTAGGTAACAAGTTCTCAGTATGCATATAAACTCTGTAAATGCTGAGGTTCAAACATGCAATTCTCAATGCCAGAGTATCTGACAACTTGAGCTCATGCCTGACTACTCTGAAGTGAGTTTATAGACCCACTTGCTGGATATATTCCAGCTTTTCATTCTATCACCTTATCTTCCTGAAAGGCTTCTCTTATACTCAAAACTGGACCCAAAGACTCACCAGCTTTAAGCATTTTTTAGCCTGTCTATCCTTTCATACTGTTCCAGCCAGATTTTGATTTTGTCTGGTTCTGATGCTGTCTGGGTTTTTTTTATTTTTATGCCTTCAGCTTTCTCAAAGATTATTTCCTACCTTTAGCACCAACTGTTGCTCTTTTCTAAGCATTTCTAGATGAATGCTGTGTGCATTTGTACTGTGTGTCTGATGGGATGTCCTTAAGTAACCGTGTCATGTCCCCAAGTGACCATGATGCCACCAGCAAGGGCAACTCCAATTAAGCTTTTTCAGTGTAGGCATGGTCCATTTCAGAACCCACTCAGAAGCATCCTAAGGTTTCACTGATTTTGGTTTGCCCTGGAGTGATTGCTGATATCACTCTTTTAATCAGAGCCACCTGCTGATCAAAACTAACCAATAAAGTGAACTGACAATGATGATAGTAGGGTATCAGCTGTTAAAGTTATAACGATAACTAAAAATTGAGTTATTTTTGTCACTAAACTGAGCTTGGAAAGAGTTCTTAAAGATTTCCAGTAGTTGTGAAATCGAAATAATCTCTGGATGCAATCCCTGGCTAATCCTCACCAGATGACTTTCTGACAGGCCCATAATTTCACCCAAGTGTTGTTAACATAACAGCATAAAAATAATCTGCTGTGTTTCAGTGAAATACCCAGTAGTTCACTAAAGATGGGATATCATTAAAAACTCTTGAGAAAAAGCATCAGTAAAGGAGAATTTGCAATAGTGAAAGGTAGACTTGAGCATTAATGGTTGAGAAGATGGCAATCTAGGAGCTTCAAGTGTACAAATCCTGAAGGACAGTATCAGCTAAAGAGAAGTAAAATATGGGGTCCTGACAGCACTTCTGTGGCTTGAAGCATTGATAAGAAGCCATGCATGGAACCAGCTTAGATAATATGGTAGTTCTGTAATGCAGCATAGAAAGCATAATATCTAACAGCTAAAGGAGGATTTTTCTGATGGGCAGTTTAGTAAAAAATCTCACTTTGTAAAGGTACCCTGTACAGCAAATGGGGAAAGTTAACATCTCTATGATTCTTTAGCAGGGATAGGGATAAATATTTCTGGATGGACATGACTGAAACACATGGCTGTGAAGTTAAGGGAGCCTCCCTCCTGAGTTGACAGAGTGTATATATACACACAGGGGAGCAGGACTGAGCTGTGGATTCACACTTTAAGAAAAATAAAAGTGCCTTTGGAGAGTAAGCTCTCGAAAGATTTCTATTAAAAGGCTTCCATGGAAGAAGAATTTTTCCTTTATTTTTGTTTTCAAATACAACTTCTACAATGTACTTCTAAGGTGCATTGTTTTTTTTGATCAGTTTGAAGTTTTCTGAACTTTACATTATTAGCTGCAGGACTTAGCTATGAGCTGGGTTCTGGCCCTTGTGGTTTTCGTGGCGCACAGAACACCACCTCTGGCTCAGGAGCTTGAGGCGCTGTGCCTGAAAGGAGTCATTATGGAGTTTCCCCTAACTTCTTCCTCAGACACAAGTTTCTGGCTGTTGTGGGATTTGGAACTGCAGACTAAATGGACTTTGGTGTGTCTCAGCATGGTCATTCATTTAATCATCACTGACTTTTCCCCCAATATTTTCAACTGAATAAACAAAGAGAGTAACAGTGTCTGGGCTGAGCAAAGCTAGAAAGGATCAGATTTGCAATGCATACATGTTTCAAAAGCAGTTAAGAAATAGATGAAATTTTGCTATGAATTAGATTGGGTTATGCATTTAAGGCTGTGTAATATTTGCTGGAAGTTATAGGGTGTTAAATTAAACATAACAATAAGGGTTGAATTGGTACCTGCTTCATAACTATGCTAATGCACTGTTCTCTGAGCTCGGCATGAAACTTCTGTGGACTTAAAATTCAAGAATGTTTTATTTCATTTGTGGTGGTGGAATTTTGATGGAATGCCAATAAATTTAATGTAAGCACTGCATTTTTCTAAAAACGCAAACGGCGGTTCTGCTTCTTTATGAACTTCTGTTGGCTTCACTCCCAAGCTCAGATCTACTTCCCCATCCTAAATGAGGACATGCTTTTTAATATGAGGAAGCTCAAAAAGGTGATTGACTAGATGTGCAAGGGGGAGAGACTGTGAACATGAGAGTTTATCACAGACACATCACTGTAAGCCAGGGAAATCAGAAAGAGCTTTGAAAAAAAATTAGTTCCAAGAAAATTCTATAGAGGCTTTTTGGTTGGGTGCTGGGTAAAAGGGGTTTAGGAATAAAAAAAACCCTTCCAACTCTGTGTTAATCTTGCACTCATGAAAGTGAGGCATCACTGCAGTGTTGCTTATTTATAAATAACATATAAATAAAATAGTGATACGTTGCCTGTTTTTTAATTATTAACAAAATCTTTTCCTAATCCCAAACAAGGTGTTCTTGGAGAAAAAGGTTTTCTTTCAGTATTTATTTGGGTTTTTGTAAGGTTTTGGAGTTTTTTTGGTTGGGTAGTTTTATTGTTGTTGTTTTTGCTGTTGGTTCTGTTTTGTTGCTTTGTGTTGGGTTTGGGGAGTTTTTGGTGAGGAGGCATGTGGGTATTGTACTGGGGTTTGGGGATTTTTAAGTGAATTTAATATTGTGGGAATTCTTTCTAATAAGAAAGACTAAATGTACAATTATGAGAACGTTTCCTTAAATCTTCATCCTCACCTGGAAGGATGTAGCTTTGGTACTAAAAGATATACCAAGAATAAAATTTCACTTAACAGTTGCAGCATTTTCTGAGTGCTGACTTTGTTGTGGCTGCTTATGCACCATTCCTCTGCTCTCTGTCACATACCCCATGCCTAGGAGCCAGCAGAGATTTGCAGCTGAAAACCAGTGTGTTCTACAATGACCTGAAGCCCAAGCTGCTTTCTAATTCATAATTGCAGGAAATATTGGTTGGTCATTGTTCTTGGGGCTTTTATTGTTTAGCAGTGCTTTTTTAGCTTTTCAGCTGTCTCAGATTGGCGATAATCACCTAATTCATACCAGATCTGACTTCTCTTAATGGCAGAAAATATACATGTTGCAATTAGAGCAAGAAGTCATGTGGGCTACTCATCTTTTATATTTAATGCCTTATTCTGGTGTGTGTATTTAAGCAAGAGTACCTTCATTATAATGTTTTGAATGTTAATAGCTACTCAAATTCATGTTTACTTGTTGCTTATTCCAAGATCTTGGTGCAATCAAGACTTCACTTTCAGCAAGGAAGTATAATATATGAAGAAGAGTTCCTGTCCATATTTTCCTTTCTTCTTGGATATGACTTCACACCTGTATTATACATTTTCTTCATATATTTATTGAATCCTATAAACATCTTCGTCTGATCTTGGAATGTGTTTCATACAAGATTAAAAATATTTGGACTATCTGTTAAAATAATGAAGGTAACCTTTAGTTGCTGATCTGAAGAGGAAGATCACATTTTGATACACTTATTTCTGGAGGTACATCTTCTGAACTTACTGAGAGTCTCTTTTCAGTTAGAAAAGAATCCTGTTGTTTTCTGTAATTTCTTGAAGGGGTCATCTATGTTATGGTTCCTAACGCTGCCTTCCTTACATCCATTTCTTATTGTTAATTTAATTTTTTCATGTCTCTACAATGCTGTACCTGGAACGCTTGTTTTGTGTAGTTGTAACTTTTTTTCCCCAGATGGATTTTCTTTCATGTGCATCCCACTTCAATTTTTTTTCTGGTAGAGGCATCTGTCAGAGATCAAAGAGAGGATTAGTTCTCTGTGCTTCCACAGATAAGGATATTTCATGGAGCAAAAGTATTTTATTTACTTAGAGCTCAAAAGTAGCAGATGATAAACTTGTAATAGCTTTATTAAAATTCTGCCTTTAGCATGAATTATCAGTTTCTCAGTTCATTACCAAATGAGCCATTGCAATGGACAAATAAACTTGGTATCCTAGAAGATTTCTGAGTCCTCTTGCATTGTTCAGTGGGACTTGTTTTCTATTTTTATTAAAATATTTTCATGTCAGATTTTTATTAAATAATTCCAGAGGTGAAAACTAGGAGCAGAGAAGTGGTTCCTGATTATTTGGAAGAGACTAAGATGAAAAGATGGTGCTTTATGTTCACAGCCTTGTTGGAAGAAACCAGGTTTAAATGCTCCCTGCCTCAACCTCACTGCAAAAACGAGTCAACAGTCAAACACATTTATGGGAACAGGCCATAAGCCCTAATGTGACAATTTGTAAGAGAACTGCAATATTTTGCAAATTCATTGCACCTGTGAGTAGCAATGCCAGGAGCATTGTAAATCACTTCAGAGATAAGTGGTTGAAGGAAAATTAGAGGAAACTGAAGTGATACCTGATATCAAGTGGTGTATTGTAAAAAAAAAAAAAAAAAAAAAAGGATTCAAGGACAATAGATTTGGAATAGAGCTGTAATTCCTAACACAGCCAGTCATTTCATCCCAAGACCCAGGCTGTCTCTTTTACCTTAAAGCCTCATCTCTTGAATTACTGTGAACATATCTGTATCTTTTTAGATGTTAAAGCTAGCAAATACCACTGCTAAAACAATCTAATCATTCTGGTTATGATTTAAAAAAAATTGAAACTGCAGTAGGTTCTCAAAGTATTTCAAAAGAATTATTGTTCTGAAGTCTTGACCTCTAAAATTCTTGGGTTTAGTAAGCTGGTCTTATTGCCCTCATTGTGACCTGACCTGTTAACTCAGCAATACTGGCAGACCTGAAGTCTGAAATACAATATTGTGCTCCTTCTGCTAGAATAGAAATAATTTTCTCTTTTCAGCAGCAACAAAACAGGAAGAGAAAGTGTGTCTCTCTCAGTGGTGCTCCAGTGTGGTTTGAGTGACTTGTTCCCTCCCTGTGTGTGGCACAAACACGTAGCCACGGTTCAGCAGGAGTGTGAGAGCTGCACCACTCTGCTGCAGCTGGAGGCGCCTCATCCCTCACTGCAGCTTGCCCCCGAGGCTTGGCGAGGCAGGGAAAAGGAATATTGCTTTCTGGCTTGCAGTTTAGTCAGTATTCAATGCAGTTTTTGTTTACTGACTGCTGGTGCCATATAACTCTTTCTGAGGTCTGCAGAGACAAAATGTGCAGCTATTTAAATGGAGCAACAGCACGAGGTTATATTGTGAACAATAAAGAACCAGAAGTGATCACTTCTTACAGGCTGTTCCGTTCTCCCTTTGTTGAACACTTCACTGTGATGTGGAATGTGTAGCTTTGAACAGTTGCTGAAATGTTTGTTTGGAAAGCCTCTTGATGTTTTTGGTGTTAATAGATTCTGCCCTTGTGTTCGGTAACTCTGCATTTTAAAACTTGACCCTCCACAGGGCACAAGTCACTCAGAAATTTTGTACTAGTAAATGTCAAAGTTCTGTACATTATTCACAGTTCATGTATGGTTTCCTTATGGAAAATACCTAAGTTTGACTGTGCTGCTGAATGACTTTCAGGATAGAATGTCATTTTGTACATCTGGTGTTCTGTTTAATTGTCATCAGACTTTGGTTTTAAACAAGATAATTGGTGAGCTATCTTTGGTGCTTTGAAAAATAAGTTGTCTTCAAATCTATTAATGTTGTTCAAATATGTGCTTTTCTGAAAACGTATCTTCTGTCATAAGGCTTCAGTGGTGCAGAGCAATTTAAGAGTTTATCAGGCTGTTATTGTCACAGATGAGAAAACAAAGTGTTACAGATAAAAGTCATATGAACGTGACTCTCGCCTTGATCACTGTGGAAATTGAGAAGCCTATTTCATTTATGTTCAGGAAATTAAACTAATAGATGTAACAGATGAATAGGCTGCTACTTTTTGACCTCTTTCCTGACTTCTCCCAGAAGAGAAAATGCAAGGATTAGTTCTCACTACCTATTTTATTAAAGGCTTTCCTTTCCATAGGTTATCCAGTAAAATGGTGGAATATTCAGCAGGAGGGAAAAATTGTAGCACTTCTTAAAAGGAAATGTAGTATTATAATCACTCTAGAACCAAATTTTCATTGACAAATATTGCACACAACAATGTGGGATAGGTGTCACGCCATGAGGTACCTAAGTGCTCTTTGTGTTTCCTCAAAAGCAGGGAAAATGCAAAGTCTTGACAGAACAGATGCAGAAGATGCATCTTGTTCTTATTCTCTGGTTGGCCTTGGGTCGCACCCAATTCATTGACTGCAGGATTTTTTTTCACCTTTTGCAATTTGCTTGGAGAAGTACATAGCAAATGTTGGTATAGAAGTCTGGATGGCCTTCTGATGTCTCTTGTATATCCTGATTGTGTGAAGAGATCAATGTTATACCCATTATACCCTTTCAATTCAGCATAAGTGCATATTTCAGATATTTTTATGTAAAATGCCAAACTCTGTATAGATTTTTGGTAGACATAATTGACCTGAATTTCTGTTGCTTAACTATGTTCCACTTGTCCATATGTATCCTCTTAGCTTTTTGGATCTGACCTGGTGACCCAAGCCTGAGCCCTGCAAAGTGGACTTTCCCTCCTCCCCACCCAGAACAGAAAACTGTGTCATTTACCCTGGAGATTCTATTAAGCACTACCTTGTCAAATCTCTGCTCTTTGGGGGCAGAGTAGAGATGTAGCCTATTTTTCACTGATGGCTAATCTTAGGTCACCAGGCTGTGTAGTTTGTGACCTGAGACTACTAAAAAGGTCACTGAGGATAAAAGGAAAAGACTGACTTGAAGAAAAGAGGTTTTTCACTTTGACAGTAGTAGATTGGCATGATAAAAACTACAATCTTCTTTATGTTGAACTGAAGATACAGAACATTTCTCCTTTTTAAGTTGCTGGATAAGTTGCACTTTTAGAAGACATTTTTGTAACCATAGTAGTGCTAATACATCTAAAAATGATGCTGCATTTGAATTCAGTGATGTGCTGTGTAAGGACTTGCCTCCAGACCCGATAACATTTGTACTGAAAAGCAACTATTAGAATTTAATTTTTCAGCAACAAATAAATTTATCACGACTTAGAAAAATATTAATCTCTGGTAATGAAAGTGTTATTAAAATATATTGCTTTGATGCATTCTCTATCCTAGTTTATAGTTTGAGGCATTGCACTGTTCGTTGTGCTAAAATACTTTTGGCACCATTAGTTATTCTTCATAAACCAATTCATTAAGTGAACATGTGTGTGGAGTGTATACTATGTGTGTTGTTCAAGACTTAAAGAATAAATTACTTTAAAGATAATAAAGCAATCACATCTGAGAAGAGAATTTCTATTGAAATCATGTTGCATGCATTATTTGAGATTAGAAATGTGCCTGTAGATTTTTTTCACCTCTTGTGACCTAATTAGAATACAGCAGAGCTGTAGAGATATTGCAATTTGTGAAAACAGACTTGTAATAGGATTTATGTATAGGAAACAAAGTGCATTTATTTCATTGCTTCTAAGAGATGCATAGAGGCACACACAAGCTACAGATTATTTTTTTTCCCATGGCACAACTGTGTTAAGTTCTTTTTAAACAAAGGAGCAAAAGCCTCTGGCTGTTGAAGACTGGGTTATAGTGTAATATTGCCCTGATAGTATATGCGTATCCTTAATTGTCTGGTAAAATATATACTCACTGAAGAACAGTAGTTGTAGTTCATGCTGTATTAATTTCATTTTAAAAATACTTGGAGAGAAAATAATTTTAATACCTTTCTTATAATGAGGTTTCTGCAAATAATTAAGTTAATTTTTCCCTAACTGAATTTGTGCATATATTTTAATTGTGTTTGCCCAAGAGTGACTTTGGTAAGAAATAGCCTGTTTATAAACAAAACTAACCTGACATAATTGTCATGTCAAGTCTTGAAGATCAATGCCTCCTTCAAGGTCAAGATGTGTGCCCCCTCCATTGTCCTGTAGATGTAGCTGGAATGGTGCACAGGCTTTAGGGGGAACGGTGTAATGGCTTGTAGGTGGAATGGTGGAATGGTGTAGATGGAATGGCACAATGGCCTTTTCTCCATTCAGCATCTCTGGGGTTTCGTTGGCTTTTCCTCGGCTTTTCCTCCTTTTGCAAGTCCCCATGCCAGCTCTGCCCTCCTCCCTGCCCTGCAGAGATGGTGCTTTGGGCCCTCTCCCCTGGGCTGTGCCTGGGCTGCAGCCAACAGGCTCTGCCCCATTTCTGCCCCAGGCTCTGCCTGGCACTGCCGTGCCTGCCCAGCCTTGCCAGGACGAGGTGATTTCTTCTCTTCTGCTCTTGTTTGCTGTGGTGCAGAGGGGCAGCCAGGACAAACAGGCAAAGTGAGCTCCTTCTGCTGTGCAGCTGTCCCTTCCCATAACAAAATGTGCAACACTTTGTTTATACTCTGCAGTTTTACTTACTTTATTTTCTGTGTCCCACCTACTGGAAACCATGTAATGCTCACTTGTGCATGTGGATTTGGGGACCTAAATCTGGGTCTGAAAATTATTTGCCTAATGGTGGGATCTACTTTATAAATATGCCTCTTTATAAATATATCTCTTGGCTCAGCAAATTTGTTGACTGTTTTCCAATATTTTAAGGTAGTACTGCAAAATACCTGAGGAAATAGATCATTACAAAATCTAATTCCTTGTACTCAGCACTGAATCAGGACTAAATTTATTTTACATGACAGAAGCAGAGTGAATATCGCAATGTCCTTGAAATCCAGCATGGTTTTAATTGGATTCTATCTTTTTCTAATGCTACTGTGGAACACAATTTAAATCTTTGGGATTAAATTTATATGACAGGCTGCCATTCTCAGTAAAGTGGTGCATCATTTTAATTTATTTATTTTGCTTTTATGTTTCTTGACAAGTAATAAAGCATTAGGTCCTTAGTGGCGAAGGTCTTGCTGCTATTTTTTTCTACAGTCCTTACATTTCAGAACCCTTTTGCTGACACATGGCAAAGTGCAACAACATTCATTAAAAAAAAAGGACAACTGTTCTTAAGCTCAGCAAGAATTCTAGTGAGATACAATTTAAGATAAGGAAAGCTTCATTTATGTAATAAAAAAATAACCCCTAGTAAATGAGGTTTGTAATGCATTATCTTCTTAGCCTTCCACTGGGCCCATAATTATGCAGAATATCTAATGTACTCTAATAATCAGATTTTAACTTGGTAGTCCCTTCACTTGATATACAGACTAAAACATTACAGCCCAGTAGATTAGAAAATAAAGACACTGATTGTTTAACTGTAATAAATACCTGATGCTGTGAAGGTGAAGAAAACAGCATGATGTGCAAAATATGAAAATAAATTAAAATGTTAGGAAACAGGTGTGAAGAGACTTTGAAAATAGGTTCACATCTTCCTTTATGGCAGTATTGTGGTTCCTTATCCCAATCACAGTCACTTCTTCTGCCAATAAGAAGGCAGATAAAAGTAAATAATTCCTAGGTTAATGAGCTTATTATTAAAAATTAAATAAAAAATTAAATATGGACACATTAGGAAAAATAGAATTGCTATAAATTAAATTTTAAAAGCTCCTTATCTGGAGAGTATGAGATTTTAAAAATATTGTGTTTCAGTCTCTCTGTTCTAGGCAGCAAGCCTATTTTAATTTCCAGTGTACCAGACTCTTGTTTGCTAATATCAAATGAAGTGCACTATCTGTTATAATGGTTTAAATCAATTATACTGTTTTATCAGCTGGGATTGAGCAAATGGCAGGGATGCTGATGAAGCACAGTTCTGTGGGTCTGTCTGCAGCTTCTGTTGGCAGCATCCCCATTTGCATGGCTTCATATGGCACAGAGAGCTTTTTGTGTGTGTGAAATTTGGGAGGAGTGTAGCAAGTGAACCAAGGGCTTTGGAAATGGCTGCACAGATTATGAAGGGACTGGAAAAGTCAAGAATCTAGTGAGAGTCATTCTTTTTCTCCACAAAGCTCATCATAAGATTACTAACACAGCCAAGCCACTGCTGAGCATCACCTACCTGGCATTTGAAGCACAGTGTCACAAGCACAGCACAACCTGTGCTGTTCATCATTGCATAGGAAAGAATCTGGTGTATCCAGGAAATGAGCCTGTTCTTCTTCATGGATGTGCTCTTTGGTTTAGATTTTCCTTGTTGGTGACCTGTGACCAGTTGCAAATCTTTGTTTGTATGGCTGGCTGGGATCAGGTCTTGCTGGGTGTTTGATTTTTTTTTTTTTTTCTCTCTCTGCAGTTACTACACAAGAAAGAAAGAAAGAAACTGAAATATTAATGACAGAAACTCAGAACACGGGGGGGATTCTGTCATGTCAAACCTCAAAGTGCCTCCAACTGTTGTGTGTGTAACAGGTGTTTTGCCATCCTTCCACCTTGCTGGGTCTCTACCCACTGGAGGAAACAGTGCATTGCCTTATTTCCTGTGTGTGAGCATCCCTGTCCTTTGATTTGTGTGGAGAGCAACAAGTGGCTGTGAATCCTCAAATCAGCACAGCCCCAGGACACAGAGGGCTTCCTGTGCAATAGGACTTTGGTTTTCACCTGTGAAAATCATTTCTAAAAGCTTCTAGAAATTTTTGATAAGCCCCTTCATGTAGACCACTGGTAATTAGAGCCTAAATGTTTTTTTGTTTTACTCCCTACAATCACATTTGATCTTGGCAATCCATGTTATTAAACTGCTCAATAAAGTCCCGTGCTGTGTCTTTAAATCTGATCAACTAGAAATTTTGAGGCCACTAGTGAGCTAATTCAGACTTGAGTTTTCTGTAGGTATAAAACCAGAGACACCAATATTTTTCTTCAGAAAATTGCGCCCTTCAATAAACTTTAGACTAGGTGTGAATTATTGTCTTCCCAAGGCTGAGTACATTTTTGGAAGACATGTGCTGGGCTATATTTAGAAATTAAACCCTTTTTTTACCCTCCAGAACTGTGGAGGAAAATCATAAGGGGAAAGTATAATAAACATATAGTAAATTTTGTGTTTGACTTCTTAGCTCACAGCTATTTTTATTATTAAGCTCTGAACCCTTTAAAAAAGACATGATAATATCTCACATGAGCAAGTAACTGTCTGCAATCTGACAATTCACTAGATAAAAACAGTTGATGTTTTCATCTCTACCTATGCTGTGCTGTGTTTGTTTCACCTGTTTTTACTCTGGTCCCTGATATGAGTAATTTTCACTAGGTATCTTTGAAGCTGTCCAAAAGAAAACTCATTGCTTTGGATCGTTGTTCCTGGCATAGGTGTTGGGACACATTTATGGATCCTCACATGGCATTTCTAATTTATTTTCCTAAAGGCAGAGTTTGCAGGGCAGCTGACTCTGCAAACTTAGCCCGTGTAGGCAAGTGGAGATGTGCAGCAGAACTGCTCTGTGAGTCCCAAACAAACTGGGCACTTGCTCCTTGAGTTGGCCTGCACAGCTATTTGTGCTCCTTCTCTCCATGGCTGAGATGGAATACAGGCTTGCTCAAGCTGCACAAACTTGTGGGAACAAAGGTGATTCCAGGGTGCCCCTGGTGCTGTAGACCTGCTTACTCTTTGTACCTGCCCACGTGAATTCACTCCTAGCAGAGCCTGTGGGAGTGCTGGGAAGGGATGAAGAAGGAAGTTCTGCAAGTTAGGGAGATTATCTGTGTGGTCATGTAACCAGAGTGTTATTAGGGAATTTTATACTGCTGGGGTTTGGGTTTCATCCCTTTGTCAGGGGCTGTAATGAGAGGCTCAGAGGGCAGCTTGCTTGCAGTCTTTAACAGTGATTGCACTGGAAACTTTAATTGAACCTGAATCAAAAGGTTTGTGCCCTTTCATTAGGCAAAGTAGTTAGCATTGAGGATGAAGTTCTTATAAATAAGATTTTATTCCCGTAGAAGTTCCTCAGTCTAGGACAGATGTACATAATGTGCTTGTCTTGCTAGAGAGCAAAATCTCCTTAAATGTTTGGGGAAAGGGAGACCTGCTTTGAACAAAAGGATAGGTCATAAAATTCCACCTACTTTATTCTTTGAAGTCTGGTCTCTTTCATCTGCTGATTATTCTGTTTTATAGCTAGGATGTAATTAATTGAAACTTTTGTTGGCTATCAGAAACTTTGTGTTTATAGATGGTATTGACTGCAGTAGTGCAAGGCTCTTTGGGAACTCTGTTTTCCTTTGTAATCTGAATTATAACTGAATACTGTAGCATCCTATAATGAAATTCCTGTGCTGTCTCCTATGATTGTTGAACAGGCTAGTTCATGCTGAAACAATTATTTGAGGAAGTTGTCTCAAGCTGCCTGAGGATGTGATCTGATCAGTCAGGCAGCGGAAGGGATTGATCTAGTCCTTGTGAATAGTCCCTAAACCTGTGCTTATTTATTGCGTTACTTGTCTTCCTGCCAACCACTTACAGCCTGATCAACTTGATAAAGATCTTCGATATCTGACAAAGATGAATTTTCTGTGGGGCCTTTTTCAGAAGGACTGAAGTGTAGGCTGAATTCTGCAACATGTGCAGAACCATCTCATTGCACATCTGTGGTGGTTAGGGTTAGGGATGAGAGAGTCCCAGAGCCTACAGCTCCCCGAACGCTGGGGCTGGGAAAGGCAAGCCAAGGTGTTGGTGGCCAGGCCCCAGCATTGCTGCTGCTGCATCTTTCTGATCTGGACCACCCTCCCTGGTGATGGTTTCAGGGTAAGGATAGTGATTATTAGTAAAAGTTAGGTTACTTTGTAGAGGTAGTGGTCAGTGAGGTCTGTAGTGGAAGATTTTGGGTAGAGGTTGTGGGTAGTTTTAAGGGCAGTGGTTAGGGGTAGGATCAGGTTTGTGTTGGAGGTTAATGTGGTCAGTACCTCAGTGGTTAGTGTGGTGCTCAGGGCTAGGATTATGGTCGTGTTTAGGGGTGGTGCTTAGCCTGTGTGTCTGACAAAGGTGAGTGCTCTCTTTTCTGTGGTCTCATTATCCAAGTATCTAAACTGTGTGCTGAAGCAATATATATTTAACCCTGTCATTCAAAATGCATCTGAGACATTTCAAGTTCAAAGCCTTTTAGATGGAATAGGGAAAGTAAAAAAAAAAAAAAAAAGTGGTTCATTTAGTTTTGGAGCATGGGAAAGAAGGGAAACCTGACATTAGTCTTGAATATTGCTAGTAAAGTATTTCTATGATTTAAACTGATTGTGTGCAGTGGAACTACAATCAAATTTTTTCCTTCTTTCATTTTTCAAGTACAAATTACTGAATAAATCCTTTAAAGGTTAGCCAGCTTACAGAATGTCTTTATTTGAGAGAAGTAGACCCAATTAAAATGAGACTGGTGGGCTCCTCCTTGTGCATGCTGGAATAAGTGAATATTTGAAGAATGGAATATTTTGTCCCATCTTTCTTAGCAAAGTTGTTTTAACTTCATTTGAGGAAAACCAGAGGGATTGGTTATGCCCCAGACAGCAAAGGCTGCTTGTCCAAATACTTCCTGAGATCAAACAAGAGAAGTCAGAAGGGGAGACCAGTTTGGAAGGATAACTCTTTGTAAAGAGTAAGTTTTTCTCTGGAATTTGATGTGCTATTGATGATTACTTTAGGATTGTTTTCCATTTTGTGCTTGGAAAATAATAGTTTTTACAACTCTGAAAAGAATTTCTGAGTTAATCTATCTAAGGCTCACCATGACAGACCATAAGGTGCTGATTAATGTTTTAGGAGAGAACGTCTCGTTTCAGTGGCCAAGATGACAGAAAATCTGCAATAAAGTGTGAGACTTGGAAACATTGCTATTTAAAACTTAAAAATGCTCTTGGTAGATAAGATAGGTATGGCTGTACTACTGCCTTTTAAATATTTCATTTATTTATTTTATATTGGACTGGGTTTATCTAATCTTTAATTGGAAATGTTGGTTGTAAAACAGTCTAATCTAGAGGTTAAAACAGCATAATTTAGAATAGTATTGCAATAATAAATCTGAAAGAATGCTAAATGCTTTTATTAGATAGTAGGCATTAGATCAGCACAACTGGCCACAAGTACACAGAAAGAAAAAGATCCATTTGCTTCTTAAACCTTCATGGAAGTACCAAAATTGGCAAAGATTTAAATGGAGCAGTGGGCTTTTCATCACACAGTGACTATAACCCTAAGAAATTTCAACATTCCCCACTGTTATGCTTTCACAAAGAATGTTAAGCTGATGATTTTATGAAGTAAAATATTATTTTAATCTTAAAATAACACTAAAGAAGAAAGTGGCTATTTGTAGAACACTGCAGCTGAAACAATTTTGAATTTCTCAAGTCCTGACTGTTACTTTCTTGCTCATGGACAGTAAGCAGCAGCAAACAGTTGCTGCATTGACAGAGTAGGAGAGGTAAACTACCTGTTGTTGGTGTTTGAAGAATAATAGAAGCATGGAGATCTGCACAAAATAATATTTTGGTTATGTTTAGGAAAGAACACTATTCAAGGTAGTGTAAACTTGTTGAAAGGTCAATGAAAGTGCATCAATTTACAAATTCCTAGGAATTCAAGCCTGAATACTCTCTTCCTGTAATATCATTAGATAATTCTGTCCAGGAGTGGTTCTTCCACAGGTCCTGCCACATCCTGATGTGAAGGAGCTGATTGAAGCTCTGACTGGTAAGGTTAGAAAGGCAGATGTACATGCTCACTTAAATAGAGAGGCTATTTCCCTCTCTTTACACTGCCATTAGTACCTTCAAGTCAGTTTTGGTTGATGTAATTGAGAAAACATTTGGTTCTTGTTCAGAGTAGCAGTAGAGTTAATGAGGCTTCATGGACCTAAGAGTCTGAGTGTAAATGTCTGTATATTTGAGGAATTTCTCCCTGAAGAAGCATCATTTCACTTTTTGCCCTGAAAAACAAAGAAGCTTGAAGAAACCATATGAGGTCTATTGGCTGTTTGAGATAATTATACAGAAGCCTAAGATTTATGCTGGTATTTTCTCAGGAAATCATCAAAACCTTATGTGTGTCTTGGCTTTGATAGAATTATTTAATATCAGCAACATATTACAGTACAGTAAATATTTTATACTTCACAGAGAAATAAATGTATTGTAACTTGTGACATACATACTAACTCTGCATGACCCCTTTGTCAGACTTGTACTAACATAAAAAATAAACTACTTAACAGATGCTCTATTGCTCATCTCAGGGGTTTATTGCTTCTACACATTTTTATGAAGACATTAATTTTCCAGAAGTATTCTTCCTGGAGTATTCTGAAGTATCTTCAGAAATTAGCAGTTATCAGTCTAACACACTGCACTTCCTGGAGGCCACATCTATGGACTTATTTCACTTTCTTTTATTGGAGGAGTCTCTTTGATTTGCCTGAACTGTATGTATACTTCTGGGGATTAGTAGAAAATTATTTGTATATAACTCAGACATGCATACTGGACTAATAATACTATTTATTTAGTTTGTATATTAGTTTTGCAAAGAGATTATAGAAGGTTACATTTCTAAAATTATAGTGGGTTAGGCCAGTCCATTACTTTTAAAAAGGCATTTTGCAATTCTAATTTTAAGGCATTGGCTTCTTTAAATGAAGGGTTTGTAGGGATACTATTATTATTATTATTATATTACAGATATTGATTTTGGCATAATAAGAGGATATTTCATGATCCATATGTCAAAACGGTTTATACAAAAAACCATTTATTAAACTTTAATTGGGGCTGAATCTTTACTGGTAGGGACAGAGCTGAAAGTCAAACAGTAGCTCAGAAGGTTGTGTTCCACATGAAAGTCTGAATAAGCAGAGCTTGAGTTTTTTCTAACAGTGTGTGTGTGTGTGATCTTGAATGTCTTTGTAGCAGAAAACTCAAAGTCATGCTGTCAAGATTGTAAAATCCAAATTTTGTTTTGTCTCATTCTTTCTCTACTAACATTTCTTGGAAATTTAGCTGTTGTCAACTCAAATCTACCCCGTTCTCCTTCTTCTTTCTTTAGCTATTATTTCTAATAAGAAAACAAAATGAAAGACTTTGGTTAGAAGCACGAATGGCAAGTTTGTAATTGAGACTGGACTCCAAGAGCTCAGTAGCTAGAGACAGTCAGGCCTTGGGGTTTTTTTCCTCCCTGTTGACTCAGAATTTACTCTTTGTAGAAAAAGAAAATTATTTTTTAAATCTATTGTACCTTCAGTTGCATGATAGGTGAAGCTTGATGTATTGATCGTATTAACTAGTTTTCTGAATTAACTGTATTTTTCAGGGAAAGAGTTTGTTCTACTGCTGTGTCCTGTATGGGATTAAAACCCAGCAAATGTTAAAATAATAGTGGATTTTTCTCATTGTCCTCCCTGGCTTTCTTCCAGTTGGCAAAGATGCAGTAAATAGATCTCATTGTGGCTTTTATCCTCTGTTTTGTCTCTTGAACATCAGGCCAGACCTGAGAACAGGCGGCTTATGTTCTCACAGTTTTAAACTGAAATCCATGGCCATACTAGAGTGGAAGCCAATACAATAGCCCACTACCTGGATATCAATTGTATTACTGAGTGGATATTGGAGGCTTTTATAGATGCAAAAACCAAGGCAGAATTTTTCTGACACCTTAACAAAAGTGTTGGAAAAACCTTTTGGTCAGAAGCCTTTGGTGTTGCTTTTGTTACAGTTGTATTTTTCACAAAAGCTGTATCACTAAAAACTTATCCAGTACAAAATTATCCTGCAGTTGGGAGCATGTAGCAAAAACTAAATGCAATAGCTAAAATTAGGGTTTTTTCTGCCTTTGTAAAAGAACTGTCTCACTGATTTTAAAATGATTGTTGCTGCTTATGCATTTCTTACTGTTTGGATGTTTGGGGTCTTTTACACAATAGATATAAGAAAATTTCTGGTAGCTTGGGACTTGAAATAGATTCAGGAAAAATTATGCATTTGCTACTGCTTTGTTCAGTATTTATTTCCAGAGCCCACTAGAGCAAAAGTGGCATTATACGGCTGCAAGAGATAACAAGAGAGGAGGGGATATGTTCCTAGTCCGTCCTGGAGGATTGCTGTGGGCGTGGACGTGTGCCTGAGCCTTGTATCCCCCTGCTCGTGCCAGTGCCTGGTGCTCTGCCAGGAGGGGACATGGCCAGGACAGCTGGCCTGAAGTGACCAGAGATGCCACCCCACAGACAGCCCTGCCCAGCTTGTGGCTGGGGCAATTGGCCAGAGCCACTGGTGGATGCTCAGGGCGGGGCTGGGCATCGGTCACTTGGGTTTCTTGGGTTTTCTCTCTTTCTTCCTCTACTTTTTATTGCAATGATTATTAGTAGCATTCTAATAATTGTTATCATTACGTGAATTTTGTTTCAATCATTAATCTGTTCTTAACCCACGTGGTTTAGTGCTTGCTTTCTTTTCCTCCCTGTCTCCCCTCTCAGTCACATGAGGAGCAGCTGCATGGTGCTGGGGTTAAACCCTGACAGATTTATATTGGATTAGTTTGGTTTTATGCATTTCCTGTATTAGGCATGAAAGATTATCTTGTGATCTATTCTTAACTTGGAAATAATCTTATCTATGCCTAGAGCCCTAAAAGGATCCTTTAAGTATCAGTGCTAGATAACAATATGTACTGAATGCAGGCAAAAATTCCTCCTTCCCTCAGAACTGTAAGTGATTTCCTGGGAAAATCATGATCATGTATATCAGTAACTTGCAGGACAGCTGGGTGTCTGGCAGTGTTTGTCCATGGGAGTTCTCTGATTCTAGATGTATCCTTCAACACAGAACAAAGTTAAAAGTTAACTGTAAAAAGAGAACTTCTGACTAAATATATGGAATTCATACCAAAAGTATAATTCAAAATTATAACACTTTCATTTTACCTATGAAATTATGCATTTGCAAAATAAATGCTTAAATAGAAATAGTCAATTTTATAAAAACAATTTCAAGAAATTCCTACCAGATTGAAAGTTGTTTTTCTAATTAACAGTAGCACCATATAAAACTGTATTTCACCTCCATCAGATGTTCATATATTTGTTATGGGATGTTTAGCTTTCATACTACCTGACCAAATGGACGTGTTGGGTCTGTGAGCACTTCCTGCCCTCACAGTTATTCATGAGTGTCAGTAGTTCTGCTGTTACATTAAACTCAGGTGCAAGTAAAGCTGCAAAGCTCCTGTACAAATGTTTCTTGTTTGGGGTTTAATGCTGTGTATTATGGTGGTAGCTCTCCCAGAATGTCACAGGGGCCGTGGAAATAACCCCTTTTGCTCCAGTGTAGGGCAAAAGCATTCAACTGTGGCACTTAAAGCTGGAAGTAAGAGGGCAACAGTGTAGGAGTGGTTGTGAAATAAAACAGTGTCAGACAAGTGGTCCAGAAAAAACCTTCAGTGCTCAAAGCCATGGGATTTTACACAAAAATTGCTTAGAAGCAGACCTGACTCTGAAATCAACTTCCGTCTCAAAATCACTGGTTTGTGGGCCATTTTTCTTTGTGGTTGGGGGTTTTTATTTCTTCATTGTAGAGAAGAATTTCATTGCAAGATAAATGTTTTCCATACATTTTACTTTCTGACCAGGAAGCACCTTCTTAATTGAGCACCTTTACTCCATTTTTAACATCCAGAAGTGGTCAGATGTACTTTTTAAGCTTGTTTGACAGCATGCTGAGACACTCGAGGCTTGGTGGTGTTTGAGGTTCTGGCATGCTCTGGTTTTTGGCAAGTCATGCTCAATAATAACGGGGATGAGGGGCAGGGATAAGACGTTCCAGCAACAATGAAAATGTGGCACTAAATCTCAGACCTTCTTCCCAGCACATCAATTCAGCAGCAAAATAGTGAGTTATTTCTTGGGGCAGCATTCCTGCACCTTTTCCATCTCCCACCATGCCTTACTAACATTTCTGCTGCAGCCTCTTGTTAAATTCATGATCAGCATTATCTCTGTGAAGGTTTGCATGCAACCAAATTGTGAATTATTTCCAGAGATCTCTATTAGTTCTCCATTCTCTCAGAGAAGGAGGGTCTCTTTCTTCCCTTTTTCTTTCACGGCATTAATTTGGTGCCTAGGCAAAGGACAAGCTTTGATGCAGCCCTTTGTGGAGGTTCAAAATGCCTCCCCTCTCCTGCTGTGAGATGTTCTTTGTCCCCTGGCACCGCGATTCTGACAAACCCATACATAGAACATGAAAGCTTTGCTAAAATGCTGCCTCCTGTGCATCAGCAAAGAGTCTGTCAGGATCTGCTCTGTGGTAATGGCAGGGGGATTCTGAAAGGTGAAAAAGGCAATTTGAGGGTTTGAAAAACGAGGCCACTTGCTTAGATCCTTGGCTCACTCTAACTTCAAGGACAGTTGGACATATCAAGATTTGTCACCAGCTTTGAAAATCAAAGGTTGTGGAACTGGGCTGTGGCTGCAGAGTGGCTAGAAGATAAGCCTGATGACTCTTATATTAAATGTTTGTGTTTATAGAGACCTTTAGAAGTTTTTCAATTGATTAAATAAAAGTTAACTTCTCTCTGAAAAATAAAAAGGGAAAAATATTAATCTGAAAGTTTTCTGCAAGATGCACTTAGACCCAAGTGTGTCATGATGCCCTTCTCAGGTACCAGGCAATGTGGGTTGGAGGGGTCCTGCTGTGGGTAGGGAGCTCAGCAAATATTCTCTTTTTCTCTCTCTTTCTCTCTCTCTCTCTTTCCCTCTTAAGTGAACAGTGCTACACAACAAGCTGTTGGTATTTTAGACATCTTCAAAAAGAGCTGACTTTTAAAGGAGGTCTTTTACTACTTAAAGATTCAGTTTTTCCTCATTTTTTTTTTTTCTGAGGCAATATGTGGTTTATGTATCTAGCTTTATTACACCCACTCTGTCCACTGAATTTGCTGGTTTTCTTTACTATTTATAAGTAAAAACCAATAAAATATTAATGAATTATATCCTTTGATTTACTTTGCAGTGCATCTAGATAGTGTTATGAAATCATTCCACCATACTTTTCCGTTTGTCTCAGTGCTGTTTACCTCATTAGTACTCTAATTCATGCAGATGTGGTTAGTTGCCACTGAAAAACAACAATTCCTGAATCAGAAGCTCCATGTTACCTTTGATTCACTTCTCCTTGAACTGCAGTAGATGCTGTGGCTTGGGAAACAGGGGGTTTGAATCAGTCCTGTAAATGGGAAGTTGAAAAGGGATCTTTATTTTATGCATAAAATAAGATATGGTTTCCATCTCAAAATAATTACGAGTGTTTTTCTGCAGGACCCTATTAGATGCTACCCTGATGTGCTCTGAGCACAGCAGAGAAGCTGCAGAACATATTTCTCATAGTGCCAGAAAAATCTCTATTATATCTGTGTCACATCAGTGACAGAACATATCCAGTGGTTTCCTTTATAATTGGGCTGATGTAATTTACACTTCACACTTGTAGTCTGCTGGCAGCATTGTCCAGTAATGTTTTTCTTTGACCCCTCCAGCACTACGTTCTAAAACAAATTTCTCTAACAAAATTATGCTATAGGGGCACATAGATATTTCCCTTAAAAGTACTGCATGATTCATGCATCATGTATTGCCAAGTCTTCTGCTGCAGTGTCCCAAAGGAGATGCTTTCATCTTCTAAATAAAACTATAAAAAATAATTTGCACAGTAGTCAGTCCCTGTGTCACTGGCATTTATCATTTTTTGGTAATGCAGAGCTGGAGATAGGGGCTGACAATTGCTAAATTAGGCTTTTTTTTTTCTCCCAGTGTATGATATTCTCTGATTTGTATGTTCCCTATGTAATGGCTAGGGGTAGGTATAACTAGTGACCAGATCATTTGGGGAAATTACTTAGGCATATATTCACATATTATTCTTTTCCTGATGACCCCTTGCAAACGTTTATTGTCCATTACCAGTGACTCCTGTAGTCATGTGCAGTTAGAGGTCTTGGAAAACTGACTTGGCTGAGGCTGGGCAGAAGGAAAGCTAGGGGAAATTCAGT
This sequence comes from Zonotrichia albicollis, assembly GCF_047830755.1. Taxonomy (NCBI): domain Eukaryota; kingdom Metazoa; phylum Chordata; class Aves; order Passeriformes; family Passerellidae; genus Zonotrichia; species Zonotrichia albicollis. Next base: position 10,537,604 of record NC_133832.1, read on the forward strand.
GCTGATATTTTTAGCTTATCTGTTTCTTATATATGTGCTTTGATTACTTTTTCCTATCCTAAACCATTAATTATATTCACAAAAGAAAAAATTACTGTCTTTTCTTGTGTGATTATCTTTGTTAATAAAGATGTGGAGGATCTCTGGCTGCAGTCGAGGCAAATTCCCTTCCCCCCAGATTGGTTCTGACTTTATTGTAATTTAAATACTACAGAAACAACCAGTGAGTGGGGGTTTTGCTGCAGAAAAGAATGGAAATGAGATTTGGCTCAATCCAATTTCTGTGCCTTTTTTTCATAATGAATGAGCACTGTAAAGGAATGGATGAACAAACCAGTGTTCAATGCACTCCTTTATCTGGGGTGGGTGTAATTGGAAACAGGGTCCTTGGGAGACCTGTGCAACTTCTGTATATGATTCATAGTAAAAGAGATAAATGCATTAAATTTGTTAGGAAACTTTATTCGTTTTTATTGAATTTTACCTACTTGCACGAGCGATTGTATGCACACTATGCATAATGTGAAGAATAGTCTAGTGACTCCAATTAAATTGTACCTCATATTTTATTTCCCCCTTGAAACTACCTTTTATGTGCAACATAACTCATTTTTGTTTGCATTCCTTCTTTAACCCCAGCTTTACCAGATGCAACTTTGCCAATGTAAAAATCAGATTCAGTGCTACTTTCTTGGTCAGGTCTCTTGCACTATGGACAGCTATTCCTTATTGTGAGGGATAAATATGTTTTTGGAAGCAATGAGATATGTAGAACATTTAGTTAGGGTTTTCAAGTCCCTTCTTTTTTGTAATCTCTGTTGATAGAAATTGCTTTGCCTTTAAGGTCTTCAAAGCCTTTATAGAATGGAGTTTTCTGCATGGGAAACTTGACACCTAGGTGTCCTCAGTCACTTGAGTTTTTCTATAGCCTAGGATAAGTGTATGCCTTTGATTTCTTAAGAATGGATATTGGGTTGGTACTAATATGGCTGTGCAGAAATTTTTGCTGTAAAACAAATCTTCTGGTATGATATTTTATAACATTCTTTATTGAGCCTATGTATTAGGTGCTGCATTACTAGGATGTGGAAACTATGATTGTGTCATGCCTGGCTGATGCAGATGGGCCAGTGAAGTAATCTGGTGACAATATCAGTATTCAGTACAGGACTAATAGCAAATGTATCCCTGTGAAAGTCAATTTATCTGTAAACATATGTTCAAGTGATTTGTTGGATTGAACACTACTTGCAAAATACACTAGTTCTGAAAAATAGAAAATGAAGGTTAGTTTATTTCAATAGAGGAAAAAAAACACATTCATTTTAGCAGATATAACCTGTGTTCTCTATCTAGCTGATCAGAAAAAAGTAATTTACATGCCTATCTTTTTAACTATGTGTATTCCAAAAGTGGAAAGTTGACAACACTTTATTTTGCTCCCTCTTCTCTGACAAGCAGAAACAGAGCTGCCAAATTTTCCACCATGAAGTAGGAAAAGAGGCCAGTCTTACCCGAGTTCAGGCAAAAGCAATGCAAAAGGAGAATCACTTAGATTGACTGGTCTCAGAGAAATAGTTTTGATAAAATGTTCTTTACCTTGGCATGCACTTGCAGTATAAGTTTAACTTTAAATAGGATTATTCCCTTATACTTTGACTAAGAGGTGACAGCCTCCAAACTGTCACTATCTTACTGTCTGTCCTTAGTACTGGGATGTCTTCAGAAAGCAGTGCTGATAATGCAGGACACATTTCCTGCTTTGAGAATTTGGCTGGAGAGTTATATGCAATTTTTATTAATCAAAATAATATAACAACTTTTCTCAGTGCTTTCTGTATAAAATATACAGGAGAGCTTCAGGGTGCCACATCCTAATTAAAGAACTTTTTCACTCTATTGTGAACTATTTTGATGCTTTTATTGCAAAAAGTTTGTTTTCTATGATAAATTTTGAAGGGATGTCTCATAAATCCCTCCAGTGTCTCCTTCTGGCTTACTAAGTCAGAGTTGTTGGAGTGGTGAATAGCCTCAGACACAAATTGGTATTAAATGCAATCTGTGTGTGCCCAGTAGGGATGGCCTTGATTTTATTAGAAGTAAAATATTGAACAGTCTGTGATGCCAGATACACTAAGTGTCATGTACTACTTCTGCTTGCAAACAATGATATTCTTGTAGCTTTTCATGATCTTTGACTCTTCTGAAAATCTATTCAGAGGCATGCAACCTCATACAACCCCACCTTCCCCTCAGACATGGCACTGGTCAGAAATGGAAGTGTTCCTGTGTATTGCTCACTCACTTGAACTCTATTACCAGAGTGATGGTTGTAACGTGAAAACTTTGCAAGTATGGCGTCCATTCTGATTTCAAGTTTCACAGTCTAAGTTTGCAGTGGGTTCCATTTGCTTTGGTTTTCATTTCAGCTATAGGAAGACAGATCTGTGGTTTTCTAGATAAGTCAGTAATTTATTTAATCTGCTGGCACTGCTGCAAGGTCTGGCTGTTGCTGTTTCTGCAGCAGAATCAGTCTCACAGTGGCTTCAGTGACTCCTATGTAAAGCTATGTGAAAAGGATATAAAGCTATGTAAAAAGGATATATTCAAAGGAAAAAGCAGAGATCAGAGAAATGTACTCAGGCTCCCAACTCTGCTTGTGTCCATTATTTTTTTCTGAGTTGTATTTATCCTGACATGTTTTACCAATGTGTTTTTATCACAATGCTCCAGAACACTGCACTCAGCAGTTCAGCTTTTCCTCTCTCTTAATCACTTTCCTTTTTATCAAACATCACTTGAGAAAAAAAACAAAAAACAATGCTGGATTGCTGAAAATCTGGTTTGTTAGTGGATTAAAGAACAAATAAATGCACATATTGAGTATGAGAATGGAAGAACAAAGCTCATTTTCTCAGTCATAAATGTTCCTTGTTTTGTAAGGACACTTTGAGAGGAAGATGCTACTTGAAGATGCAGGAAGAAAGTGCAGAATTTTTATCAGTGCTGTTGCCTGTTTTAGGTGACTTTCCATGGGATGCTAATTGAAACTGGCTGGTCCACAGGGACAGCTTTGCGAGATGGGGCTTTGCCTTTGCCAAAAACCCTCATACCAACCCCAGTCTCTCAAGACCAGAGAGGATCTTTTCTATTTGAGACTTTTACTTCTGCCAGTATAAAATAGTATATTTTTAAGAAACTTTGAGGAATTCTGAGTTGTTTGTCTTAACTGAGACTAGCTTTACCCAAACTGCCTCCCTATTCTGCTATCACTTACAGAAATTTTACTGTTTTACATTTACTTCTAGTTTTCTACCCAATAACTATGTGAGTTTATTAAAAGATTTTAAGGTTAAATAGACCTACAATTGTAATTTTGTCTGTTTGGTTGTGTAAGAAACACCTAGAATCTGCTGCAGTTACTATTGCATGAGGTATAATGTGGTTCCTGGTTGATTTAGAGCTTATATTTTTAGGAGAATTTGAATGCTGATTTGATGACTTCAAGTGATGGAGAATTCAGCACACCTATAGGCAAATTGTTTTAAGACTTGATTATTCACATGATAAAATTATGTGGCTACTGGGTATCAGATGTTGGAAATTCAGCTGTGATTTAACAAAGCTATTCAGGAAAAAAACAAATTTATATGGAGAGAGAGGAAAGATTTCTCTGAGAAAAAGATGTACCTTTTTGGGGGAATAATTTTTAAAAATTGAAAGCAACCTGTGGTGAGCAATTATAAATGTGAAACAGTGGGGAAATGTAGGGAGGTAAAATCACATTTCTTATTCTCTTCTAGCCTAAGCCCATGATGAAAGGGTAAAATGTAATTTCTTAGTGGTACTGAATGCTGGGAGGACAGCATTCTCTCCTAGGATGAAATGCACAAGTTCCCACTGCCACCACTGAAAGGGGTGGCCTCAGCATGCACAAGAAGCCACATTTCCTGGGCAGAGAGGGAGTGGAGATGCCATAGCATCCCATTTTTATGTCCCCAATAGATTTGCTGGGCTGCACAGCTGAACTGAATCTAGCCCTTGCTGAATTGCTCTCTGCTGTGCAGCCTGCATTCAGAAATGTATTTCACATGTCCCCAAGACTTCAGTGTAGGAAAAAAGAATCACCCTTATTGTGTATAAAAAGATTTGAACTACTCTCATTTTGGAGATTAATATAAGCCACTTTGATTTATCAGCAAAATGTGCTTCACATCAGGTGCTGTACCAACAGGCAATCCATTGGGCAAGGGAGAAGAAAATGAATACCATTAGATCATTTTTTGTCCTTTTTAACTGTCATTTTATCCATTTCCTACCATGTGAGTGTTGTTGTGACAATATTTGGTGCATTCAGTCATCCACTGGCTGTTGTGTATTTCATTTTTTCTGAAAACTGCTGCCGCTGGGGAAGAAAGCAAAGCAAAACAATTGCCACAGGTCAAACTGTGAGGAATCCAATTTTATCAAGAGAAGTCTGGAATTCACAAGCTCTAATCTGATGTTTTAAAGTCCCTAAGGTCAACAGCGAAACAATCCAAAAAAGGGGCCTTAAAAATGTAGATCTTTATAGAATTTGTATTGCTGGCCAAACCTTTTAAAATCAAATGTGTTAATTGATTTGGTGAGTGGGGTTTTTTACAGTTTTAAGAGATTTGAATTTATCTGGACTAGCAAATGGCAATATCACAAACTGACAGCAGCCAGCACCAAGGTGTGTGGCAGTGTTGATCTGCTGGGGTAAGGAAGGCTCTGCAGGGGCCTGGCCAGGCCGGACCAGCATGAGGTGGGTGAGGTTTGATAGGGGCAAGTGCTGCATCCTGTCCTTGGGTCACACCAGCCCCTGCAGGGCCCCAGGCTGGGCACAGGGGCTGGAAAGGACCTGGGGCTGCTGCTGGCAGTGAACATGAGCCAGCTGTGGCCAAGGGGGCAGCGGCACCTGGGCTGTGCCAGCCGTGGTGTGGCAGCAGGAGCAGGGCAGTGACCATCCCCTGAGCTGGGCGCTGCTGGGGCCACAGCTCAAACCTCTGTCCAGCTCTTGTCCTCATGTCAAGAAGGACATTGTGGGGCTGGAGCATGTCCAGAGAAAGGAGCAGGGCTGGGAAGGGTCTGGAGCACAAGGCTGAGGCAGCTGGGGGATGTTTAGTCCGGAGAAAAGGAAACTCCAGAGGGATTTCATCACTCTCTACCTGCAGCCCTGGAAACAGCATATGCACAAACAGGGCACTGGCTTTTTGTTATTGCACCTTCCCAATCTCAAAGGGTAGAAGCTACAAGTAGAGGAAGATATAATAAATTAATTTTTTTCACAGAATGTAGCAATGCCTGAGAGGAGGTTGTAGACAGGCAGGGTCAGGCTCTTCTCCCAAACCACAAGCAATAAGACAAGGGGAAACGACCTCAAGTTGTGCCAGAGGAGGTTTAGATTGGATATTAGGAAAAATGTCTGCATCCAAAATTTGTCACACTCTGTCACAGGCAGCCCAGGGCAGTGGCAGAATCGCTGTCCCTGCAGGGACTTAAAAGTTGCACAGAAGGGTCACTTGGGGACATGGCTTAAGGATGGACTTGGTAGTGATAGGTCAGTGCTGGCACTTGATCTTTCATGTATTTTCCAACATAAATGATTCTATGACTCTAAATCTAAAAGAAAATCATGAAAATTTAGTATTTCACTGAGGGGAGAAAGGAAGAAATGTGAGCATAATAATAAGCAATAACTTCAGAATATCAGTTTAACTGTCATAAGGTTGACTTAGGGTTAGCCATGATTAATACATAGTATTTGCTAGTTTGTCTTTTGTGTTATAATAAATTAGAAACATTGTTTCCACTGAGACATGGAAGGTTGTAGATAATGAAACAGCACAGTAACTACTCACAAATAAGCTTTGGCATTAAATGCTTAAGATAGTTTTAATACAATGTCATACATTCATGAAAATGTCTAAGTTCTGACACATATAGAAAACCTTTCCAAGAAAATATTTATATCATCTTCACCCAACTTAGGTCTATATATTGAAGACCTGAGGTGCTACACTGCATCAAAACTAACTTCAAGACAGACTATTTAAAGTCCATACACTTCTTCAAAATACTCCAACCATACTACCAAGGAAGATGCTGCTTGACATTTGTTCATATGATAGAACATTTCTTGTTCTTTAATTAAATTATAATAAAAAGATTGGGGTTTTAAATAATTTTAATATATAGTGAAATTCAATTAATACTAAAAATAATATTTTTAGTATTAATTGCAGTATGTCTTTAAAACCTGCTTGTTTAAGAAACACTAATGATAATACAGAACCTCTGCAGAATTCTGAGAATAGATAAAAATAAAACTTGGGTCTTAACTGAGCCAGCAGTTGGAGTCTGGTGCAGTGTCAGTTGATGAGCATGACTCTGCAGAGGCATCCCTTAAAATTAAACACAGGCTCAAAAAAAGCTTGTCAAAAACTGCTGGGGCTTCCTGGGCTTAGTTCAGCAGGGAGGCAGAGCTGCACTGAGCTAACATGGACTGCTCCTCTCCATTACTGTGGGTGTCATTGTCTCTCCTGACCTGGGCAAGTTGGAATCAGCTCCTGGAGTGATGGGTGCTGTTGAACCAGAGTAATATTGGAGTGTAATTTAAATATAGATGAACTGGAAAGGAAATCTGTTTTTTGAATCAAAGCACTTAATTTAAAAAAACAAAAACCAAAGTCTTATTTTTCTCTAAAACTCAGGCTTGTGACTCTGAAGGCGATAAAGTAATTTCATTCATGTCACATTCACAGATGTCATTTTCTTCAATCCTTACAAAATTATAACATGAGACTAATACTTCTGGAAGGAATGCAGTGTAGAATGTTTGTCCCCTTTTGTTTTGAGCTGTTAATTATAGGTTGAAAGTATTGAATGCCTCTGTACTAAAAGTAAAATACAGCTAGTATTCAAAAAGTACAATATATAGCGCAATCATATAGAGCAAGAAAATCTTGGCTTGTCTCTACATAAATTATATTCTCTCTGAAATATCAGCTCTACTGTCATAAGTATGGATGTAAGAATTAATGTTGGGGCAGTGGCCATTCTGTAACATAAATCAGTATACTCTTTTTCTAAATCTGATAAATGCAGAGGAAAATGTTCACTGAAATTTAGTGAATGAATGTAGAGAATTTTCAGTCTCTCTTTTAAGAACTCAGCATGGTATCCAGCATATTGCTCTTCTTCCCTAAATAGTTGGGCACAGCATTACGTTTTCATGTTTATGTAGAGTATTGAAATGAGATGGAAATTTATATGCTCACTCCCTAAGAATTATTTCCCAAGCATTAACCTGGTCAGAAATTACTAAAACCAACCAACAAAAACTTTTCTAACATTATTATTTGATACAATTGTTGCATAAAAGGCTATGCTCCATTAAAATAAATGTCTTTCTCAGTCATCATAACTGCAGTGTGGTTCCCAAACTAATGAGGAATGAAGCAATTCCCTCACTCTGCCTGCAGCCCTGGAAACAGCATATGCACAAACATGCGCTGGCTTTCTGTTATTGCAGCTTCCCAGTTTCAAAGGGTAGAAGCTGCAAGTAGAGGAAGATAGACAAAATAAATTCATTTTTTCACAGAATGTAACAATGCCTGACTAGAAGTCAAGGGCTCACTGATAAAATATTTCAGTCTAACTTTTTGAACCATTTCTGATATTTTAAACTGATTTGGGGTGCTTGAGGGTTTTTTGGTTTTTTTTCCTTTGGTGTGGTTCTTTAGTTTTGGTTTTTAAATTAACAAAATTAACAAATCTTTCCTGGTTTGTTAATTTTGTTTCCATAAATCCATATAAAATAATTAGATTTTCCTAGGGCCTGTGAATGCAGTACTCCTTCCAAACATGGACTTAAGGGGATATGTGTGACTCCTTAATCCTAATCATAGTCTGCATAATTTCTGCTTGAAAAGATAAAAATAGCTCAAGAGTCTCTCTGCTGCCAACTTCCATTTTATCTTCCTTTTGTGTAGCCTGATTCACAGGTAAAGCAGGAGTGAATGCTTTCTCTGCCACAGTAATTTTAGGCTTTGAGAAGCAATGCTTATTCATGGCTTTAACTTCTAGTATTTTATCACAAAATGCTTTAAACCATAATGTGGTTCATGACAGCAACGTGGAGAGCTCTGCCCTTTGCATTCTCACATTTTGAACTGTTCCTTGTGGCTTTGGCTTTCCGCTGTATTTCAGTGAGATGTGGAAGATAACACCCCAGCATCAATACTGAAACTCTGTGCCTGGATGCTGGTATAATTGACTTAAAGTTGTTAAAATTCACAGGATCACCAACGTGTACCTCAATTAATCAATTTTTTAGAAACACAGAATTGACAGTTTAATGAGAAAAGCTTTCCCAGGATCAGAGTCCCCTCCTCCTCATTACGAGAGTCAGTCTTACATTAAAGAAATGGTAAATCCGATTTGATTTCCCTTTCATGAAAGACTGAGCTGTCCCAGGGGTAACCTTTCTTTTTGCTGGATGAAGAGGACAAGTGCTAAAGTAATGAGATAATCAATAGGAGTTGTTTCTGTATTGTCCAACTCATACACAACTGGGGACGTTATGTGTTTCCCTTAGTTTTTGCTCCTTTGCTGGTCCAGCCCATTTCTGACAGGCACAAGAAGTTATTCAAGGTCAGGCCATTCCTTGGTTTCAAACTTTTCTTTGGCTCTTCTCCCGTTGTCATTTAAATTAGCCTGAGCTCATCAACACTTTAAAGCAGCTTTTAAAAAATGCTACTGAGATTGTGGTTTAACGAACTGAGAAATGAATGTGTTGACCTTACCTTTTCAAAGGGGATCACAGGATGGTTTTGCTCATGGCTTCATTGGTCTCATAGTGGAATAACGCCTTCAAGTAAATGCATTTTTCCACAGGTCCCCTACAAAGTTACAGGATATCTCTCAATTAGCTGTAGTATTCTTATTTTAGAGCTCCACCATCTTTTGGAGTAGGTTAGCTGACTGCTGTAATTTACTGGAGACTATATCATGTCATTGAAGTTTTAAACTGTGCAAAAGTCAGTGTGCTAGAATCTCACAGACTTAAATAATTTAAATATTTGTATTTGAATATTACCTCAATCTGAGATTTTCCCAACTCATCTCTCATTTCCTGAGAAGAACACTATTATACAGTGTTTAACTGTATAATAGGTATACAGCTTTCTGGGGTGTGGTGGGAAGGAACATAAGAAAGGAACAAAAAACACCAGAAAAAAAGGAAAAATAAAGAACCAAATGTAAACATTCTTCACCTTTCTGAAAGAGAAACAGCAAAGTAACTGCAACAAAACCAAACCTGGCATTCTTCTGTCTCAGCGCTGGGCTCAGCTGTGGGCATTCAGTCTTCTCTGGCTGGGGTTAACAACTGCCCCCATCCCAGGATCACTGAAACATTCCTGCCCCTACTGCTGGCTCTGACCTTTTTCTATTTGGACTTGTTACCTGAGTTCCTGACCTGGGAGCCTTTTTACTTTATTCAGATTTGCAGAATTTGGTGGGAGGGAATATTGTGGTACCAAGAGGGAGCATCTGGTGAAGTATCAACATTGCATAAAGCTTTAGCTGAAGAAAATGGTGGATTTTACATAAAGCAGTGTAGTTTAGCCACTCCTTTCTTTTCTCTTTTTTTTTTTTTTTTTGCTTGAAGTAAATTTCTTGCTGGCCTACATGTGCTCCGTGCATGCAGGCTTACATGGTGACTTACCCAGGCTGGGAGGAATTGAGCACGCTGCATTTAATGTTTAGGAAAGTATGAAAATACATTATTTAATTCCATTCATTCTAATTAAAGTACAGTAGGTTGTGGGAATTCTGGGATAATTGTTTGACTATGGTATGAAAACTTTTCTTTTGCTTCCTTTCCCTATTCATGATGTGATTTGCATAATAATTCTTTAAATTCGGGTCTCTGAATATTGTCTCATTAACATAATTACCTAATTTCTTGTTTTATGAATTGCAATAGATAAGTAACAATAGTCTTAGCTTATTATCACACTTTCTTCTGTGCTTTGTGATCACAGTAAACAGATGAGAAATGAGATTTTTTCTTTTTTTAAGGAAGGACTATTTAAGTATCAGGATGATTATGTGACCCATTTATACACATGCAAAACCCCCAGGAGATTTCAGCTACTGACTGCAGCATCCTTTTAGGCACCTGCCTGAAGTCAAACTCTTCATTAAGGCTTTCCCTTCATCAGTAAATTGTTTTACAATATTTGAATGCCACAAGGAGCATTAAATCCCATTTTTTACTTTAATTTTAGAAAATTAAAACCAAATTATTAAAGGATTTTAGTCCCTGCAGAGATAAGTCTCAGGCACCTATGCTGATTTGTGGTGGAAGTGTTGTTATTAAAAAAAAGGCATTTAATTGCAGTTAGGAGCTCATTTTATGTCAATATTTAATGTATAAATTATTTGTGCTGGCATCAATAATGTCCCAGAATCCACTAAAACTGCTTTTGCATAGAACATGTTTTGTGTATTTGCATGATGCTCCTGCAAAGGGAATTCATCTTCAGACAGATTTTTAGACCAAATTTTCTATTCTTAACGTAATGTTTGCCATATAAACACCTGTGCTGGAATATAAAACAATATTTAACTGGGGAGCCAAGACAATTATAATTTTCAATTATATCTGGTCTTTATAATTATAATTGGTCTTTAAAAGGCCTTTATTTCAAAGTGCTTTAAGAGGTTTTTATATTGAAGCTACTGTTATGCTAGTCTCTGCAAGGAGATCCTGAGGTGGTTTTGAGAGATCTAAAACTTTGCTTTTACTCAGAAAGTATTAGCTCTAATTAGGCACATTCCCTGAAACCTAAGTAGGGACTAAAAAGGGTATTTTTGAGACTAAAATGCCATATAATATACAGGCTATACTGTTCTTTTCCAGTCTAACCCATGAAGAAAGTATGGTAGTGTTTAAAATCCATTTAACATAACTCTAAAAACAGAGATTGTAATGTTCTCTACTCATCAAATCTGTTTACAGGAATGTTATCTGGGCTTCCATCTGGGTGCTGGATGTGGGTTTGGTTGGCAGCACAAAGGATTGCTGGTGGCTGAGCACAGCCAGTGCTGGGCTCCTGTTCCCATCAGTTCATAACTGTGCGTTTATGTGACCATGGCATTTTTCATCTGGATCAAGCTTGTCCTATTTTTAACTAATTTATGTGGCTCATGCGTGATTCTTTACCTGTAAAAGAAATTACTTTGAGGAAGGAAAGATTTTCAGCAGTTTTGTTTAACTGTGTTAACAGAAATCATTATGCAGCAAAGCTCTAGAAAGACCATGTGAAATTTCCAGTGTCAGTTAAAAGCAAATATGGAAGAAAACTCTTCAGGAAGCAAAGAGGCCTGTGAGGCTTTTACTTGGCCAAGTTGTTTTCTCTGCAGCTATTTGATATGTGCATAAAACAAGACAAAAAAATCATGAATATTTTGCTTTTTCTGTCTGTACCAAATCAGAAGCTTATCTGAGTTGGTAAAAGGCCTTTCAGCCTTCATCAGGTGTGGTGAACAAGGGAAAGCTAAAGAAGGAAAAATAATGTAATTAATAAAAGCTACTGGGGGTTGTGTTGTTTTGCTTTGAAGGGGGAACTTCTGTATATAAGAATAAAAAATGTAATATAATTGTAGAACCTGGGACCTGAACACCCATGTTTTGAGATTGTTGCAAAACCCAAGGTAGATGCTTAATTCAGCTGTTGGATCTGTTTGCCTTAGTCTTAGTACTTTTAATAATGGTAGAACTTGCTCATGGAGACACAAGTTCTTTTCACTGAATTTCTTAAGAGACAAATATTGGGATTTGGATTTCCAATCAAGAATTTTTGACCTAAACAATGAATTTGTTATGTACTTAGTGGGTTGCATGGTTACTGTGCCCATTTTCCTAAGACCAAAGAGAGATGTTTCAAGAACAATAAAGCACTTTCTTCACAGAGGAGTGGAAAGAGAGATGGTTATTTTATCACTGTGTGCTGGCATGGAAGCTGTCCAAAATTATACTGGAAATTCTGGTCCTTTCCTCAGACTGCAGACTCCTGTGACATTGTTACAGCCCAAAGGATATCCATCCATTGTGTCCCTCTGAATTTTTAAAACAAAAACACAATTAATATTTTATTGCATTTTGAGTCCCGCTAAAGAGAAAATGATCCTCTTTCTTGTCGTTTTGTTTGCACTGCATATTTTTAAAGTGGACGTCAATGAAGGTTTGGAAATAGGACCCCCTCTTTTCTAGCTTCTGGAGGAAGCCTTTAATGCAATGCTGTCCTTAAACACACTTTTTTATTGGCTGGATCAGGGAAAATATCCTCACAAAAGAAGCAAAACTTTTGAGAGAAGCTGTTCATTTGAAATGTGTCTGACAGGAATAAATATGACATCTCTGGAGTGTTATCTCAGTGAAATAAATAAAAAAGACAGTGGCAGTAGTTTAATAAGTGGGTTGCCTCCATTTGTTAGGTTTTTGTAGTGAAATAGGCACAGACTGCCTGTGCTCAGAAATGCTCAGAAATTCCTAATTTGCACTGGAACTTCTGTTACTCAGAGTGCTGAACTAAAGGAGTTGCAGAGTGGTGTTGTTGGATAAAATCTTGATGGGTGCTTGTGTTTGAGACCTGCTTTGCTGTGATAGTGTGGGAGGCAATTGTTCCAACAGCCTGACTTGGGGTAGTGTTTTCTTGAGGGAAAGAGCATAAATACAAATTACCGTCTTACTTAATATGAATAAAAGTATCACACATTAATGTAAGTGATTTTTGAGATTAAATTCCAATGCATTCTCTGCCTGTGTTTGGCTTTTAATTCTAATTAAGCCCTTTTTAACAGGAAGAACCAAAGTTAGTACAGAAATCTGCCTTATAATGAGTAATACATGCAAGTGTCTCAAATTGTATTTGCATATTGTGACCAGATTATTCATCTGTCCTAGACATACAGTACATGAGAAATTGATTTTGGATTACAGTGGTTAATGGGTAGAGGATACTACCTGAATTGTATCATTTAAAACAAGGATGTGAAAGTTTCTTGGATCCTGGGCTGATCCTCTGAACAGAAGTGATTTTTTTTTTTTTTTTTGTAATTGAAAATTGATTTAGCTTCCACAGAGCTATACAAAATCAAAGCTTTGATTCGAGGACCAGAGGGACAAAAATCTGAGGCAAAGCTTAACTAACCCACATACTTTTTCTTTAAAGCACATAATCAAGCAAATCTTATTTACTTCAGCAATCTGCTACATGATTCTTTCCCTCTGAAAAAAACCTCAAAGGATTGTATGGTAGTGTGGATGGTCTCCTGATAGATGAAGTTCTATTGAAGTTTTTATCCTCTTTTCTCCAAGAATAATCTAGTGATCTAGGATGTTTAATTAGGCATTTGTCTATAAGCTATATAATTTCACAAATCTCCATTAACTAACATGAATTCAAAAATTTGAGATCAACAGTATAAAATTCATCCAGTTCTTTGAGCTCCAATTAAATGCTTGTTAATGGTCAGTATCTATCTAGAATTTAAGTGAATTCCTTAAGATTTGCTTACACTTGTCATTGCTATAAATAGATGTTATCTACTGTGTCATTTTAGAGGCCATCATTTCATAAATTAAATACACATCAAAAATTTAAAAAATCCTTCATTACTTTTTTACATTTACATTAAGATTATATGGATGCTCTATTGATTTGTCTTACAAACAAGTGCTAATCAATTTAAAGTGTGAAGGGACAGTCTTCTAAAACCCTTTTTAAAGTCAATAGAATCTGCCTGTTTGTGAAAACATCAACTTCTGTCATTTTTGCTTCAGCTCCAAGTTAGAGCTGATTCCAGCTGCCTTTCTGAGAGATATTAACTTGTTTGGCCTAATGAAAATAAACACTCATAAAAGCAAACTGTTTCTCAGAGCACATATATATACTAAGACCTTAACAGATTTTATGGTTATGGGGATGGTTTTTTCAAAAAAAAAAAACCCAATAAAAGTAAGGAGTCTTTAGTGATGAGTGGAATCATCTTAAAGCAGTTCTGACTGATAACAAAGCAGCATGGATAATATTCAGTTATCCTTCAGAAATATTGTAATAGAATTTTAAACACAGGAAGACAATAATAAAATGTATTAATACTTTATAGGAAATTAAACAGGGGCGAAATGGAGCTCCATAGTTCTTCATTTGTTATCTCTTCATAGAGTAATAATACTTCATTGCAACTTCATTGTAGTTGTCCAGTTAAATGCAGTTTCAAATTCTAAAAACTTATTTGCATTTTTCAACATTCATTTTTAGGGTGTTTTATAAAGTGACATTTTAGTCTTCCTCTTTTGTAAGGACACGTGGAGCTAAAGATGTGTCAGCACAAATATGTTTGGAGATGAGTGGGGTTTTTATGATTTCCATTTTGAGATATCTTTTTCTTCTGATTTTCTCAATCTTAGCTGCAAACATCTCTGTTTCAAACAGTGCTAAAAAAATACATCCTTTCTTTTATTAAATACTTTAAACTAGGGGTTGACCTAAATTCAAGTCAAATTTTTTAACATTCTTTGAAGTAGAGAAACCAAGTGTTGCTACTCTTTTAAAACATCTCTGAAAGAGTTTTTCAGTACATTCAATTGTTTGTTTATTTTGGAAGCAACATGAAACCAGTCTTGTTGTTTATGTTGAGATAATGAATCCTTTTGGTGTTTTGATTCTGCACTTGCAAGGAGCAGAGGATAGATGGTAACAAGTAAATAAATACTCAATGTGTGGGACTGTCAGGAGGGGTTCATAGGAGTTTGAATATATTAGCTCAACTGAAGTGACTACAGTAACATTAAATACTGTGAAATATTTATTTAAATTTCCCTGCTGTAAAATTGCAGCACATGCTTTCACTTTGTTCAGTAACATTAGATAAAGCAGGGTTTCTAATTACTGTCAAATCTGGAGAAGGTGATGGAAAGGAGCAGTTGGGACTCATGGAAAAAGCCATGCTAGGAAAGGTTGCTGTAAAAGTTGTATTGAAGCATTTTTGTGACTGAGGAAGGTGAAATGAAACCTCTCTCTCTCTTGGAGTTAGAGGACAAAGGAAGCCTGCCTTTTTTGTTTTTAAATACTTTGGTTTGTTAACAAGTAGGAGTTTGTTTGGGGTTTTTTTTTGTGACTGGAAATAGAGGCAGACAGAGAAAAGAGCAATTGTTTTATTTGTTTTGAACACCTATTTCACACAGGGCCTTGGAGCAATGAAGAAAATGCACAAAAGCTAACTTATTAGTGGTTTTTGAATGAGATGAAGAAATAAGGATGTTTAGTGTTGATAACTAAGAATTATGAAAGATGGTGGAGAGGGATTTTTTTATAAATTAAAAAAACAGTGTGATGTAAGCATAATAGATACAAAAACATCTCTTAATTCAACAAAGTGTGTCCTTCCTTGGATTAAAATAAGTGTTTTAATAACAGAATAGCTTTTCAGCATAACAGGAAGGTTAAGCTGGGCAAATCATGTCAGTTCAGGCTTTGGCAACATCATCTCAATAAGGATTTTACACCACGAGGTTGAAGTCTCTTTTGGCAAGTTTTTGGAAAAGGAATTAAATTTCAGTTTCAGTGCTACAGTAACAGGACTTGAGCTCATGTAATTTTTTTCCTTCAGTTTTTCTATGAAAGTGAATTCCGATTGATTTGTCTGTCTTATGAGAAATTGTGTGTAACAATAAATTCATGCTGTCAGATTTGGACTTACTTGAGGTGGACACATCAGAACTCATGTGCCAAGCAATGCCTGTGAACTAAACTGCTTTAAGGATGGAGATTTTGTTTATTAAAAGTCCTTATAACTTATAAATAATATGTGAAAATGTTTACAGACCATCTCTCATTCTCATATCAACAGAGGGCATTGGGGTACTTGGAAGTCATAGAGGAATTAAATATTTGTATGCAGATATCTCATAAATGAACTTCACAAAACATCTAAATGGAATGATAGCACCTGACTTTTTACTGCAAACCGGGGTCCCAAGAACTTGTGTCATGCCAATATCTGTAGGAACAGTTTGTGTTAATTGGGAGTGGGGCTGAGCCCCATCCCCAGTGGGCACAGCTGTGAGCAGCAGGTGAGCAGCACTGACACAACGAGCCATGGAGTGCCCAGGGACACTGACCAACCCCCAAAGGGAGCAGAGGGCACAGGTGCAGGGCATCAACAGGAGGGGATAAAAGGTTGGGCTGAAGAACAAGCAGGGCAGATGCTTGCAGCCTTCTGAAGTGAGCTGGTGTTGCTCTGTGTGGGCAGGTGCCTGAAGCCTTCTGATGTGGTAAGGTGTTCCTCTGGGTGGATTGAAGCTTTCTGAAATTGTGTGGTGATATTCTGTGTGTGTTAGTTGTCTCAACTGCCACATGTGCTGTGACAAATACCCATTTCAGTACATTTCATCTCCCAGTCCTTTCAGGCCTTGCAGCACAGAGCTTGGCTACCTTGGCACTTTACTTTCCAAAGTCCCTGTACTCCAGGAGCATTCCCAAATTAGGAAATCAATGTCTTTATAGCTTTTTTTAAAGGGGACTTGGTGCAATGCAGAAATGGCCTCATATAAAAATTATATCTTCCCTTGACCCATTAGCCTAGGAATGCTTGCAGTATTTTAGCTGTGTGCCAAAGTTAGTGCCCCATTACAAAAGGGAGGTCGTGCTGCCTCTGATGCCTTGCCACTGGGTCCTGGGGGACATGGGTGGAAGCCAAAACACATTGACCTGCTTGGTCTTGGCTTGCTAGTAAGATGTGTGACTATGGAACTGATTGTTGGTGCATAAACCTTTCTGGTTTTGCTGAGAGTGCAAGTCTGTGTTTCTTCCCAGTTATTATCTCACGCCTGGGAGCAGCTGCACCACTACCAAGTACAAGTGTGAGGTTTTTCCCTCTGTATTTATTTATGAAGTGGGTAGTTGTTTTAATATCTTTAGCTTGTAATTATAACAGTGGGTTTTCTTCCTGCCATTTAAGCTTGGAGGTATTTATACATTGTGTTTACTTAGCAGCAGACACCAGGAAAATGCTCTTTGAAGATTTAGCCCTTTAAGGGGCTTTGTACTTACTAGAAAATAAATCTACCTATTCTGTGTCACAGAAAGAGGTCTCCTGTTCAAACAGTCTCTTTCAGTTGCAAACAGCAAGGGAGAGATTGCAATTTTTTTCTACTACTCATCTACTATCTATTTCTTGACTTTTTTATTAGGCAAGTTTGTTTTACCTGTTGCTCTGAAATGACATTTTTTGGTGACTGGAGCAAAGGGAACATTTGTTTAAGAGTCTGCATTCACATAATAATAATAATGTAGAAATACCTGCAGTAAAGAAAATCTTCATTTACTATGATAATGGTACAAGCAGAATTATGTAATTTTTTTGCAACAGGCTGAAAGCATACTTTGCATCCCTGTCTAGCCAGAAAACAATAATGTTGCCTGCTCATGTCAAAGGAAGTCATGATTGCAGGAATTCTTGGCACTTGACAGTACTGAGCTACTGGATAGACTCCTCTTAGAGGCCTTTTTCAACCTACATTATTCAGTAGTTATGGAACTCTGGGATTTGGTTTAGTTGGAATATATAACTCCAAAATTTTAGCTTATGTAGAAAAAGATTGTTAATTGTTGGAAGACATTTCATCAAAGCAGAATGTCAAACTGGTTGTGGTTTTGTTGGTTATTTTTCTTTTCCCATTCCAAGGTTAATTTCTGTCTTATTACAGAGATAATAGAACTGTTTTCTTTTATAAAAGTGTACATATTTCCAGGAATTTCCTAAATATCTCCTGAAGGAACTACTTTTCTAAAACCTTTTGAATTTTGGCTTATTTCCAAGACTGCAACAAAGCAATTGCTTTTGTTTACACCCATTGCAGTTTAAGTATAACAGAGAGCAAAATAAATGGTGGTATTGGGGGCTGTGTAAGAAACTGGAATATAGGTGGTCATGTAGTTCTTTGGACATCTTTGCTCTGTGTGAGTGTAAATAGTACAGATTCATGGTAATGCTTTTAATAAGCAAAATTTGCTTTGTCTATCTGGTACCTCCTCTCATCTCATTTAATGATGTTGCTAGGACTGAGAGCTAATGCCCAAGGAGAACAATTTTTCCTGCAAAGCAGTAAGGTAGAGGTTGGGTTTTCCCTTTGCCAGAGGGATCTATGCCTGCCAGGTCAAGGACCACATGTTTGCTCTGAAGAGCTTCTGTTTTACAAAAGTAATTTTCTGATAGATCTTGAGAAGCATTAAAGAAACAGAGCAAGCTGGGGTCCTTCAGCCCACTGCAGATGCAGCAAAAGGTTTTACATCTCTGAGGCACCTAAAACTTGTACAGGGCCATGAAAAGTAGGAAAAGAGGGAAGAGGAGCACCCAGAGGAGCTTCAGGAGGGGAACACCTGCTCCCCACAGCAAAAAGACTTAAGTTGTTGGGAGAAATCTCTTACTTCCTAAAATTAATTTAAAACACAAATTCACTGAACTACAGCACTTGAAATAAATGCACTTATCAAAACTCTAATGAGGTGAGAGACCTTTGACAGGAAGGTTTGGGCCTTTCCTTGTCTTTGGAGAGTTTTCCTGTGAAGACAGTGCTTTGGAGCATTGCAATGATATTGGCATCAGCCAGGGCCTGTGCTGTTTTATGAGACTCACACACCCAGAATCTCAAAATCTTTTTGCTGTGGATGTATTTACTGACCTTCCTCAGACTGAAGTTTGATCATCTCATAAAACAATTACCAAACAAATTGAATTTAATCTAAAAAATGCTTAATGGAAATTAAACTGTTTTAGTTATATATGCTGTGAGATCACAGCAGCTTTCACATAGTCATTAGAATTTTTTCCTACATTACTAAATCAAATTTGTTTTACTATTGTTTATTTCCCACTTTTTACCCTTTGATGTTCTAATGTTAAATTAATAGCTATTATCTTTCTGAAGATTTAATTTACACTAATTTAATTAACTTCAGTGCATCTTGGTAGATATTAATTGCAACATCAATTCTAGCAATCAATAGTTCCTGGAGAATAGACCAACAATTATTGCCATAATTTGTAACAATGTAGGAAGCATTTTTGTAATTGTTATATTGTTCTATTTGATGGCAGAATTCTACCTAGCATGCACAGGACTGCAAATAGTGGTCATTATTCAAATGTGATTCTTCTTCCCATACTATGGTTAACTATTAAGCATGGATGAATCATGTTTTCAGTTAATACAATATAGTAACTCTGTGCACTCTGTTTAAATTGAATTTGTGCTACAATTAAATTTTGACTTCAGTGATAAATATCTACATTTTCAGCAGGTATTTCTGCAAGAACTGGATAAAATTGCTTCTTTTTGTGTCAAAGAATCTCATTAAACTGAGCTGAGATTTTTGTTTATTTTACCCTTTATGTCCATTTTATTCAGTGGATTAGGCAATCATCCTTGTAATTGAATTATGAACTTTATCCCATCTCCAAATGAAGTCTGTGTTGCTGGTAGCCACAGCAACCTAAGGGCCACTAGACATAATGTCTCACTTGAAATGGTTTGGATGTGGATTCCAATTCAGATAAGCAGCCAGTATTTCATATTTGGAGCTTATCTTGAATGCTCTGGGTCTGAAAAACTAAGCTATTGTCAGAATTCTTTAAAGATTTCCTGTGCCTCTGAAAACTCATCTTCAGATGAAAAAAAAATCCAGAAAGAAAAATTAATGGACTAAATGATTAAATATTTTATGTATCTTAGTAGAGTTTGTTGGTACAAAACAGCATAAATTAATTCCAAGTCATTCATTTATAAGTGTTAGAATTCAGGTTGAAATGTTGAATTCTCAAAATTTTAGACAATAATTTTCTTTATGCAAAATGGACCTATTTTTCCTTGCTGTTTAAACATTCTACTACACTGTAGAAAAATATATTTTTTCCTAATAATTGTGGGTTTATATTTCATAAGTGCATAGATAAAAGTGTAGCCTGGAGGAAAATATAATAAGCAGGTATATATATTTATGAATATAGGTAGATATGCAAATTAGGATCACAGTTAACTCTAGTTGTGCCAGGTATAATTACAGCATGTCAAAACAGAATCATTATTAACCAGGCTGTAGAGACCTTAGAATGATTATTTTAGATGCGTTTTTACTCTATTCTGCCTTTCAGCTAATACCTGAGTAGCTGGCCATGTGATTCTGTTAAGTTTATGTGTATTCGGGTGGGGGGGGGGTGGGTAAATTGCAATATAACTCTGTTATTTATTAGGGAGATGTGGTTGGCAGGTGTTATGCATACAGATAATACTTTAGGGAGTGCTAATCTCGTGCAGCTGATTTGTATTTCTTCAGCTGAATGCATTTGCTCCATGGAGGCCAGGATGGGATTACACACATTAGTTCATCTAAAAGTTCTACAGGTAAAGAATAACTTTCCTAAGGCAGCTTGCATTACGGAATGTTGGGTTATTCTGTAAAGTGATTTATTTAATATCCTGAAAACGTGCTGGTCAAATTTCTAGGACAGGTGTTATAAGCTGTGTACATTTCCCTAGGAGCCATTTTAAACAGTTACCAAGTCACCCTGAAAAGGTGCTGGCAAAGACAGATATGGTGCCCATCCTTGTAGTGATTGCAGTGGCAAAAGCTGTGTTTGCATTTAAGAATTAGTGGCTTTGTAACTCAGAGATTCTGTATATGTATGTATTACCAGTTGATTGTTTCAGAATTATTTTGCTTTGTGGTCACTATCCCTGGTTTCTGAAAGGTCTGAGATTCTCCCTGGCTTTTTTGCTCTGCAACATTAAACCACAGATTTCTGCTGTGATAAATTTGTGTAACATGCTATGTAATGATAGCAACTAATTGTTCAGATTGACAAAGGTCTGTATTGACAGGACAGAGCAACATAGCTTTTACTGGTGGGGCAAAATTAAATAAAGGTATACTTGCACTCTGTGAATCTTGTTGTGAGGAGTTACGTACTCTGAGATTCTGCCCCCTGAAATGGGAGTAGAGGTCTTCAGCTCTGTATTTACATAGGCTCAAAGTTGACTCAAAGCAGCCTTTTTTGAATTCCAAGTGGTACAGTGTCACAAATTAATATAATTGGATCTCTAGCAGGATGACTAATCTTACTCTTTCTTAAGTATATGCTACCTCTTAAGAGTGTAAGAATAAAAACAGGATAAAGCCCAAAGCAAAATGATTTTTTTCCCGTTTGATTTATGTCTACTTGAAAATATGTGTATTTTCAAAAAAAGCCTTTTTTCTACCCTGAAAAAATGAGATTCAACATCCCTCAGCAGCTAATTTTTAGCACTTAGAAGTTCCCTTGGGCTGCTGTCAGCTACAACTTATTGCATAGGTGCTTTCCACTAAACTCATTATAAAATGAGTAGCCCCAAGGGAAACAGTGTGATGTTACAGCCTGCACTTTTACAGCTGAATTGTAAATTGTCAAATTTTATCAAATGGTGAGCATAGAAAAATCATGGGATTGAACAGACAAGTTGTTAATAGGGATGCTGTCTAAGGTTTATGTGTAAGAAGGAGTATTTCTAAGGAACTATTTTTTTCTACCAGATTTTCATTTGCTGGATAATATTGTGGCAAGAAAAGGACTGTAGCAAAACATGGACCAAGTTATTAATGCTATTTATCTTTCATTACTTGTTAGACAGGGACCTTTTTTAATAAAATAACATGTTTATTTGTAAGTGGAGTTTCCACATCATGAATTTGTGACAGGAAGGTGGGGTGGGTTTTGGAAGGTTCCTTGAGTGTTGGTCATGTGAGAGTGGGTCTAGCTCAAGTTACCAATTATCTCCAAAGATATAGAAGTACAGTAACACTCTCAGAATGGCCCTAATTCTTTTAACATAATCATTTAAATGCCACAAATATTTCTTGGTTAAGAAGCAACAATCCTTCTGAAAATGTCGTCTTTGGAGAATGAGTGCTCCCTTCAGACAGGCAGTGTTCTGTAGTGCAGATTTTGACATGGATTTTGCCAAGTTATCTGTACCCAAGAGTTATATTATGAATGTTAAGAGAGCAAAATCATCAGTGCTTTGTGATATCTGTTTGGGAAAGCTTCCTGAAAGAGCTGGAAGCCAGGGAGTCACTGGGGTAAAATTTCTGGATGCAGGAAAACCCTGCTGGCATTTCAAGTGTATCCTACTAGATAGAGTCTAGAAAAGGCCTTTTTCCTGATCAAATTCTTCATTTATAAAGAGTTCTTTATTTAAAAAGAGTCTTTGAATTAAAAGCTTTTGACAAGAGGAATCAAGAGGCTGAGGAGCAGGGCCATAGCAAAGGTGGTGTCCATCAGGATTTGGGGTATGGCTGAGGGGGTGCAGAGAGTGTTTTGGGGTGGCATTTCCACTACCAGGGCAGTAACAAATGTGCAGGTTTCACTTGTTTCTCTTTTTAATCTACACAGAGGATTTAAAACACACAACCTGTTAGATTTAGTGCAATATACTTCAGTTTCTTTACTGTGTGTGAGGCAGGTTGAGGGCATAAGAACAGCATTTAAGGGTTTCCAGAGGACTTGTTGTCTTCTGGACTTTTGGTCTTCTGGAACAGTCTTTGCCTATTTCAGAAATTTTAGGATTAACCTTTTTCCTGGGAAAAGTATTATTTTCCCCTCTGTGTTTTCTCATGTCAAAGATAATGCCTTCAGGACACTAAATCAATGAAGCCATTTATTTACCTGAAGAAAAAAGGTGAATAGCATAGGCTACCTCAACCTAGGGAGTTTATTTCCTTCAATTTTTCACCATATTCATAAGCATTTCAAAAGCTGCTTTTAAAGATTCTAGAAATTCCAATGAACACCCTTATTTGAATTATAACTTCAGCGTACTCTAGCACTGTCAAGTCTTTTATCACAGAAATGGCATTAAAAGTTTCCTCCAAGCCCTAGCACATGGACAGACCCTTAAGAGTCCCTAATGAGAAATCCACCTCGTGGACTGGAAGAGAAGCTGAAATGTCAGTTCTGGCAGCTGAAAGAGTGCAGTTAGCCCAGGATTTCCTCTAAGACAACTGAGAGGGCAGATGTTTCAATAAAAATGTTAAAAGTAAAGCATCCTGTCTGTGCCCCAAAGTCCCTAATTAATTAGTGGAGTTATTGGAGCTTGGTGGTGCTTCTCAGTCCTCCCACCTAAGCACCTTGGGGCAGCTGGAAACCCAGCCCTGAACAAATGGCAGGCGACTGCTCTGGAGTGATTCCAGGTAAAGAAAGCATTACC
This sequence comes from Zonotrichia albicollis, assembly GCF_047830755.1. Classification (NCBI taxonomy): domain Eukaryota; kingdom Metazoa; phylum Chordata; class Aves; order Passeriformes; family Passerellidae; genus Zonotrichia; species Zonotrichia albicollis. The sequence continues at coordinate 10,560,942 of NC_133832.1, forward strand.
CAAAGAGCTCTCTGAGGAGCAAGAAATGTACAAATCAGAGAGACAGTAACTACAACTCTTGCTTTATTAAAGAGAACTGATATGGACCTGTCCTGATAACAAGGACTGCTATTTACCACTGTGTCATTTGTCATCAGAAGCAGAGCCAAGACTGTGAATCATGAGGGGAAGAGGGAAACAAAAGGATATTATTTTTATTTCTTGGATTTTTTTTTTTTTATTTCTTCTTCATGGTTTCAGATAAATGGCCATTAACTGACTCACTGCTGTGCTTTATTTATTTATTTGTTTGTAAGTGAAGGAGTAAGAGGTTTGTTTGCAGGATTTTTTCCCCCTCCCCAGAACTCTCAGGGAATCCTTTTGATGCGAGATCGGCTTTCTTGTCTTGACAGCTAGTAATATATAAATGTGTGCATGTGCATAGCAAGGGTCATTTGCTGCTGCTGCTCTGTACTTTACTTTTTCTCTAGGAAGCATCCATAAAATAGCTGAAATGCTGATGTTATTAATACAGGTTGCAGCAAATCCTTAGTGAGTTATTTTCTGAATATATCAAAGGATACATCCTAATATGTATGTTCATACAGTGCAACCAGCAGCAAAAATGATATGTCTGAAAACACAAGGCTTTTATTTTGCTGATTTGGGCCGTAGTTATCTTGACAACAAAAGAAATAGTTTCTTATAGCTTTATGATAAAGTTCTTTCAGAGCAGCAGAAAGAAGATAGGTACTGAGATATAAGAAAAGAACCAGTTGTTCACTATATGGCCCTAAAGCTTCTGCAGCCTGAGTCACTGTGAGGCTTTAGTCTGCCCTTGTGCCAGGAGCCAGAGCTCACCGCCCTGTGTGATACCAGGATGATATTCCGCTTAATGCAGCCCTTTGTCATGAGAATTTGCTGGAAGATATTGTTTGGTTTTGTCTTTTAAATGTAACAACTGTTTGCAGAATTTTGTCTTGCAAGCCTTTTGTCCTGTTCAAACAAGCCAGAGTTCCAGAACAAAGGACTTGAAATCAACTGTTTCTGTCTTGGGCACTGCTCCAGTGGTTGCTATACAGTGCTATTTGCAAACAAAAACTTAAAACTGGGAAAATGTGTTATCTCAAATACAGCTATGGGTGCATTTTAGTTTTTGGAGGTGAAATTTGGACTTTAGCTCTGAATTTTTTGCAGCCAGTAAGAAAATCATCTTTAGACAAGGTAGTGCTGTCCTTTGCATTGTTTGCCTTAGCAAACCTTCCTGGCTTTTTACATTTTGAAGACCACAAAGAATATTGCTATTTGAACTTGAAGTAGAAATACCTTCCTTCTGTGTATAAATATCTTAATTTTTTTTTCTTTTAGCTATATGAAGGGGGTTTTCCCCAATGAAGGTCAAATGACCTTATTTTAATGGGCAATGCTTGCAGTGTGATCATATCTAAAGATGTGACTGCCCTAATAAAAATTTAACTGGCTTGGCAGTTTTCAACTCTGAAGCTGTGTGTCACCTTGTGAATAAGTCTCTAACATATCTACAAGAGCTTACTTATTCAAGTAAATTTTAATTTACAGGTCTTTAAGATCGGAACAGGATCCTTGAACAGCATCTTAAGGAAGAAATATTAATATACTGCTTTTAAGCTCCTCCCACTCTCTATGGTTCAAAGTCCAAACTTCATTTTTCCCACCCTTTCAGTGAAATCATTCACCAAGGAGGGCTGCTCAGGCCAAATTTTTTACCCAATTTTGATATTTTCCTCCTGGTGAGATTAGAGCCCATCAATTTCAGAGTGTGACCTGTTCTTCACTGCAATATCACAATCAACTGCTCTTGTTATGATGGGGTAAATGTTGGCAGCCTTTTAGACATTTCCCCTTGGTTGTGATTCAAAGCCATAGGAAAATTCAAATGTGCTGTGAAAACATAAATTTATCTAATCATGCACTTAAGGAAGCCTTCTGAGGAAGCTAATTTACTATCAAATGTAAGTCTCTAGTTTTCTTGTACTGGTTTGGTTGTGTTGGGTTGTTTTGTTGGTTTTTTTGGCAATAATTCACCTCAGTCCTATGAAATAATGTTAGCACATTTCCATAACATTAAATTGAATAGGTGATTTGTTTACAGTAAGTTTGCATGTCATTCATAAATATAATTTCTTATATTTAAAAAGGTCATTATATGTATTTACTGAAAGAAGAGAAGCATTTGATTTAGAGTGCAAATTGAAGGCTGTGAGTTGGAAGTTTCATAATGTCCTGCTCTTCCTGGGAAATACAAATACAGTGTTTGTCTCAGTGTTAGGACATGAAAATAAGATTGGAGTGAATGAAATCTACAGGGTTCTTAACCATGCTTTATGTTTTCTAAAGGGTGATGGTTTAAGGGTGAAGAATTAAAGCAAAAGTGCATGAAGGTGCTGCTGTTATGTGCTTTTATCTAGTTTCATTTGCTTTACATGTATTGGAGGACAAGTGTGTGTCTGTATGGGAGGAGGGCAGCAGGGACAGAGGGAAGCTCCAGTCCCTGGCCCATCTCCTGCTTTGTGGGTCCCCAAGGCCGGAGCAGGCCGGGGACGGGGCCTGGAGCAGCGGCCGGGACGGGGACAGGGACGGGGCCGGAGCAGGCCGGGACAAGGCTGGAGCACACTGGTACAGGGCCATCCCTCCCTGTGCTGGGGACAGGCTCATGTGGCACCACAGTGACTGCAGCACACAGGGGGCTCTGTCCTCCCCTGGCTCTGCCTGATCTCAGTGCCACTGTCCCCAGCCACTTGTCCCACAGAGGGAGGTTGTGTAATTCAGATCCTACTTAGGCAACAAAAAATTTTCTTGAGTCCTGACCTAGATAAATCAAATAATATCCTAATTGGATGTACGTAATTGGTGCTTGGAGGCATTTTTAGACAGTGTTTTCTATTTCCACTGGGAATATTTTCATTTTTCTGTTTATAATTTACACCACAAATTTGTTTATTAACAATTCTTGGCATTTCTTTCATCTTCTTATGAATTTCTGCTTGAGAGGAAGGAAAGTATATCTTTGTTCTCAGGAAAGAAAAGTTACTTTGAGTTTTACTTTGAAGAGCCCAATGATATAACTGAAATGTCATGAATAATTTAAGCAAACATTGATGCAAATGTTACTAGAAATAATCAAGGAACTTTAGAGGTTGTAAATAAAACCAATTTAAAGATGAAAATTGATGCAACTTGCAATTCTAATTTTGTATACATGCAAAAGTAGGACAAAATAGTATCTTGGAACATATGGGAATGGAACAAACAGCGCCGACACTACGTGGGTGATTCATTTGTGAGTAAAAGAACTTAAATATCTTACTCTGGCTTGCATATATACAGCAAGAACACTGAATTTAAAAGCCTTTTAGATTTCTTCGTGATATTTTGAAAAAGATTCGTTATGGAATCAGAAAATGGTTTGAGGTGGAAGAGCCTTGAACACTGCCAGAGATGGGGCATCCACAGCTTCTCATGGCAACCCCACCACCTGTTCAGTGCCCCACCACCCTCACAGAGAGGAATTTCATCCTATTATCCAACCTAAACCTACCCTCTTCCAGTTTGGCTTTAGTAGCCCATATCTTGCCAATACCCTGAATGTGATTGGCCATTAATTAGAAACAACCACATGAGACCAATCCCAGATGCACCTGTTGCATTCCACAGCAGCAGATAATCAATATTTACATTTTGTTCCTGAGGCCTTTCAGCTTCTCAGGAGAAAAAAATCCTAAGGAAAGGATTTTTCAGAAAATATCATGGCTACACAGAACCATTCTTGGTTTACCTAAAGAGTGTCTGAGCTGTTGTGCTGGGCTCCACAGGGTGTCCACAGTCCTCTGGATTTTGTTGAGTTTTAAGAAGATGCCAAGTTCCTTCCTTTTTGAATAGAATTTTTCAGACTGGCTGAAAGGTAATTCTCTCAAATGTTTTTGTGGAGTATTAATAAGCTACAGTGAGACTAAGACAGCATTTCAATCAATTCAGCTCATTGCCAGTCACTGTATCAGTACTGGTAAAGCAAATAGATGGAGAGAAAAAAGTTTGCATGGATAGTCTTTTTAATAAATAGTATAGAATAAGTTCATTAACTAACTCCTTTTGAATGCTTTTGAAACATTATGGTGATGATAGTGCAAAGCTATCTGATTCAGATGTGATTGTGTTCCTACAGTTTATTTCTCAAGGAGAAATCTCAGAGGAGACTATTAAAAAAATACTTGAAAGATTTAATTAAAATCTGTTCTCTCACATTTAATACTGCCTAATACTTTTAATTAATCTGAATATTCCTAATTGCTTCTGTAATTTTTGCCATGTGTAAATAGCTAATTAAAGTATTAACCACCATCAAATGTAGTTTAAAATTAAATATATAAATGCTCTGTTGCTGATTAAGAGGATTACATGAAAAAATAGTCAACTCTCAGGTATGAATGCTTTCTGACAGTAAATAAAGGCAGATTAGCTGTAGTAAAAAGGGAAGTAAATAAAGGAAGTTCATGCAGTTGCTTACTGAGTTTATAGTTTCCTACTGAGCCAGCCAATATAAGACTTGTGTAGCTCTAATGGTGTTTAGAGAAGTTTGGAGGTTGTTTGAAACTTCACCAGTTAGTTACAGTCCTTGAGGGACTGTCTGTCAGTGGAGAGTGCTGGAATGCAATATATTCAGCCTCCTTTACTGGGTTTCAAGGACCAGATGGTAGGGGACACAGTTATGACCTACATCCTCTGAGAAAAAACTCCTTTCTCATTTTCAGAGTCATGTCAAAGGTAGAGAGAGCAGAGCTCTCCTTGCTCCTGGAGGTTGCACTACAGAGTAGCCTCATATTTGTTTGTGAGCCAAAAATGGATGGTGACAAACTCAGTGGAAAGGCGGAAGGAGAATAATTTGACCTTTTCTTTACGATCAGCTTGGGAACACCATCAACACAAATTCTCCATAAAGATATCCTCTGGCATAGCTGTCTGCTGTAATGAAATAGAAGCCAATAATCTCTTAGCTTAGCTCAGACCAACCTGAACCAGAGAGTTCCTGTGCGTGTCTCTGGAGTGTTTCCTCAGCCATTGTGACTCTGGGATCAGCTCATGCTGAACTGATCCATCCCTGCCTGTGGCATGGAATGCCATAATCAGGAATGTAAGGAAATCTCTCAGGTAATCAGGTGCTGGGAAATTTTAATGGGGCAAAAGTAAAAGCTGATTTTACTATCAAGACCAATAGAAACAGTTTGCTGAAGGACGCTAAACCAATATTTTGATGTCAATTTCCACTGATTATTCTGTGATTTGATTATTTGATCATAAACTTCAAGATTTTCAGAATTTTAGGTCACTGCTCCATGTCCTTATGTTACTTATGGCAACCTTCCCCCTCACAAATTTATGGACTAGAGTTAATCAAATGAGATGTTTCAGTATGAGATGCTATTATTATTTTTTGGTCCCTGAAAGGCCTCTATAGATAAATTAGACAATTAAATCCTTTAGTGGTCATTACTCCCAGTGGCTCTTCTGGGTTCTGTTTCAAAAATGAAATGGTGCAGGCTCTTGAGTTGGCAAAGCCTCAAACCAGTAATGAAAAGCTCTTCTATTTAAAATGATCTCCAAAACTGTCAAACATTTCCTACAATATATAGAAAAACCTCATCAGGTTTTGTCTTTTTTATTCCAATAATGTCTCAGATACAGTACATTTTGCCTCTTCCATGTGTGTTCCAAGGGCTTTTCTATATGCGTTTTCCTGTTAAAGTGACAGATAGAGACTGGATTTAGGTGCCTTTTATGCTCTTTTTTATGGAAAACTAAGCCAAGAATAGAAGAATTTCAGTTCTTATTCTGGTAGTACTTTCATGTTATCAGAGTGCTCACAACTAGGAAACATTATTTCAGGTACAGTGCTCCTGGGGAATCTTCCCAGTTATGAGTATGCTTCATAGGTAGACCTGCCACTGTTAGTGAGACAGGAATTTTGGGAATCAGGTAGTTTATATTTCTGTCCTCTGGTTAATTATTAACCTCAGCCTCACATCTCAGTTTTAGAGAGATGAGACCCAAAGGATAATATTACAATATTTGTCCCAGCTGATTTTTCCTGTAGCCTGTAATCACCACCTCCAGCTCCCCTCCAGAAAGTCAAGGCAGCAGCTGTCTCTGTTGTCATCCTGAACAGTAGACTTCTCCTAGTAAACTATATAAATAATTCTACAGCTTCTTCTGGCATAGAAACAACATTTCAACTGAGAATGGTGTCCAGGTTGTTGTGGGTTAGTTTGGTTTTCCCATATAATGCAAATTAAGAACACTGGTATCAGAAAGTGTCATTTCGTTAAGTGTTTTAGTGCTGCTGAACTATTAAACGTATTTTATGGCTTTGTAATTTAATTGATGTAGGCATAAGGTGCAAACAGAAAGTTAATATTATGATAATACTTTTACATAAATCAGATATTTTAATAGAAAATTACCAGTCTAACTTGACTAAAAATTGTTCTGTTCTTAATCATGCTGAATATACCATTGGATACTGCACTTGAGCTTTTGAAATCATCCCCTGAGATTCTGGAAAACTTGCATTAAAATGTTAAATTTCCTTTGTTTTCATTGACATTTTGACTTGATTAGCTGAAATTATAAAATCTCCAAGTATGGGTAATTGTATTCATGTCATTTTTACTTCAAGTTAGTGGCATGTTGCAGATAATTTTTTTTTTATTCTGAAGCATGTTGGCATTTGTGGTGGTACTGTCAGAATCACAAGATTTCGTTGATGTACATTTATGAACTTATTTTTTATGGCATCCTTTAGAGACGTGAACTACTTTCCATATCAAACAATTCTAATAATCTAGCATGAGATCTCTCCTCCTCCTTGTTTTGGAGGTAGAGTATGGGTACCCTGATGGGAACCACAGGCAGGTGTATCTCCTCTCTGGGACTCCCAAATTTTTGGTTGTAGAATATGGACAGTGTTAAGGGAATGGTGCAGCTGATTGTAAGGAAAAGAAAACCTCATGAAAGGGAGCTGAATGTTCTGCAGCTGAACTGGTGATGACCCAGCCTCTGCCACAAAGCTCTCATGGCATACAAGGGAAAAAATATTTTCCCAGATAGTCACCATCTGGGTTTCATTTTGTGGCTTTCTAACTTAGTAACCAAGGTCTGACTTGGAGAAGTACTGAGGGCTGAGAGCTGTGTTTTGAAAGCATCAAGTGCTGTAACAGAAAATATCATTATGGAAACAATGTGGTCCCACATTCTCAAATTCTGCATCTGAAAATAACAGACGTTTTGTTTACTTGATGCTTAATGTGCCTTATCCATAAAATGGGGGTCATATGTTTACCTGGAGTTGTTATGGAAATTATGTTATCTCTTAATTAGAAGCCATATATGACCCTGTAAAGAACATGGGTCTCTGGAAGCAAATTCAGTCTGTCTGTGATAACAATTAGAGCTGACTTCTGAAGAATTTGTATTTTAAAGGTTACCCTTTAAATTCATTGTTTTCTGACACTTCACCCCTCTGCCCTCAAAGGTCTAAAGTTTATTCTTGAAATCATTAAGCACACTTGATAAATTTTTTTTCTCTTTTGCACACAGTGTAGGAAATCAGCAGACAATACTGGTTATTTTTCATTCTCCTCATAGAGATGAACCGTAGAACTTGATTGTGTGTATGTAGATTTAATGAGCAATTATGTGCCTTCTAACTTTGGTAAATAAACTGTCTCCTCAATCAAATGACAAGTACATACAAAATACATGGAAAGGAAAAAAGAAAGAAAACCCACTTTACCACTTAACTTCCCCTCCTGTCTCATGCAGCCCAGGCTGGAGGTGCTCCTTTTCCTCTACACAGTAAGAATTTACCCATGACAACACATTTGGCAAATCAGGAAGAAATGTTCTGCTCATGTATCTCTGTAAACAGATCATTATGCAGCCTGTTTTAAAATCACAGTGAGAATCAGCAGTAGGGCTTTCTCAGTGATGCTAATGTACAAACATTGACCAAAAAAACCCAGTGATAAAACGGCAGAGAAATGTGGCAGAGGAATGATGAATTCCTAAAATTATAGTGGTGTCCGACTTGTCTCATCTTCTTGTCTTATTTTTTTTCTCCATTCTCCCTACAGAATACAGTGAGAGTTTTACATAAATGCTTGCACATTACATGGGAAATTCAGGTCAAATAAGTGGATTAGTAATTTGTAAAACACAATGAGTGTTAGACAGCCATAGATATTTAGCTGATGTTGGTTGATGTTGTGTTGAACACCTTAAACTCTTTAAAGGACTTACTTCTGAGCCGGAGAATTGTTTTGGGAGTTTTCTGTGGGGGCGTTTTTGGTTTTGTGTTTGCTTGTGGGTTGGTTGTTGTTTGAGTTGGTATTTTTCCATTTTTTAAACATCTGAGGAATTCTACATGTCTGTAGATATATAAAATACTGTTAGATATGGGAGACATTCTGTCACTGCAGAATGTAAACCTATAATATAAATGATTGATGGATTTAAGAGATTTTCTGTCACTGCACATTCTGAGTCTATGCATTGTTTCTTTTCTAGTTCTTTGCATAGGTTAATCACATTTGTTGACAATTTTGTTAAAGGACAAATCTTTGAAATTTAAATTTCACCTTTACTTGTTTGCTTATTTATGCAGGAAAAATATAAATCTAAATCTTGGTTGAAGATCAGAGAAATTGTCAGTTTCATGTTGGTGGTCAAGGGTGTAGAGTAAAGTGCATTTGTTCTTGGTTAATGACACATTCACTGTGGATATAGAAAGATTTAGTGCAACCAAAAAAAAGCTGCTTCCAAAAAATGAGTATATGACTTGTATAAACTTATTTACCCTTCGATTCTTTGGGTGATACAATGCTGTTTCAGGAAGGAAGAGCTCATCTGGTTCTGAGTGTGGGGGGATGGCATTGAGGATATTTGGAATAAACTTCACTGGAGTGCCAGAAAATGGCACTGGAACATGAGAAACATCTGTCTGTCCAGAAAATTTCTGATAGTATTTTGGAAGCAGATCAAGTTGTGGAATATGCTCAGCTTATTTTAATTACCAGCCTCTGGAAATGAGGAAGTTATAAAGAGGAATGTGTGAAATGAACAACAGGAGAAAATAAAAGACAAGTGTCTATTGCTGCAGCCTGGCTATGCTTGCACCTGCCATGTCCTGGTGATTTCAGCACTAAGAAATGAATGCAGACCTTCCTCTTCTGTACAATATCTGGGCTAATTTTGGAAATAACCTTTCTGGGTTCTTCAATGCATCCATGAAACTGGTGTCCTAGAATCTATATTTCAGCGTTTCCTTGTGTCATCTGGCATATAACCTAGCTGAGATGAGGGTGATGCATCATTTGCTGAGCTGAAATTAGAGAGAAAGTTAATTAGATGTGAGAAGTTTTGCCTCTTTGCAAGAGACTAAAAACAGCTGTAGAAGATTAAATTACTGTATCATTGGGGGGGAAAAAAGCCATGATTTAAATCCAATTGTGCTCTGTGGTTAAGAAATATTATATTTTGAGCTACAGTGCTGTAATAAATTAAATTTTTACATCGTGTATGTTAAGAATAGAACCATAGAATTTTTACCTTTGAAAAGATCTTTAAGATCAAGGCCAGCTATTGACCCTGCCAAGTCCAAAGCTAAATGTCCCCAGATGCCACACCTACACATCTTTTAAATCCCTCCAGGGGTGGTGATTCCAGCCTGTTCCTGGGCTTGACAGCCCCTTCAGTAGAGACATATTTTTCTAATGTCCAATCAAAACCTCCTCTGACACAGCTGGAGGCTGTTTCCTTTTCTTCTTCCACTTGCTATTTTGGAGAAGAGGCCAACCCCCCTATGGTATCAGCTGCATTTTAACTTCGCTCACCCCAAGAGCTCTGTTTATTTTATTTTTTTTAACTACAAGGCAATCAATTTGCATCTTGCCATGAGATGTGTATGGAGGGATCTCTGAGCTCCTGTGATCTGATCTTTGCTCTTTGTGGGTTCAGCAGTGTGCAGGAATTCTTTACATGGTTCTGTAATTGATAGCCCTGCAAATATAAATCTCACCTGTATTCACATTTCATTGTAGGATTCAGACGTGTTTCTTCTTTAAAAGAATTTATAACACCAAGTTATTTCAGGCTACATTTTAATCTTCTTCTTGCATCTACAACTTCTTCTCTGTAGGGAAGTTCCTGTCTGATGGAACAAAAGGATTGTGTGAAAATCAGATATATAATGTTTGGATTTGTACAGGCTACTATGAGAGAATAGAAAACTTCCAGCTGAAGGAATAGCATACTTGAACAAGTTTGGGGGAGGGGTTTGTTTGTTTGTTTAAAAAAACCCTTTAATTGTGCACTTTGACGATTCTGGAACATTTTACTCCCCATTACCCTACTATTTTAAATTATTTGCCTTAATTAAGATGGAAAAGGTGATTTGCTTATTCATCTGACAATTACAGGTGACCCAGAAAAATTGACCTTGTCTTCCTTCCATGTAAATTGAGCTATGGAGCTGCTGCTTGCTTGGCTTGGGCATCATGCAGCCTGGCAGGCTGCACAGAATTCGTACTGCACTGAATTCTTGCTGTCCTATATGGAATCTCTGCCCTGGGTGAATTGGCATCATAGGATGAACCAGAGATACAGGACTCTCACAGAAACAGTCCTGACTTGCCCAGTATCTATGAAAAATGCTCCTTTTAGATACTCACTTACGGTTTTGCCACATACATCACCTTTGTGCCGTGTAACTAAAAATCTAGATTGATGTCCTCCTCCAAAGCTATTTTTAACCTGGTGTAAATCTTAAATGTAAAGTTTGGAGTCTCTGTAATCAGCCCATTTGAAGCTCCATATCTGAAAATCCAGCAAGTGAACCACACTTTAAACACTGATACATTTTGAATTTTAATAGACTTTATTACAAGCCTTCAAATTAAAATCTGTCAGGAGAGATAAAAGGTTGGGGATTTGGATTCAAAGGGACTTTGATTAGACATAAAGGTCAGCAGTGGTGGCAAAAAGTCGATGCATCTAAATTAAGCATAAACCTCTGGAAGAGAATATGCTAATCTTTCATGTAAAGTACTTGTCAGGCTGATCTTGGCTCATATCCACAACAGTTAAACTATTTTCTGTGATGAAATTTTAACAAATGGTAATCCATGTGTAATTTGCCTGTCAAGTGTGTGCCATTTGTTTTTACAAATGTTAGATTTTAACTGCTAAGGAATCATATTATACTACATAATGTGCTCCCGATTAAAGGTTTTGTTTTAGAATCTTTAGCTCAGTTTTTAGCTGCAACTTTTTTTCCTTTGGAATGTAAAATGCAAATGGGAGAAAAGGAAAAAGAAAGAAAATCAAGACTCTAAATGTCATTGCTTTGTGTAAAACTAAGTGTAAATGTATAAATCAGGCTTTAATTGAGCAGCTACTTCAGGAGCTTAAAGTTATAGTAACTGTTAATATTTCTGAATGTGAAATTAAGAATCTGCACTGTTAGTGAGCAAACTCATTAAGGACATAAAAGGATGACAGGATGAAAAAGGATTTACATTTAGAGAATCTTCTGTAACATTATAAGAAATGACAGGCTCCATTTTTTGATGCTGAAATCAAGGTTGCATGCCTAAACCACAGTGACATTGTGGCTGGATTTTGCATAGCTGAGAACTAATAGGAAATTAATAGAGTGTAATACAGGCCTATTGGGCTCAGTCTAACTTGGTAGCTTTGATGTGGAAGAACAGAAGGCATAATTTCAACCTTTGTTTAGTGTGCTGGACAGATAGCTTCACTAACATCTAACTATGGTTGGGATTAAAACTGTGATGGATGGCACCACAGCACATTCTTGACAGCTTTTCTGTTCAAATACAAATTTCTGTCACAGTCCCAGAATGTTTGAAAGAACATTCCGAGATGAAATATTGCAGCTGCAACAAGTCCAGTGTGAAGCTGTTATGCTTTGAAAGTAAAAATAATTACAAACTGTACATCTCCTAGGCACATATCTGTATTAATAATGAATAGCAGTAAATACACTGGAGTATGCTAATGAAATGTTATTGAACACACAAGTTTTGGAAGCTGTAAGGTTATCAATCTGTCAAGGAAATTGTCAATGTATCTGTCTGGTTTGGGGGGTTTTCTACCTCTTTCAGGCCAATAAGTATTTTGAAAATTTATTGTAGTTCCTGGTTTATTCTACCTTTCATAACAACTATTTAGAATATTTTCTTAAAGATTTTTTTTAAATGTTTATCAATTCCTGTATGAAAAAATATTTCCTTTCATTTAAGACAGTCACTATTGCCGCCAAAAAACTCTGGTTAAACTAATGCTTTTATTGAAGCACTCATAGATGGGATATTGTACTTATTATAGCAGCAAAGTAGGTCAGAACCTCACTGTCTGACAGACGTGACATACAAATTCCCTACCTCCATATTAGTCATGAATAAAAGGAAAAAGAAGCTGATTAATGCAGGAAAATGTCTGCATTTAAAGAGCTAATACCTGTAGTGATTTTCTTCTTTGTGCTTAACTGTTAATTGAAGGAGAGACTTAAACTTTATCCCATTGCAACCAATTCCCAGACAAGCACGAGGAGTCCAGCTGACACTGCAAATGGCACAGAGCTCTGTAATATGAGCCATTGATTTAGCACCATAAGAAAGAAAATTGGACTCCATGAAGTGAGAATAAATTGTCTGGCTGCTGAATCTGTGTCATGAAATCTGGTCTCTGGCTCATGTGTTGTCCATGGGATGAGGTCATTGTCAGCTTCCAAAGAACTCCCACTGGTCCTTTGGTGCCTTTGTACTCTGGGCTGCCTCAGTTATCTCAGCAGAGGTAAACACAGGTGAGGTTGCTGTTCACGTTGAACAATCTGTGGTCACACTGGTCAGAGCATCAAAGAACTCAAAAGTGGGGGCAGAAATGTCTTAAATGTCTTCAAACACACTATATGTGTTTATTTGAGGTAGCATTGGTGAAAGTATCATTCCATTCTAATCCAAGTACTTTCGTACATCATTCTAAAGGTAAAAGCATAGACCCCAAATAATAAATGGGCAATTAACCTGTTTCCTCAGTGAAGTCTTGGTCTTCTTGGAATTTATTTATGCATTTCTAAATACTGTTGCTAAGTGGGTCTTGACTGTGCTCAGAGCAATGACTGTGTGCAGTCTCCTAAAGCAGCTCAGAACAGAGGGACCACCTCATTTCACACAACACTGGCTGCATCCTTGCTGCAGTAAAGTACTGCTTTCATTTATTCTTGGCTTAATCTGTCAACCATATAACACTTATACCAACACTTGGGATCCTCCCTATAAAAGTCATCGGTTGAAGAAACTGCTCAAGAAGGCTGAAAAGCTGAAGTACTTAGAATTTATTGCAGTCAAAAATACTAATAGTCAAATATAAAACAGAATAGCGAAATGGCAGAGAGGTGAATGGATATCAAAAACATTTTAATATTTATTTTTAATAAAATGGGGGTGAAATGGCTGGGATGTAGTAGCTCTGTGTCTGACTAAGATCTTAAAGCAGGAGAAGCATTTTAATAGTAACTCATGTTAGGAGTTGGTTAAGCTGTGAGAAAGAGCTAAGCAAAGAAAACACCTTTATCTCCTTTATTCTCCCATTCTGTCTGTTTTGTGCAGTCTGCTGTCTCTCTCATGTTTTAATTAATACATTTCTTTGAATGTGTGTTTTTAAAATAAAAATAATACAACTACACCTTTCTAAAGAACTGAAACCCCCCCCAAAAAAAATCTTGTTCAATTCTTGAAAATATGAAATTTAATCGAAGCAACCAAAGCAACAGGATTTAGTGGCTAGAGATAGGAGATGCTGTATTTAAAATTCAAAATATTTTTGTTTGACTATGTAGATTTGCAGGAGACCCTGGACTCATGGTTCCCTGACCATGGAGAAATCTGCCTTTTGGGTCTTCCCCAGAGCCATCCCCACATCCCTGCCACAGAAAGTAGACAACAAAGTGTAAATTTTGGCTCTGTCAGAGTTTTCAGGATAACTTTCCCAGAGAAATTCCTGGAAGTCACCTTAGTTAGGAAGATATTCAGTTATTTATTTCAGTTAAAATTTAGACTAAAATATCAAGTAACAAAACTCCGTGCAGCACAATTCTATTCTTTCAATTGACTCCTCTAACTCCTGTCCACCCTTTTAACTGAATGTCATAATTCCCACTTTTCTGAGGAAACCAGCATTGTCTTATATGACCAGAAATTTATATTTTTTCACCAAAGTAGTGAGAAGAAACATATTTTTACCTGGATATGTATGATGGATAATATCTTGACATTACTTCTTTAATGGAAAGGACTTTCAGGCTTGAATACTTTTCTTAATACTATATTTTATGGAGAATGTGATTCCTCCAATAGGCAGGAACCTGGACATGAGGGTTGTATAAGTAAAATGAAAGACATTCAGCTGCATTTAGCAGAGAAAGGGCTGCAAGGGGGCTGTTACCTGGCTTGTGGTTGTGCACATCTGTTGTCCTAGTTTGAGTTTCCATCATGGGCCAAGGTCAAGAGCTGCCTGGAATAGGAAGTAATCTTTAACATAGGCTTATTTAGAGAAAAATGCCAGTTTAGAATATAATTTTGGCTTACATTTAGAAGTGTGCTGTATTTCATAAGATCTTGAATGACTGACCTAGTGCATCTTTCTGCTGATGTTTAAACAACAGCCTGAGCAATATTTCAGTCTGTAAGACACTAAAGTTCAGGAATGAGTGCATTCCTCTGCTCCCAAGACACCTGTACTAAGTAGGTGACCTTTATCTTGAGGAGAAAGGATGGCTGGACCCCCAGAGTACCTCGCTGGTGTCAGCTTAGTCTCCAGGACCCCTAGCAGAAAACCATGCTGGTCTTGGTCACAGCAGCTTCAGCCCAGGCATGCTGAGCAGCACTTTTGATCCCTGGCAGCAGTGAAGGCACACACCCATTTTAGCTGCTCTCTCCCTCTCCTCTTGTTTGCCAAATAATCTGGAAGCAAATGAGTTGTGTTTGATACCAAAGGATTTTTCTACTCTGCTGGCACAAGTATGAGTTTCCTCATTTTACTTCTTTTCATCTCATCTCATCCTCTCTGAAGTTAGAAAGAAACTACAAAAAATTACTCGGAGCTAATACCAAATGCATTACAGATATAACATTTATGAATAAAATACTCATTTTGTAAAGCTTTTACTTTGTGAACCTTGATGATATAAGAACACATAACCTTTGGTGTCTCCTTTTTAACTATAGGAATTGGGTAGGATTGTGTGTTTGGGCTTGCATTGTCTTCCCAGAATGCCTTTGTGACTAAAAGTAATCTGTAGAGTGAGAGGAAAGTTCTGTAAGGAAAAAAATGAAATCAACAAAATCAACTTCAAACCTTTAGAAGTTCTCTTCTCAGCATGGTAGATGAATGTGTGCACTGACCCATGCAGCTGCTGCTTGAGAGTGTAACCTGCTGAGGTGAGAGTCTGTTCATGTTTTAAGGAAACACAATTTCTCATCATAGCTGTGTTGCTAAGGGATAGCTCATGTTTCTCCTCTTTCTTATTCTCTGTCAGATTTCAAAGACCAAGAGGAAAAAGTGTTGCATTGTGTCTCGGTATTGCTTGTTCATGGTGGAGAGTTAGGATTCGATTGCAAAAGCAAGAAAACCTTTAAATAACCTCTACAATATGTAGTTCAATTCTTCTCGTGAGATACCCCCTTCGCTCACTTCTTAGTGTCAGCGGTATTTTCTAGATTGCAGCCCTTCTCCTTACACCAGACTTGGTGATTTCACCTTAAAGGAAGGCAGCATATCACCATCTAAAGTAATGTTTTCTGCCTTGCACCTTAGTGCTCCACATAGTTCTCTTTTTTCCATATTGGTGGCATGACTGATACAATGGAAAAATAACCCTGAAAAAGATAATGCTTCATCTAAGAAGCCAACTAACTCATCTCTCTAGAAATCCAAACATGGATTGGCAAGAAAGAGAATTGTCCCCTTCAGTTTCAGCTCAGTGTTAAACTGGCTTAGAAGCAGCCTGGAACTGCACCTGCAAAAATGCTAAAAGTCTCAAAGAGCCGGTGCATGTAAATAAAAAAAATCTTATCTTTTATACACTTCATTAGCCTTATAAATAACCTGAGAAAATAAAAAACCAAAGTTGATATCCACTTGGATAAGCACATAAATAAAATATGTGAGCCCCAGATTTAAAAGGAGAGTAGTGGAGCTTTCCCACCCTGAGGAATGCAAACCAAGGTTGGCTTGTGGGGACCCTCTGGTCCTCCCCAAGATTATATAAACTGGGACATTTCTGATGGACTAAGATGAAGAAAAGTAGCATTAAAATCATGTGCTGTGTAAAAGGAGTTTTATTCTCCATCTGACGTGTTTAAGATCCAATATTAATAATTTAGCTGAGTTTTAGTAGCCTTTTCTGCTGTAGCCCACTAATGACAAGCTTGTTTTCTAATGTTTAACGCCTGCTGTGCAAGTGGTACTTTTAACAAAATACATTTGCTGCAGGCTCTTTGACATGGCTTCACACTGAGATAAACACAATTAGCATGAGCTATTTAAAATGCTTTTCTCTTGTGCTTGTTTATAATAGGTCTTTTAAAATCTATTTTTATTATTAATTTTAAGGAATGTGTAACAGATTTGATAGCACAGTGAGGGTGTGTTATTCAAGTGTTTTACTCCTGAGATACTCCTGGGTCATCTTCTGTTTTTAATAGCATATTCATGTACAAAGACTCAAGAAATGACCAGATTGGCCCCTTTTTTGATACACTGTACCATGGGATGTCTTGTAGCAGACCATGGAGGATAATCCAAAGGAGTGCAGGCAGGCTAGATTACATAGCATAAAAATTTCATTAGAAAGTATTTCCTGTGAACCCTCTTTTGTATAAGAAGTCTTATCTTTTCTGTATGTCACATCAAAATGTCTTTTAGCAAAAATAGTCTTGCAAAGAATGTCTGCTGAGGCGGGCTGTACTGAATATTCATAACATCTGAGTGTGTGCTGAGACATTATAGAATAAATATTTTTTTTGTTAAACTAGTTTGGAACATTATTGTTAATCTTCTTTGCATCCTTTCAGGCAGCCCATGCAAAAAAAATTTTGAATTAAAATAGAAAAGAAAGAAATGCTGTCCTCAGTGAGAGCCCACGTACTCCAGGTCTCATTAAAATCAGTGGAAATCTTCTATTGACTTTACTGAGAGTGGATCCACTTGGCATGGGCTTTGGAGGGGTAAAGGGAGGAAAAGACATGCCTCAAAAAAAGACAAAAGACTGTTGTAAGGTACATTTTGAGCTCTTCTTTCCAGGCTGCCACTTCTGCTGACTGATTGAAACATCTCTACCCACTCCCCTGGCTTTTTGTGGGGTTTAGTCTGACAGCAGAGCCCTCATGGCCCCATCAGAAAGGAGACTGTTCCTTGCATGTTCCTCAATCTGTGCACCTGGACAGATGACAACAATGATTGCTTTTTAATGGTTGGATTTGAAAGAGGCAGTGAGCTGATTTGATAATAGCCAGGTCTTCATCTTAATAAATGAGCATAAATTGAAGCCCTCTGCTTTAGCAATTGAAGTGCAGTAAATATTTTAGATTTGCTTATCACAGCCTTTCTGCCCAATGGCTGCTGCAGCTGTTTGTGGGCAGTGCTGATGAAGATCTGTTCCTGGATGTGGGTAAAATGCTCATTCTGACAAATCACCCATGTGCTGGCTGACTGTAGGGGCTGAGCACTGCACTTGGGAGCACATGTCTGAGCATCGGCCCTGATCCTGACACTGAGCCCCTGGAGACAGAGGGGCTTGTTCCATCCTTGAGAGCGGAACACTGTGCTCATTTGGCAGCTGGTGCAGCATGGCAGGAGGGCTGGCAGGACCTGGGAGGCTGCAAGCTGGAGAGCTTTTAGAAAAAAGCCCTGCAAACTGTTGGGGCTGCTGTGATAGTTAAAACTTAAAAGGGTTTACTGAGATCACATCCACAGCCACCACAGCTTACTGGCTGCTTCAGGACCAGTGGCAGCATCCCAAATTATGCTTCCCTAAGCAGGCTTTCAGAACACTATGGATTTCCCCATAAATCAGACTAGGCCATACTTAATACCCACAAGGCATGACAAATGATGGATAGATGGCTTAGCTTTGCTTTGAATGTTATTTCCTATGTCCTTTGCTGTAACTGAATTTGTTGGCATCAGATTTGGACTATCCCAGTAGGATCTCTGGCTCAGGAATAGGGGAGAAAACAGTATTCTGGGGGGTATGTAAACCTCTGAGTATGACTGGAGTGCAAAAAAGGGCCAAAGGAAAGAATATCCCACTTAGTGCATGGACATGAAAAGAAGGAAGTCAATTTGGTTTGAAACATTTTGTTTCATTTGTCACACAGCAGTTTTTCACCAGGACTCCGTGCAGTGCCTTACTCTGGGTCATGACTGCTGAGTCCTCAGTGCTGTGAAAATACCTCCATCTAAATCCCCTGCTTTGAACCCTGAAATTATTTTGATGCATGCCTGCTTCTATCTCTGCTTTCATCTAGCTTTTTGAAAGTGACAAATAGATGGCTGAAACATCTCAACTACTGAATAATGCCATTACTTGGTTAATTTTAGTGACTTGATTTTGGAGAATCTATGATAGAATATAACACCCAGATATATTTGCCCAGTAACTTTAAGCAGCTACTGGTTAATTTTGCTCTCTTTAATATGTTGCTGTGATGACATTAGTGAAAATGTATCTTTTGTCCAGATGCTGAGTCTTGTATGGAGAACATTGAGATTTCAGAAGAAAGGTGCTTTAAAAAAAAAAATGTTGGTATAACAAACCCAAGAATTTGGGGGAAAAAATAAAGCATGTTTTGGAGTGTTATATAACAATCAGAACAGGTTTCTTTAAGAGATCCAGTTTTGCTCTAGTCAGGCTACTGAAATCCTACTTTCATTTGAACTCACATGTCTGGGATGTCTGTAACATTTAAATATTTATAGCTTTGAAGGTTCACCAGGTCTGTAATAAGCACGGGGAAAATAAATACATTATGCAAAGAGTGATTAGTTTTATCACATAGTCTTCCATGGGGCAGCTGTTTATTTTCAGCGTTCATTTTCTTGGATCAGTCAGGTAGACAGCTGTTCTTTTAGGGCATTTTTGTTAATTTAAGTAACTTCTTTGAATTGCAAATCTACAACCATATTCACTTCTAAAAATTCAGCCTCCAGCTCATAATTATATCATCAAAAAAAATCTTTAGATCACTAATTCAAAAATATCTACTTGTCAGAGATATTTCAAACAAATGCAAAGCATATACACGCTAAATCATCTGATGCATCAACGTCTATATGAAACCGAATATAAAATGTCCAGGTCTGCTGAATTTCTGAAATAAAAAAATACAATGTACATTCTGTACATTCCCATAATGCCACAGAAGCTTGAAATACTGTTGTCTCAAATATGTGACTTCATAAATGCTTGTTAACATCAATAGGCTGTTGCAATGATAGAAATATGATAAGTGATCAGCCTGTAATTAATCTTTTTATTTTTTAAATTGCCTTGGATTTTTGCCCAAGCTCAGAGGACTTGAGGAGAGTTATAGGACAGAGAAAGGAAAGGAGTTCTGCAGAATGGACTGGCACTTACTGCACTGTACAGGGACAGAGCTTTTTGTGCATTGGAGCTGTCAGGAACAACTGCAGTGGAGAAGAACTTGCCAGTGAAGTCACCCATGGAACCCTCAGACTTAGAATAAACTTCTGGAGTCAGTGCACGACTATTCAGATACTCATTTTGTATTCACGCTATCAGGCTTGTGCTATAAATATTTGTGTCCCTTTCAATTCATGTGCAAACATACCTCTCAGCTACCATAGTTTTATGAGGGCATTATTGGAATGTTGCATTAAAATTAATTCTTTGTATTGCAAAATGCTCAGCTACAGAAAATATAACATTATGGCTCCAGTAGATCAATCATACTTGGTGGTGTAGGCACTTATGCTGAAATTGCCATCAGAAATTTATTGACTGACATATTTTGACCATTCTGGACCAAACTGTAGTCTGCTTAAGCTGCAAGTGCAAAATAATTTTTATTTCACTGTGAGCCAGAATTTGTTCCATTGTGAATTGGTTACTGACCTGGTTTGTTCTGAAACAGCCTCACTTGGAGTTCCCAGCTCAGCCTGTTCTGGCAGGCACAGTTTGGGGTGGGGATAAGGGGCTTAGAAGGGCAAATTTCTTGGTGTAATTACACCCATAGCAGATGGAACCTGAGCAGGAGAGAAGCCAGACATGGGCAGTGATGACAAGTTTATATTCTGTGAGCTTCTGGTAACACCCAAAGTGCCCCTCAGCAGCACTTTGAATCCAAGCAGGGAATGGGGCTTTGTTCACTCATTTTACAGCGTGTTTTCCTCATTCAGAGCTGTTACTGGTATATAAAGGAAGATCATCTCCACTGAAATTTTGTAAGTTGGCAAGAAGAGCAGTTAGTTAGGTCTAAATCAAACAAATAAAAGTTTTGATGGTAAAAATAGAGAAGGAATAAGCTTTTAAGAGATTTGGCAAATGTAATTTCACCTCTTACGTAATTAATTAGCTTTGTGTATTTATTTGTTAGGACTGGAAGCTTTTGACCAAGTACACAAACATTCACTTGAATACTTATCATACATGTCTAGCAATACCAGTTGTTTTAATTTGGAAATACTTGACAGAGTATATCAGAGCAAGTGAAGATGTTATTATGATGTAAGTACAAATGGTGTTACACCAAATCAGTAGATTGTTGTACCCACAGTTAATTGTAAGATTGTGTCTACTATATCTAGGTAATTAATATGCTAATTAGTTAGTTTAAAGATAAAAGGGGTATTAAAAGAATGCAATAAAGAGCTTGTATTTTTGTCTTTTACTGTGCAAACACAGCTCCCTGCAATAACTTAATGAAGGAATTTCAAAGGAACAAAACTAACAACAAACGAATTAGAAGCTTAACTAAGTAATTACATGCTATTGCTGAGACCTTTTGGATAGGGACTGGCATAAATATGTGTTTAGATTGTCATAGCAGCAAATAACAGAGAGAGTGGGAATACTAAGAAAATCTGTTCATTTGTTGGAAATTTATTTTTCTGAAGCAGCCTAAGAAAAATTTGAATGAAATGGTTTTTATTGAAATAAATTGATTTTTGATAGTACAAAGATTGAAAATATATCTAAGGTAGAAGGATGCAAGCTCTTTGAGGGAAGAGAGCACAAATAGAAAGTGCTACTCTTTTTTTCTTTCAGCCAGCCTTTAATATATTGGTAGAAAAGGGATTGGTGTTGAAGAACCACAACCTGTATTTGTTCAGCACTCTGAATTTGGAATCTGTTCCAAGGGCCAGGTTTTGGTCTGGCCTGAAAGATTAATATAAAATCTTAGGTGTGGCATTACAAAAGGAAAGATCCTTAAGCACAATGAAAATGTGCCTTCAACTGAGTCTCAATACACATTATGGCCCAAAATATTGATGTAGAAAATTTCAGAACAAATTAAGGCAGGTGTTTCCAGAGACAAAGTGTAAGAAATCAAGAATTTTTGCGTTGGAAAAATGCTTTCAGAGCTTTCACTGCTTTATTAGTGTTAAATTTCTTATCTCCAAACACTTCTCAGCTGGAGGAAGCCCATGTTTGAAGCCTTCTCTTCTGTCAGGAACCCACACAGATTGAAACTTGGCAAAATCATGACACTCTCCACAACAGAAAATGCAACTTAAACTACTTTGTACAGCCTCATCTGACATCCACACTTGATAAACCCCTATCTATTAATCAGTTTAGTTTGTTATTAATGGGCTTATTATTAATGAAAAATGCTGTTATAACTAATTTCAAAAGATACAAACATACAAAAAGAAGCATGCAACAAATCTTCTGTTTTCTTTTGTATTTTTATAAACAATTCAACAGTAACAACAAAAACAGCAAACTAGCAGCTGCTAAATGAAAGCCACAAAAAAACCTTACATTAAAAAACCAGTAAATATTACTCTGACAATAAATAGTATCAGTTTTGGAACTTGTTATATGAAGAGATTGCTTTTTAAATATTAAGATAAAGCATCTTGCATTTTGATTCAAATTTAAGCTCTATGACAATTAATATTGAAGAGAGGCAAAGGTGATCTATTCATGGCATCTCAATATTGATAACTGAGCTGCATTTGCAAGAACAGGGAGCACTGAAATAATCTGAACATCACACCTCTCCTCCAAATGAAAGGGTGTCTCCTCCTGGCTTTCAGCAATTGAGAGCAGGGATGTGTCTCTAAAAGGTGGAATTTTTTCAAAAGTGTTGGAATGATTTAGAATCCCACTGGGACTCTGTGTCTAAAAGCTGCACAATTCTATCCTCTGAATATTTAACTGCTGAAGTAAACATCTGAACTTTGTTAACTTCAAGTGGATTAGGACATCACACCACTAAACAGATTCTAACACACGGTTTAAATGCAGTTTTCTGATTTGATTGGTCTTTTAGTTTGTTAATTATAGTAAGAAAATGCATGAGATGCAATATATTTTTAGTCTTTTTTGCTAAGGAATGGAGGTTTATGCCTCACATCTATCTGGGTTTTTTCCCTGGTAACTTTGAACCTATTTTGAAACACATTTCATGAAGAGAGAGAGCTCAGAAAGGCAGTGAGTTCCCACAAGATGCCAATCCTGAAAGCAGTTTAGTTATCAGCCCTCAAGGGCTGGGTGGGGAGCCCCTGAGAGCAGCCCTGTGTGTTTGCAGGGAGGCTGCAGCGTGTGTGTGCTCTGTCCTAAACACCAGCAGAGAAATGACATCAGCATTCACACTTGGAAAGTTTAGCTGGGAATTAAAAATTAAGCTCTGAACCAGACTTCATCAGTTTTCTGTTCAAGATATTTCGTGTTTCAAATGCTGAGGTTTCGTGCTGGGTCAATCTCATTACTTTTTAAAAAGAAATTGTTGAAGATAGCTTAGGGTGAGATGAGAGCTCATGTAAATTGTGTGTGTGTATACACACTCACACACACATATATATGTATTATAATGTGAGCTGCAGCTGGCTTTATATCTCTGTACACAGTTAACTGTAGAACTGTCAAAAAGGAAATAAAGGGAATTCACAGAAGTGGAACAGACTCTGAAGCTTAGGAAAGACTATGGTTAATGAAATACATCCACTTAAAAGGCAGAGCTACATAAAATGTAAAAGAGTCCAGGTTATGAATCTCAGTAGCTTTGAACAAGCTCAGACCATTGCTACAGAGCCAAGTTATTATGGCCCAGATGTGGCATTGGATAGGAAACAGCCTGGAGGAGGAGATTTCTTCTTTAATAAGGACTCATTTTCTGTGTGGGGTTTATATGGATTTATATATACATAAATATGTATATAGTAGTTTTCTTTATCATTCAATGTTATCAATTTAAAATGAATGCATTTCCAAACTTTGGCCTAATTATTACAAAAAATGAAACTCTAGTTAAACTTTGTGTCATTTTTATGTCACCCATAGGATCTTTCTGGTTTGGGGTTTGTATCTAAATCACTGGGTTTTACAATGCATCTTCTGTATGATTTCAGTTATAGTTGTGAATGACTGGCATGTCTTAAGTGAAAGATCTCTTGTCCCCAGTGGTTGTTTAAGTCAGAGCTGTCGTCTTTGAGTTATTTTACTTCATGAGCTTTTAATCATACCCCAAGGACATGTCAAGCTCTTTCATGCTCTTTCTTTCTCAAGTATATTCTTTCACAAACACAGGCTGTGGAGGAGATGCTGTCATTTCTTCTCTTGTTCCACTCCAAGCATGTATTCATCATGGTAGGGCAACCTTAAAAAAATCAAATATCAGTAAATTGCAATTTGGTGAGGTGTGGCACAATTTCCAAGGTTTAAAATTCTGGTGGTTGTAACACAACAGCTAAAGCAGTACAGAATGTGGTTGCAGTCAATCAGTGCAGTCACTCTCTAAACAAATACTCAGTTTGTTAATTAGATGGGTTCAGCTGCCCTCAAAATTATCTTTGTGACATTTCTGTGAATGTGAATTAATTTGAAGACATTGTGAGGTTTGTTCACCACATTATTGAATTTTCTATGCCTGAAGCATCAATAAGTATATTTATAGTAAAGCTATTGAACAATTTTGTCATTTGTTTTTTTTTTCAATTATTGTTCTCATGGATCCCAACTGGGACATTTCTTTATCTCATATACAGCACAGCATCTGAATGTCCCAAGGGTTCACATATTTTCAGAGGGGACCTAACAGCTGATTTGTGCTGCCTTTACTGCTCAGAATGGGATATTGTCCTGTTTCTGGCAGGTTTTGCTACAAAAGTGTAATGATGTCTATTGTGATTGCTGTTATTTTTGTATTTGTTATTTTATAGCTTCATAGGTAAGTAAATATTAGGTGGGGACTCAGTGTCTGAGTGTCATTTAGAGCTCCAGGCTCTAAAATTGCCTCCTGTGAAACTTCAGTAATATCTTTGAATGGCTATGTATTAAATGACTAACTCAAATGTTTCTTTGTGCTAAAGGGAGCAGTGCTGCCTGGAGAGCTTGCAGTTTGCAAGACATTTTTGAAATGAACACCAGGAAGCACAGTAGTTGTATTTAAAATTATTTATTGATGGAGAAGTAAGTGAAAGTGTGATATTTAGACCAGGAATTGTTTTCAGGTAGAAATAGCCTGTTTTCTCCTCAAGCTCATTTCTGAATTTCAGGAGAAAAGGCAGTCATAAACCCCTAAAAATATCTGAGGCTGAATTACCAGTGCTGAGCATTGCTGCTTTCTCTCTGTGGTACACTAGAAATCCACAGGTATGTCCTTAGCTGAATGTGAGGACTTCAGCTTTGTAGCTGACAGGGTAGCCTGCTTCTGCTTTGGCTTCCAGCTCGAAGTTAAAATTCCCAGTGCTCCTGCCAGCCTTTCTTTAGGTGCCTTTGCACTTAATTGTCACAGATATCTTTTATGAAATATCCTTTCCTTAGGATTTTTCCTCCTGAGAAGCTGAGAGACCTCAGGAACAAAATGTAAACAATGATTATCTGCTGCTGTGGAATGCAACAGGTGCATCTGTGATTGGTCTCATGTGGTTGTTTCTAATTAATGGCCAATCACAGTCAGCTGGCTTGGACTCTGTCTGAGACAGAAGCTTTTGTTATAATTCTTTCTTTATTTTTCTATTCTGAGCTAGCCTCGTGATTAAATCCTTTCTTCTATTCTTTTAGTATAGTTTTAATATAATATGTACCATAAAATAATAAATCAAGCCTTCTGAAACATGGAGTCGGATCCTCGTCTCTTCCCTCATGCTCAGACCCCTGTGAACACGGTCACACTTAATGAAGTGGCACCATCTGGGGCCGAGGCCAGGTGGGCACAGCTGGGCACCAGAAAGGTCCTGCTGAGCCAGGAGCTGCTGGGAGCAGTGGGTGCAGGGTGCGGGCGCTGAGTGCCCGGGGCAGGCGTGCCTGGGTGGGTGGGTGGGTGCCAGCCCTGCCCCAGCAGCTGCTCTGGCTCTGGCTCAGCCTCCCTGCGCGTCTGCGCTGCGATCTGGGCTTCTGGGAGAGCGTCATGGGGCAGGTGGGAACGTGCACAGAGATCTCATCCTGTCACTGCAGCTTTTGTTGACACAGTCTCTGCCATGCAAGGAATCTGCCTCTGCTTTCCCTCTGCAGCAGCTTTGCAAGCAGACTGTCACATATTCCTTGTTGTGCCTTGAGCTAATCAGTTCTGGAAAGGAAATGATGTACAAGATAATCTGAGCATGGAACATTTATATTATCATCATCTTGACCATAGATTACCTCTCCATTCTGAAAAATGCTTCTGATGTGATGCTTGGAGAGACATTTCAGTAAATTTATTCTCCAGAAAATTAATGAAAAATATTGCTGTCATAGTCATAGACATCTTTAGTCTTTAAAGACCACATAGCATCTTGGAGTACTCAATCAACAAACAATAAAAAATAAATTCAATATCCATACAAGCTATCATCATGCGAGGAGATTTTGCATTATGGTCTTACAGCAGTTTGAAATGCCACTTTCTGTACAGGCTTTAGATATATTTGCCACATTAAATAATAACTATGTATGTAATTGAACACACTTAATGATAACTCCTTGTCTACTACAGAATGTTTACTGAATTCTAGTGGCCTAGTGTGACTGAGGTCATGGTACATAAATCTGATTGTATTCCCAAATTAAACTTATATATACTTGTTGTGCAATAACAGCAAAGTAGGAAAATGAAACAAGCCTCCTCCCCAGTGTAGCTTTGAGAGCTTGGGAAATTATAGCTCTGTTGGTCAGATAGGTTACATGGGAAGTTATTCCTGGTCCATTGAAATAATTTGTGTTAATGCCGCCTACTGTGTAAGAGTCTGGTCTTGTGGTCTTTTGAAATATAAAGCGTAATTCTGTGACCAAAATATTGGAGATGTTCTGTGATGCACCTGAGATTTTTGTACTGTATGTCTGAATAAAAATTACTAATGCAGAGATATCTTACTGCAGAAATAAACAAGTTACTCATACTCTGGGTTGCTTTATTTTGTTGGTTATTTTGTTGTCGCTTGCCCAATACCACAACTTATAACCTCTGACTCTCTAAAAAATTGCTTTTATGGTTTACTTTTATGGAGGTTTTTATGTTTAGAGCCCTTTCCAATCTTGAAAGAAATGAAATTTCTTTCAGTAGCTGTTGTCTTGAAGCGTGAATTGTTTAGCATTATGACTTGGCTGCATTTGAGTCACATTGCTGTATAATGGTTGTGCTCTGTCACGTGTTCATGGGGCAAAGAGCAGCACAAGGACACAGCATTTTGAATGCTGCACCATGGGAAGATTCTTTGGTTTCTCAGAAAAAAAGTGCCTTTTGAACTTAAAGCTTAAATAAAGTAAATTCTGACATTACCAATCATCAGTGGATTACTTCTCCAGATGGGAACTAACCCCTTGTTAGCAGCTGTGCACATCCGCCTGAAATCTCCTGTTAATGGCTGTTTTTCCGCCATGGTTTGACTAACAGGCTGCATACCTATTGAAATCAAGTATAAAGAAGTGTAGTGGAAGCTACCTAAAACAGGATACATGAACTCTGTCTGCTAGTAAAATTAAATTATTAATGGTTTAATTTCTTTCTTTTTCCTTTCCACAGGATTTGAGGTTCCAATTAAATCCGTGTTTGGGCCATTGCTTTGCCTGCCAGTACTTAATCTTTTTCGAAGGCCTCATCACTTATCTAAAACAAAAGAACAAGGTAAGGAGAAAAAGTAATGAAATGCAGTATAGCACATCTGTCAAAGGAATGGAAAGTAGCTTTAAAAAAATTCAGGATCAATGACGTTAAAAAATTATTTGTTGAGCACTAAATGTGATCATGTTAGGCATGTTAATTGTAAAGCATCTGTAAGTACCAGCATGTTCTTGCATGCATTGAGGGTTTTGTTGTTTGTGTTTAAGAGATTTACTGTTGATGTAGCCACAGGACACAAATGACTGATAGGAGCGGTTGCTAAGTGTGCTTCTCTGTACTACTGAGTCCTCTGTAAGATTGTCTGACATCTTAATACTGAACTGTTGAATATAATTAACATTTCTGAAGTTATTTAAGATTCACTTTTGGGTCAGTCGATTTATGTTTTTCAAATGTGCATAATGCAACACTGGGTATTTTATTAAAAGGCTTAAACGTTTCAGCACTTAGGGCTGTACAACCCTTTGTTGTTGGTAATAGATCTGTCCAAAATACCTGGAGCTGGCTTTTGCCATGTCACTTAGGATTCCAATAACACAGAGCAAGGCAGGCATAACTAGAGGTGACAGAGAAGAGTAGTAAAGTGATTTAGCTTTGACAGGCTAAGGATGTAAGGCAGATATGGTTTGAAAAATATAAACCTTTCCTGAGTTGCAAAAGCGTAGCCTGCAGTGGCCACCCCTGCAGCCACTGCTGACATGCACAAGAGACAATATTGGGATCTCAGTTCTTTTTTTCTTTTTTTGCCCACTCATTTATTCTGCATTCTCACATCCCTTCACAGGGTCAAGTTCAAACTAATATTAGCTGGTGCAGAGCAGGCTCCGTGGCTCCTTAATATGCTTTCACCTCAGGGTCTTTATATGAAAACCAGCAGGTTAGAAAGTTTGTTGGCCTCTCACCTTTTCAACATAAAATATCATGTATTTGGTTTGGGAGTGTTAACCAAACATCTCCTCTAGGGTCTTTCTCAAGGATGCTATTTTTAGTTTTGCTTTTCAAGCTCTGTAAAGGCTGTTATTAAGTAGCTGGGAAAAAATGTTTAATCATCAGACCATGGAAAGCCATAGGCCAGGCAGAAAATTGCCAGTGGTATTTGTCTGCAATAAGTGGAACTGGGTTCAGTAGGTGTGTTTGTAAAGCAGATTTGTTGCTGAGGGGAGTTGTCCCTCCACATCCAGAGCTGATGATGGAAATGGCTCACTGATAGAAGCATTTCTGAAGTATTTCCTAGAATTTTTATCAGAAATTAATTTTGCATGTGTAGATTGTTGGCTTTGCTATGTAAATCCTTTAGGTTTGCCAAATAACTGGGTTTCCAGGTTTCTGAATCCTGTCTTGCTGTGACTGTGTCCTACAGCACAGTTGTCTTCTAGGTTGCCCATCTACTGCCTCATGTCTGCTAAAATTTCTCATAGTGCTGTACTCTGACACTGAAAAAGATGATGAAACAACAAACATTTCTATAATTTAACAAAATTATCATAATTCTCTATAGTAATTATTATATATCAACTCCCTACCATTGCTTATGGAAGCAAGATGGGATGCTTGTGTAGAATCAGTTACCGGGAGTGTCCATCTTCAAAAAAATTAATTAAGCTTTAATTTAACTACTCTTAATAGGACTTGAATATAAAGCACACTTGATTTGTCTATTACTCTTCAATTTTCTTTCAATTCCTCATAATTGCATTTCAAAGCTCTTCTTTCAATAGATAAACATCTCAAATTTATTTTTTAAAAGATTCTCTTATATGTTCTAGTTTAAGAAAAATTGACTTCTTTACTTTCCAAACCTTCCTGCTTCTTCATTTATTGGTGAGGCACATTAACAACTTAAAACAGATAATCTTTGTAATTATTCGCTTCTTATAAACATAATTATCTTATGATTAGTGCAGATGACATTAAAAAAAATCTTACACTGAAATGGTGCCTAAAATGAGTTATGTGCTAACTATGTATGCAGTTTAATTGGGACCCCTACTGATACTGAACACAGTTGGTTTGTTGAAACAAAATCAAGACTTAAATTATTACAGTGTTATATCTGGATGTCTGATTGTCTGTATCCCACAGTAATTTTTAACTCATTCACTGACATGAGAGTTTTTTGCCCAATTAACATGAAAGTGGAATTTTGAGACAAATTGTTCCTAATGTTCTAGTGAAAATACATGGCTTTGCAGTTAACAAAAGGATATTGAGAATGCCCTAAGGGAAGGCCACTTTGTGAGCTTTTCTGGAAAATTCTACAACAGAAAGAGATCTAATTTATGTGCCAAGTTTGGGAGAGGCATTTTGGTCAGAATCCCAACCTTTCTAACATGGGAGGGTCCATAATGAAAATGTGGAATGCAGGGAATTTCCAGGGCTCTGCTCAGGGAATCAGACTGGCTCCCTCCTCGTGTGCTCTGAATATCTCCCCCTTCCTTGTGGTATATATGTCCTGTCTGCCTGGAAGATGCTGGTATTGGATGTGAAAAAACCTGTCCTGCAGCCAAGGAACATTTACTTTCAGGTTATAATTTCTGTGTTTAAAACCAAACCCTATTATACGCTTGTGGTTGGCTGGGATCATGTTTATGGTTTATTATATTTGCTGTTTCAACTACAAGCACAGAAAAATATCTGTTTTGTTTGTGGAGCTTATTGTGCTTATTGAACAGTAACAAACCTTATGCTATGGATGAAAGAATGTGATTTATCTGTGTTAAGTGTACTAGGTATGTGATTAGACATCACCCTCATAAACAGTGTCACAGCTGTGATTTCATAAATTCCTGTTAGCTTGTACAATCAGGGAAGTTCTTGAGCACGTGAAGTATCTGTGAACATGTGGCTTCTCACCACTACAGTGCTTTGGTAGGGTTACAGGCCTTCAAAATGAAATGTGGTTTCCTGGACAATTTGTGTAATGGATCTTTGGGGTATTCATACTTGCAAGACATATGTGGATTTATAAGCCATAAAAGATAAAGCATGCTTTGCAGTTTCTATTCTAGATACAGCACCATTTGAAATGCTTGAGATTACATCCATACAGTGGAAGGTTTACTCTGAGGATCTTAAACATTCATTTCTGCTGGTTTTCATATCAGAGAATCTCTATTAATATTGCCATGGTGAAACAGGAGAATGACTGCTGGGAATCTCCAGGCAATCAATGAAAAATACTTGGCAACAACACTGTCCTTTTCACTTTTATTAAAGGTTGTGAGAGCAATTTACAAACATTAATAACACATTACAGTAACCTCCTGAATCTCTGTGAGCATTCACTTCTAGAAAATTTAACCTAAGCTAAAAGTAGGTAACAGCTATGCTATGACAGTGGAAACAAACCATTCTCTTGCTAGCCTCCCCTCTTTGTGAACCCTCTTGGACATCCATGGAGTTTAGTTTCAAAAAATGCTCATGGGTCACAATTTCCAATCTCTGGACTCCAATTTTTGAAGCTAATCTTTGATTATTCCGTCAGAACTCTGGTCTATCTTGAGCTTTTTCATAGCTTGAGCTAAATTTTGAAATAATATGAAGAATGAGAAGGAAACAAAAACACTAACAACATTTTCTAATAGCAGTATTCACCTTGTTGGAGTATAGAAACTGTCTTAGAATGACTGTGTTCAATGTTCAACCAGTTTTACACTGCTGAAAGTTTAGACTCAATTGCAAATTACCAATAAAGAGGAATAGTGAGCAATTCAAATGTCAAATAGCAAAGTCTTCTCTGAGTTTGACAGGCATTTTGTTATTTTTTTCTTTCTTTTTTCCCCCCCTTTTTCCATAAATATCTTGTTTAAGTTTTGCAGTGTATTCTGTATGATAACATAAACCTTTTGATTCTAACTTGCTACACCTAACTATGATGGCTCAATGTAGTAAGTAGTAAATGCAGTAAGTACTGAATTATCCAGTGTCAGAATGTGCTTGCCAAATTGTTATGCTCTTGTCTCATCAACTTGTCCCACTGGGATGGAGTGGGACATTCCAACTTTCCCTCCACAATCCATTTCCAATTACTGCCTGGCAGTTCCAAGACAGGACTCCAAAGTTAGTGTAACTTGCAGATACCAAAGCAGACAATAGTACACTTTAGTCCGAAGTATTTTGTGTAGCAAAACCACATTTTGATATTAATGAAAATCTATGTAAAAGTTTTCACAGTGACCAGTACTATAAATCACATGTCAATGTGCACTACCATTTGAATTGTGATCTCATGAACTCTCGTTGTTTCTACTTATAACATCAAAAAGTATCTTTTAAGGACGAATAAAAGCACTTCTTGGAGAAATCTTGAATTATCTAGCAGTGAAATTTCATTATTCCTTTAATTGTGTACATAAAATGAAGAAATGGAGTTGCTGTAGAATTCCAGTAATGCAATTTTTCAGTAGTGCACCATGGAGACAGCTTCTTGCAATATTCCAGAGTTGTGTCCTTTAAGATAAATGTATTTTTATGCAGTTCAAATTATTTTACAAATCTTTAAAATATTATTTTACAAATCACTGATGTATTAACTTGGCTTAATCATCTGTCTGCATTTAGGCTTCCAAAAGCACATGTGGTAGAGATGTTTTGTGGTTCTTCCAAATCTGTAAACCAGTGAATCAGAAACAGGAAAGACAAAATGAATAATTCAAAAGACAAATGCTGACCAAAGACCAGAGATACTTACGGTATTATTATATTTTTGGTTTTCTGCCTGTAGGCCATAATTTTATATAGAAAACATTTTTTGGAGTAAATAAAGCTGATCACTATATACTATAAATAATAGCAGTATGTGCTTTTGCTAGCATTAGAAGGATTGCACCTCCTGTGATGCATTTTGCTAGCATCAAAAAGGCAGTAAGTGATTAAATATATATCTTCTGCCTGACAAATTTCACCTATACATCCACAAATGTAATCACATCCCGTTCTTCTCATCTCCTGGCTGGTAATGCTTTCCAGCAAAGGGAGGCCTGTGGCACCAAAGGGCAGCTCCCAGGGCATGGGGATGCTGCTGGAGCTGAGTGCTTTGTGCCTGGTTTAGAGGATCAGCACTGAGCCTCCCTCCTCAGGCTGCCAGTGAACAGAGAGGCACAAACATCAAACATCATCGAGGAACTCAAATCACGCCAGGCACAGGAGCTCAGAAGTGACTTTTATCCCAGTGAAATTCTACCAAGCTTGCAGTGAGATGGTAGTTTCCAGATCTTTTTCCCAAACTTCCAGAAGTGTTTGTGCCCCGGTCTGAGCTCCCTGCACTCTCAAGTTGCAGCTGTGAGACCAAGCACAGCATTCATGCTGCTCCTCAGTAGTGCATGGCTTCTAAAATACTGCTGTCCAAGCTCCGCTTCACTTCAGACTACACATAATGGTGCAGTAACAATAGTAATAATTGAAGTAATCATTTCTCTAACAACTAAAAAATAATAATACCAGAAATAATATTATAACCAGCAACACTTTGATTGCAGCAACCTCTACTGCAACTCCTCTTCTCTATATCCCCAGAAAAATTATTTTGAGATTTTCTTGGATTTTAAGCGTTAGATAGCTTTCAGGTAGCTTAGTATACTAAAGTTCTGTCTCTAGAGACTCAGATAAAACTCTGTGTAAGCAGACTGATCTCATCTAATCCCTGGTAGGCATTCTTCCAAATCTTAAAACTACAACTGTAGTCATGTCCAAGTAATTTATTTTTTTGTTTAACCCAAGTAGCTCAATACTTGGATTAAAAAAGAATAGGTGCAGCAGGCCAGGACTTCTGTAGGTGAGAAAGTTGGAACAGTAGTAACACTGTTTTGGTGGCACTATTCTTTGTTGTACATGTTAATTCCAGCTGAAAAAAGCCCCGAAATTATAAAAAGGTGTCAACTGTGGGAAGAAACTGTACAAAACCGAACCAAGACAGCATGTGTAAGCTCTTGTGTAAGCTCTTAATTAATTACTGCAGATTTAATTTGATTTCTATCTAAACCACAGCCAGCAGGATTGTATTTGTTGGAAAAATAGATAATTTCAATTCAATCAACTTGTGTCTGTATTTTCTATTCCTTCATTTAAGAAGATTTTACATGTAATTTTCATCATAAAAAACATAATGAGATAGATTGTAATACTGAATATATCCAAACTGTGTTAGCAGCATGGCTTGTTCCTTACATTGTCAAGAAGTTTAGGGATGACAACTTGGAGAAATCTAGATTTTTCAGGGCATTACTCCCCTTGACTCCTTCAGAAATTCCCTTGGAAAAAATTGTTCTCTCTCATCCCAAGTGTCAGGAAGACTCTTTCCTGCAGCTGGGTAGGTACAGACATGCTGCAGTCACCCAGCTCTTGCCTTTCATCCGTGGGATGTGTAAAATTTGCAGTTTCAGCACAACTTGTCCCGTGGATCTCTGCCTGTGTGCTCTATAAGTAGGAATGGAAATTTCAAACCTGTCTCAGAGCATCTCACAGAGCTCAGGCAGCAGCACTGACATCAGCATGCTGGGCACTTAGCCATGCCTTTGCTCAGTGCTCTGCCGCCCCCAGACTTGCCTCAGGCAGGGCATGCCTGCAGTCATTCCTTTCTCAGAGCACTTGGAGATTCTCTCCCAGAATCTGATGGCAGAACGGCTGGGGGCCATCAGCTGTGAGAGAGCAAAGTGAATTTCTAGAAGACAGGTTACTTGGCTGTCAAGTAATAGACAGTTTGAGCACTGGACATACTCCTTCACACTTTGCTGCTTTTTTCCACCTCTCAGTCTCTTTAAAATACAATTACAGTTCACTGTCCAGGAGCAAGGGACAGGAATTGCTTCAAGGGTTGAGAGGGGTGAGTATGTGCTCTTAGAGGGGATGCTGCAAAGAATCTCTTCATGGCAAAGAGCAGATTCTGGATCAGCCCCTGTCCTCTCATGGTTCCTGCAGGCTGTCAGATACAGAGCAGGCTTGGCTCTGCAGGTGGCATTCAAGTTCATGTATGGACAGTCATACCAAATAGTGCTGGGTGGACATTTTCAAAGTCATTTGGAAATAGAAGGACAGGCCGAGATCAGGGGAAAAATTGAATTATAATTCAATGATCCCATATTTATAAATTATCTAGTATCTATAACAGTTTAAAATAGAATTTATTTGCTTTAATAATTAATGAAAAGTTCATAGTAGGTAATTTATTAATAATACAGTGTCATCAGTATGGATTATGTCCAATTCCTGTTTCTGTTATGTTGAACCTACTGATGTGGTTTATGGCAGCAGCAAGATGCTCAGTTTGAAACAGTGAAAGGAAGCCTATTACCTTGTTTTCAAAATAAAATATGGAGATCTGTGTGGAATACAGCTTCTGTTTGAGGTCAGGAGTAGCTACAAACACAGAAGGCAGTGTTTCTGTTTAGATGATTGCTAAAGGTCACAAGGCAGAAAAATGCTGGAATATGTAGGCACTTAGATTTTAGTCACACCACTAAAATCAATGCAATGACTTTTATACTTATTGGTATAATTATCCTATTGAGACATTTACTTAAGTGTTCTGCTGATTCAGAGCCAGAATATACAAGCTTGCTGCAAAGGCAAAGCCTGTCTCATTTGAAAGGTACAGTTTGCAGTTTCCCAAATTCTTCATTATTCTATTACTAATTTCAGCTATTTCATGTACCCTTACTACATAAATTAGTATTTCCCCACCAGAAGTGTGTAGATACCAGTTTGAAAATGGGGTTTTTATAGCAGTGGCAATCAGTAGGAAGGGCTTATTTATTTTTGTCTATGTTCAGATCTTTTTTCTTGTTTTCACCAAGCAGGTTTCTCAAGCTGCAATACTCTGACATTGTATCTGAAAAAATTTGCTGCAGAGTAACAAATCTCAATGTTTTCAGGGAAAAAGCCAATATCTAGTTAGTGATATTGCTAAAGAGATTAGGATTGTACTTCTTAAGAAGGTATATCTGTTTGCTTCACTGAGAAAATTATAAACTAATATGCACCAAATATGTTGTTCCAGCTATGATGGTTTCATGTAAGCACTGTAACAAGTGAAAAATTGATAAAAATTGGAAGCAATGGAATGGGTTGATTAAATCCATATCCAGAACTGCACACTGTAACAGCACAGATGATTTTCCATTACACTCTGCTGCTGGTGAAGCCAGACCTCCTGGTGGCTATCAGAGTTTCTACTACATGTGTGTTTGTGTGTACAGCCCATCTGCTTTGTAAGTTTTAGGAGAAAAGAGTGGAAAATTCCTGTTGTGATTATATTTTAAAGTGAAGGATGCAGTGCATTGGTTGCACAAAATATTGTTCAAGCACAAATTCCTATATTGACCAAGAACGAAATCTCAGCATTATTTGCTTTGGCTTATGCTGGGTAAGTGCAGGAGAAGTGGAACAAGAATGTGTGGATGAGGCTTGTGTTTGATGTTTAGCCCTGTCAGACTGAAATTGCTGGGAATGGGGGAACTGCCATTGGTGGTGGCTGCAGTTCCTGGCTCTCTCTGAAGTTATGTGAGAGAGGAGCTGTGCTTATCCCCTGCTTTCACAGCAAACTGGTGTCTTGTGTTTGTGTGCTGTCAGTCTCATGTGGGTAGTTGTTAAATCTGGCTAGGGAGTACCCATCAGTAATGATCAAAAATTTTATGGTAAATTAGCAAAATTATTTTGGAGTGAGATCTGGTGACTTCTAAAATGTTTTCTACAAAGCTGATCTATGTACTTCATTCAAAACTATTTTCTCCAAAACTATCACCTCTGATTCAGACATTGCCTCAAATAATTTTCTTATTTAGAAAGCATAGGAAAAAATGTTCAGAGTTTTCTTTTAAAATTGTTTCCTTTTCTTTTTTTTTTTTTGACTGAAAAATCTTTCTTGAGTTCTCTTTGTCAGTATTTCCTAGAAATAAAAAGTAGCTGATGTACAAGAATATGCCTAACAGACTTCTATTTATGGCTGTATAGAACTTTACCAGTTGCATGGAATTTTCTTGTTTGGGCAGTTCTTAGGCTTTACCTGGTAAAAATCTTTCAATGGTATCATGAGATAACCAGTACAGCTGAGGTATGACAGTGTTTTAGGATTTTTCTTTAAATCAGTGTATTTCCACTTTTAGAAATAACAAAATATCCCAATAAGTGTAGAAAAGGTTTATGGAATCCTAATAATTCATTCATTTAGACTCTGATTAGTTTTCTTTGCTTTTGAGCATGGCTTGCATGTAAATGTTGGTCATTACCCTAAAACGTCTGTTGCATCCCTTGGAGTTTCCCCGTATCTAATGATGAAAATATTTTCCTGCCTTTTGTGTTACTGAATTAAAATTGTTCAAATAGGGGTGTGTGCACATTTCAGGGTTTAGGAGTATGCAAAGGCACAGTTATTATTTTGATTTATAGAAATAATATGCTGACTTAAAATACAAAAGCAGTGCTTTGTGGCAGAACAACCTGCATCCTCCTCACTTTAACACAAAGTACAAACCATTAAAAGAGCAGCACAGTTAATGTGAAAGAGATTTCAAGAAACATATGATCATGAAATACCTTCTCCCATACACCTGCACATGGAGAGGAGGGAGAAATTAATTCTTAAATCCTTCTAGCAAAACTGTTGCTGATCTTCAGACATTTGTCTTTGCACTCTTTCCCTTAGCAATTCGCAGCCAATGGACAAGGACACAATGTATTACTACTTTCTGTGTGATTCATTCCTTAAAAAACAATCTGTTCTTTTAGTGGCACTTGTTATTAATCAAGGTTTTTTCCTTTCATTAGAGTAGTTGTTGGCTCAATCACTTCAGTATATGCAATCACTAACTTTTTCCATTACACTGGTGAATAGGTGCTCTTATATGTCTGTCAGAGGGATGCTGGTACATTTAGTATGATGCTTTGCAATTTCAGTGAGAACATTAATGGTTGAAGTGTGATTGCTTTTTTTTTTTCCTTTGAGAGAAAAAATGTAACATGTTCTCCTTAGAGAGAAAAGAGAGAAGAATGATGGAAATTTCTAAACTCAATTTATTTTTGTATCATTAAAATGTTGAGAAGTACCAAGTACCAAGGAATACTCCTGCAGAATCAATCATTTCATAATGTATCTGCAGAGGCCCCAGACTTGTCTATCCTGAAGAGAATGCTGAAAAGGCTAAAGTATCAATTTTGTACAATAGTCCATGTATTTGCAGAATATAGCACAAAAATTCTCACTGTTGCAAATGAAATGCAGGAGGGAGGGTGTGTGTACATAAAACCTTTATGGACATGGTATTGTTTTCTGTGCAAAATGTTCTGTGTGGAACAAATAGAAAGACAAAGGAGATGCAATACATCACTGAGTAATTATATCTTTCCTTAGCTTTCTGTGAGCTAATTTCCAGAGGAGCCACAGGTCCCAAGGTGTCAGCCCTTCTGCCGAGGGCAGCAGGCTCTCTGTGCCCTGCTGGCACGGCCCTTCTCCCCCTCATTGCTGCACAATGGGGCTGAGGTGTGAGAGAACACCTGGGGCTCCCACAGGCAGAGGGACACACTGCACTGATGCCTTAAGTTTTAGCTTTCATATTTTTTAGATTCTGTACTGCCTTAGTGTGGGACTCTGAGCTTCATATGAAGTGTTAGCAAGTTCTCTTCACAGTTTCATCAGACAAAACAATCTTTTTCCAGCCCGAGAACCAAGGACACTGATGCAGGTTTAGGCTCAAAAAATATAAACAGTAAATTGAGGAGACAAAACTGGGAGGATTGGACTTTATAAGCTGGAGCTGTAATTAGAGAATTAACCCCAATATGTAAATCGACCAAAACTTATAAAAGTGTGAAAACATGTGACTGGTTGTCCATCTTGGGCCCAGCTCAGGTCCATCTTGAGTGGAGCCATGGCCAAGGTGTATCCTTTAAAGGCCTTTTACTAAATCCCTACTTTATTCCTTTATCACTGTCTAGCCTCTGTCCCAGTAGCCTCTTTAGGCATTACACTGCTGCCCAGTGCTTCTCTCCCCTCACATTAACACTGACCCAGTGTGGGACAGGATGATGCCACACTGTCTGCTGAATGGCTGAAAACTCTGCAGGATCTCCTGACTCACTGTTTTTCAATGGAGATGTTATTAATAAAGAATAAATTTTTCTTCCTGTAGAGATTTGATGCTGGCAGATGCAGCCCTCTGCTCTTGGCCCTGTTTGTTACCTATGCTGTGTATTCAGCTGGGTGACACATGAGGCCCAGGCATAAAATTGCTACTTATCCCAGGATGACTATCTTTTCTATTTTTTTTAATATGTCTTAAAGCTTTTATTAACATTCTGAGAAAAATAGAAGCTTGTTTGAAATACAGGATATTCTGCACTGTGTAATTTATCTCTGTGTACTTTCTGGAGGTAATGAAGTTATTGAGTAATCACACCATGTCCCTTGCAGCTTTTTTGGCTTATTGCATATGTGAAATAGGCAGTGATATATTAGGGGCTGTCTCTTATAGAAGAGGTGTGGATCACATTAACAGCCATTGTGCAGTTATATTTTGAGTTATACAACTAATGGTATTTATTGGTCTTCTTTTTTTTGTTTTCATTTATGTCTACTTTGGCTTGTATATATCTGAACAATGTAGTGGTTTAATTGCCAATAGAATCCAGGCTGAAAGACAGTTTTTAAAGAGTCCTGGTCTAATACCAAAGTAATGCAGTGTATGAATCTGGTGGGAGGAGAACAGGAAACAGAAAGGAGCATACGGGATGTGGCTACAAATTACTGTGTTCTTTATCTGCCTGTTGGAACATGATGCTTTAACTGTGAAATCTGAGGAAAGCTGTCTCTTCTGGATCATTGCCTTCTCATTGTTACTTTTTTTCCACCCAGTTATTCTCATTTTTTAAATAAAGGCTCTTTCAATAACGTGTTTTAAATAAAAGTAAGAATGGAGGAATTGGATTGGATAAGCTTTCTAAGAAAATAGCTGTAACCAGCAGCTCTAGGTTTAAAATCAATTACACGATTTAAGGTGCAGAACCTCTTTGGTTTTGCACTGCAGTGATTGTTCATTGAAGCAAGTAGTTCTTTCCTGAGGAGTTGGTTTCTCCATCCATGATGAAACCTTTCTGTAATGGCAGAGCAGAAGTTTTATCGTGTAGGACCCTGTTTTAGTAGTCAGCTGCAAAACTTTAAATACAGTATTATATCAGTAGGTCACTCATGTGCCATTTCAGCAATACTTGTCAAAGATGCTACCCCCCAAAAGAACAAGTTTTCTCAGAGAGGAGTGTTGGGAAAGTTCATCTGCAGGGGCAAGGCAAGCATATGAAAGAAAAGGACCAGCTGTGTTTAGAATAGCCCAATCTTTCCCAAAAGAATGCATTGTTGCACTGTTAATCCAAATACACCAGTCTTGATAAACTTTGTTGCTTCATTTAGGATGGTGAACTTTCCTTATTTTAGAAAATCATCAGTATTCAATATCAAAATCAATGATTTCTGATACTATGTGAAAAAAATTTGATGACAGTTGGAGAAAAAAATCCTGATTAAATAGCACTTACACATGGTATCAATATTAAGCTACATACAATTAAAATGTTAATGGACAGTAATGTTCATGTGATGCATTTGTTCTAAAGTACTACAAATAATGCCCATTACAAATACTATGAATCTACTGTTGAAACTGGCCTGGCTGTACCTTAGTGTGCATATGCAGACACTGCTTGGGCTCCTCTGTTGCTTTACAAATCCACATTTGCTCATAATTGTTTTCAGCCAGTTCCAAAGTATTGCTTTGTCCTTTGGTTGTATTCCATGTTCAAAACAACCTCCAGTGCCACTGGAGATTTATTGTTGGGCCCAGTTTCAGTTCTTGGAATGCTACCAAATTTGTGTTTATCAGAAAAATGAGATTGTTTAATATTATTATACACACAACACTTTAAACACATTCCTGTTACTTAAATGTGTTTTCCCTTTCTTGTAAAACGTGTACAACTGGCACACCCCAGAAGTTGAGCAGATTTAGCTGTGCTGAACCAAAGTTCAATTTTGATGCTCTCCAGAGGTCTAGATAAGACAGAGGTGCCTCCTTGCTCCATCCATGTGCAAGCAGCCACTTGGCTTTTGCCTTGGGTTGTTGTAGGCTTCTAACGAGGAAGAAATATAAGCACGCTGATGTGTGATTTGCATCCTTCCTAAATTCATTGCCTTTCTTAAAATACTTAGCTGAATTTAGTGCTCAGATTAAAAATGCTATTTCAGTAATTGTTTAAAGGCCAACTGGCGAGGCACTAAACAAAAGCTATCATGTTTGTAAAGTAACAAGCATTTTCTGTAACAGCTTCTTGCTATTTGTTGATGTGGTGGGGAATGGGAAGGCTTTGAAACCTACTCTATGAATCATTCCCAGCATTTCATGTTACTGAAACGCGAATATTACTTTTAAATGTGTAACTATGCTATTAGAGCCTTCTGTGATTTAGGGAGATCTTTCAGAATACTAAAAAGTCATTATTTACTTTCTTCCGGTCTATTAGTGCAGAACAAGGCTCGCACTGGCTCTGCGGTGGCAGGGTTGATTGGCTCTCAGTGGACTTGTCTTGTTAATAGGAGGAGAGAGGCTCTTGCTGGTATTTCTGCTCCTGCCTGAGACTTCTCTAGACAGCCAGTTGTGCTGCATTTGATCAGCCTCCCTGGGGTGACAAAGCAGGGACTCTCACACTTACCCTCACCTGCAGTAAGTGCCTGCTCCTCACCTGTGCCAGAGCTTCCAGAGTTTCCCAAACACCGAGACTGAGCAGCAGGGGCTAAGAGGAGTCACCTCAGAGAGACATCAGCCTTATGAATCTGGAGCAATCCAGCCTCAGCAAGGTTTGGCAGCTCTGTTGGATCTCATCATTTTCCCCTTCTACGCTCCTTGCACATGCTCGTGGAGCTCGCTGATATTTACATGATGGGGCTTGGATCACTTTGTCTCCTACAAATGGAATGTCTAATGCGCTCTTTGTCTCATCATTAATTAAACATTGGAGATGTTCTGTTGTAGGGTAATTGTGTTTCTGACACAGCTGCAGTAAATGTGAACTCTTTGAAAGCTTTGCAGGAGCTGTATTTCTGCAGCCAGGAGGGAATGAAAAAGGAGTGTTGCAGAGGTGATGTTTACATACAGCTCCTTGCAATACTGCTGCCAGTGGCTATTTATTGAACTTTAAATACATGTGTAGTAGCTGTCAGTAGCTGTATCTGAAATGGCAAGACAGAACAAGCCAAGGCCTATACAAAAATATAGGTTTTCATTGTTTCAAACCATTTTTCTAAAATCAGTAAAGCTGTATTTTCACCTGGTTTTATTAGACTGATGTCCATTAAAACCCACTACTGTTAATTTGACTGCACATTTGACATCAGCAACAACAAAAGTCCCATTCAATATATCTTTAAATTGCTTTGGTTATGTCACAGTTGCACTTAATTTTCTTTTTAGTAGCTGGTACAGTGCTGTGTTTTGCATTTAATACAGAAATAATATTGGTAATTGACTGATGTTGTGGTTGCTGCTAAGTAGTGCTTCCCTAGGTCAAGGACTTGTCATGTTCAGTCCTTGAAAAAGTGCACAAAATGATGGGAGGGAACATGGCCAGGACAGCTGACCCAAGCTGGTCAAATGGTTTGAGTGAGAACTATGTGTTAAAAATGATTCTAACAAACAATGTGAAATTGGTGCTGGCCATTTATATTATGAATCACTAACAATTGAATAATCTCTAGTTTATTTTCTCTAGGCCATGGTATCTATTTTATGAATGCACTTGTACTTCATAAATCATTCTCAAGAGCAAAAGGGAGAAAAATGAAAAATCCATTTTCCTTCAACCCCTTGGGTCTTTATTTAATTTTTAATGAAACAGAGAGGATACTTCATCAATGGCAGCAAAGGAGTAATGGCTTTAAACTGAAAGAGAGTGTGTTTAGACTAGATTTTAGGAAAAATTTCTTCTCTGTGAGGATGGTGAGGCACTGGCACAGGCTACCCAGAGAAGTTGTGGATTCCCCATCCCTGGAAGTGTCCAAGGCCAGGCTGGATGGGGCTCAGACAA
Organism: Zonotrichia albicollis; assembly: GCF_047830755.1. Classification (NCBI taxonomy): domain Eukaryota; kingdom Metazoa; phylum Chordata; class Aves; order Passeriformes; family Passerellidae; genus Zonotrichia; species Zonotrichia albicollis. Next base: position 10,603,385 of record NC_133832.1, read on the forward strand.
ACCTGGTCTGGTGGAAGGTGTCCCTGCCCATGGCAGGTAGAAACAAGACGATCTTTAAGGTCCCTTCCAACCCAAACCAGTCTGTGAGTCTGATTTTGTGAGAAAAAAAACTTGAACTGCATTACTGAAAAATCCCAACCCACAGACCAAAACAAATAAAGCAAAAGAGATGCCTTGAGACACAAAGCAAATTTGAAATTAAATACATTTTTGAAGCATTTAAAGATTTGGCAGTTACTTAATTTAGCCATGAAATGTTCTTATGTAACATACAGCAGAATGCAAACAATAAATATTAAGCACTTACAGAATTTTTAGCTGGCACAATCCTTATTTCAGGCACAAATGTATCAATCCTATTTGCTTTCTGATTCTGGCTCAGTGAGAGATCTGGGATCAGAACAATTCCGCCTTTAATGTGGTATTTGTCTTTTGTCCTTATGGTAGCCATTGACTGTAAAGCTGTATGTGTCACAGGGAAAGCATCACTCTGCTGAATTCTGTTAAATTAAATAGTGCAGTATGTTAATATTGTGTGAGACCAGAAAAATATTTTTCTTTTGTTCCTTTAAGAATAAGCTTTCACAGTTTGAGGCACAATAGTTTAATGAAATAATCTGATTTAGCCTCCTGTGTATCACTGACCCTTTTATTTTACACAGGTACCCTTGTATTTTATTTTGTTAACATTGATATCATGTACTTCAATCTCCATCTGATTCTGTTTTGAAGATATCAATAAGAAAAACAATCTAGTGACTTTGGGAGGGCGATGATGGTATTATTTGGTGTTTTACTTGAAAGATTAATCAACCCTTAAAATATGTTCCTTATTCTCAGGTGAAAAATTTCCATTCTGAGCTTCTTTATAGAGTATGTTTCACACTTGCTCCCTTCAATTTTATTGTTTTTTCTTAGATGGAGACTCAAATGTCTTGGTGAGCTCTTAGTCCTTTCCTTCATAAATGTTCATGATTTGGTTTTTCCTACTGTGATCAAATTATTCATTTGTTTTCTTAAATGTGAATACCAGAGCAGATTGAGTCATCTGGTGCCTATGTTGCCCCGTTTCATGTAGTAAAATGAGCAAATAAGTTGTGGCTTTTTGGTAGAAAAGAGGAAATCTTGCAGTTCAGTCTTTAGCAGGAAAAATACCTGTGTCATGGAGTGGTCATGTTACTGTTTTACTTTCAGGAACCTTGGTCTATTGTCGAAAATACACAGTGCTTTTTACTTCCCTAGCCATAACTCAGTCCATATAGGAGTTTTCTATACAGAAGAAGAAAAATCTCTCATTCTCACACTAATGGAATTTGCTTTAAGAAATATTCCTATTACAGCCATTATTAACTTGGTTTTCAGCGCATCATTCAGATTGCAAGCATCTAGTAGGTATCTCATATCTCTTTCAGAAAGCAGGTGAGGAATCTAAATCATCTAAGTGCATTAGACTCAATCACCTTTATATATTATGGCACTTTAAAAGTCTATTTTAAAGAATAAGAATTAGAGCTTGATTTACATTAATGATCAACATGCAATTCAGTCAAGATTAATGCTTGTCTTTAGCCCTATACTATCATTCTGAATTATTTCAGCAGGTATTTGCATACTGCCTGCATTGTAAAATATAAAAATATTCTTTATGGAGCAAAAGTGAAAATGCAGCTGTTTTATTATCAAAGGCACAAATTTACTACTTGCTGCTATTTTACCATGGATGCCACTAGTACTACTGACTTGTTCCTTTCTGTTGATATTGCCAGAACATGTTGCTGATCGTTTATTTCCTTCTCCAAACGTGCTTTCCCCAACTTGTTGCAGTGTCTGTTATTATCATGCCACTCATGCCAACCATGTGTGGAAGTTGCATATACAATTCTTGATACTTTTATTACACACAGAACAGTCTGTGAAAATAAAACTCTATTTCATCAGCTCTCAAACAGCATATGAAAGCTTCTTACAGTCTTTAGAGTTCCATCTTTGTTGTGTACTGCCAGCAAAATTACTCCCTCTATAGCAAACCTAAACATTCTTCACACCCATTAGCAGCTGAAGCTCTCCTAATAGTCAGTGTTTTTCTCTTATGCACTGTGATTAGTTGTTTTGCTGCCTTGGATGGCAGTTCTGCTAAATTTTTATTGCTTCCTGTGCTTATGGCTCATTTATTGTTTTTCATCTGTTTGCTTACTGAATAGATTTATTACCTTAGCATAAAATAATTCTCTTGAGATAACTGCTTATTTCCACAGAGGATTCTTCAGTTTTAAATTATTGTGCAGTTTTTGGGTTGTATTACTCATATACTGAAGAATTTTGCTAGGAATCTGCCTGGGTTCTGCATGGATTCTTTTAGAAAAGCTCAGCAAGGAAAAAATAAACTTATAAAAAAAGTTAACACATTTAGACCTTTGCCTTTAAAGGAAATTTCCCTGAATGTCAATTTTCTTCCCAGACTAGAAATTCTAGTGTTGCTATGCATTTTCAAAGGAGCTGTGAAAGCTCAGTGTTTTGAGGAGATCAGACCACTTATCTTTTTCTAGATACATGATCAGATTTTAAAAAAATAATTAGGCACTGCACAACTGCAGCTTATTCTCAGTGTAGTAAGAAGTGAGCATGTGTCAAGGCTCTGCTCTGAAGCTGCTGAGACAGGTTATCAGTACAAAGCAAACAGCCATCCTGCAGAATGAAATAAAAAAATCTCTCCAAATTCTGTCCTCTAGCAGTGGTTAAGCCATCCTTGAAAGCTTTCACTGTGCAATCTGACCATTTCTTATGAGATGCTTACATTGGAATTACTATTTAATAAGAAAGAGTAATTTCTCTCCACCACCCCAAAATTCAGACCAGGCTTTTGTAACTTACTATAGTGGCAAAGGTAGATACCACAGACTTCTGCATGATTTATCTAAAAAACACTTGAGCTGCAAATAAGTCTGTTCTCATCTGAAATACATGGTACCCTTAATATTTGGAATAGTTTCACATGTTGAAAAACAGATGAGAAGTGAATATATTCCCTAGCAACGATGCAGATGCTGAATGAAATGAACAATTGGATACCAGTTTTGCCACAGATATTACATTTCTCTGTATCACTGAACATCAGGTAATTAAAAAGTTCATTTAGCCAGAGGAATTATTTTTATGAATTCACAAATATGCTTTAAGCAAATACAAAGGAAAAGTAATAAAGCTTAATTTACTTATGAACACTCTATCCCATCTGCTGTCTACCTATATTTCAGCATTCTGATGATCCAGCATCATTGTAGTATTCCTCTTTTCAAAATATATTCAGCTCATTAGCAGATAACTAAATTCTCACCTTCCCTAGAACATGACCATGAGAAACAATTTCAAATGGTGATGAAATAATTAATTTTATTTAATTTCCAAAGAGCAGTATGTAATGTGACAACACTCACACATGCTTCTTTTATTCAGGGATTTTGAGTTAAAGAAGCTTCTCATATTTGTATTGCTGCATAAACTGCCATGTCCATTCCTGTGGACAAGTGATTTCCATAGATAATGGATTTCCTGTCTTTTCCAAACAGAAGAATAGGATCAGACCTGAACAATGATTTTTCTCCTCTACATCTACCAAAACATTTACAATCCTGTGAAATTCTGCTTGAGAACAGTCTTGAGAGGTGCACACAGAGTGACTGCTAACCACAGACCAGAGTTGTGTAAATCATTACAGTTTATTTGATTCTTCTTCTGTTTTTAGTTTTCCAATTTTCAGAAAATCAGGTAGATCAAACTAGTTAGTGGGGTTTTTTTCCTTCTTGTATGTCTGCTTAAAAGCTTATTTTCAAGTCAAAAGGATGATGGTTAAAATGAGAGGAGGAAATTATGATAAGCTTATATTCTGCTCTTTGTAAAGTAGTAATTCACTAGTGAAATTGAGTGATATACTCTAGGGCTCCTTTGGGGATTTTTTCTTCCACTCCAGCCCCCAAACCGCAATAATCCATCTTGTAGGATGAATCCTTCAGTCCCAGCAGGGCCTGAGAGGTGTTTGGAGTTTTTAGCAGAAGTCAGGGAGTGGGGGTTTGACACCCCCTCCTCAAGCCCAGTGCCTGCTGATCTTTGCCAGAAAGGGAAGTGATTCCTGCAGGCACCTGCAGTGCCCTGCACCCGTCAGGAGTCCCAGCCCGCCCCAGCAGGGCGGGGGCTGCTGCTGATAAACCATCAGCCATCCTCTCCTGGACATGCCAAGCCCGTGGTACCGTCCTGCTGCCCCCTTGGCCTTTCTGCTGCATCTCTAACCACTGAGGCAGCTCTGTCCTCAGCTCTTCTTGGCTCCCTTAGCCTCCTAAAAGAGCACATTTGGTGCTGTCATCCATGACAAAACACAATTCCAGCTTTCTGCTGAAGCTTAAGATGCTCTAAGGTAATACAGTAAAAAAGGAAAAGCATGTACTGTGCTCATTTATGATCCTCCTGTGCTCCCTCTGTACCTCCAGCTCCTGCTTAACTTTTGTCACTTGCCACAAATGGAAGAACCCTCACTGTGCAGTGCTGGCTCTGACCTGAGCCTGCCTCTTACAGAAATTATTGGCTGAACTAAATTTTATTATATGTATTCAGAGATGTATTACTATGAAAGCAGAACCAAATAATTTCCTACGAAGAATTTAGCTTTTTATTTAGTGGGAGGAGAGAGGACTCTTTTTTTTTTTTAATAAGCTACTTGCTCTCCTGGAGCACATTTGCTGTTAAGAACACGACATTTCTGGTGGGAGATCATTTGTGACACTGAGGACACTTGTACATTTGAGCTGAACAGATTATTATTGATTTGATATATGGGACTAATTCATTATATGGTTTTAAATTCTGAATTTCATTGGGAATGCAGGACTAATTTTCTTAACATCCGTCAAATTCTGTCAACACACTGTTGCAGTTATTAATTTCAAAAATATATTCAAGCACATTGTTTTGAATTGTCAGTTTTTGTCCACTAAACATCATGAATAATAGTAAACCTATAATCTTCTTGTCACATTTCAGTTGTAAAAATCATCCTCAAGTCTCTCCAAATGTAGAGGGCTTTTTTACTTTAATTTAAAAAAAAAAAGCAAAACAAAAAAAAAATCCCACCACAAACAAAGAAGTCCAGATCCAAATCCTTGCTATTTTCTAACCATTTCTTATCCCTTCAGCTATCATCTGGCTGGTTTCACATTATTTAGTTTTTTTTTTAAAGATGAAACATTTAAGAAATTACTTGCTCTGTGTAGAAATAGTTCTTATTTCAAATTTTCATCTAATAGAGTAAAAAATTGCAGTACTTCACGTAAAGAATCAAGACTGCATAGTACTGTTTCCATTCTACGTATGAGCTCTCTGAGAATTTTCTGTCTTTCCTTATTTCCTAAAAAGAGTGAGATGGTGAGGGGAGTGTAAAGCACCAGGGAGTGGGAGCACAGCTTTTGGATGTGAGGGGTGATGGGTCAGCACAGGCAGAGTGCACTGGGGAAGGAGGAAATTTGACAGCTTCCCTAAGCAAAGCTGCAGCTCAAAGGTACAGAAAGGCAAGGATTGCACCTTTGACTTTCATTTTCTCTTTGATGGTGCTGAACACTGCAGAACGTTTGTTCAGTGGCAGGTGCAGCCAAAAGTTTGTTGCTGCAGACCAAAGAGTTGGTTGGGAGAACAAGGGAAGAAAAGGGTGCTTGAGGAATGCTTCTTCTATGCCCAGAGGCTCTGTATTTGAAGTAGCAGAACTACATGCAAAATCAAAATGACTACAAGCCACACCAATGTAAACAATGCTTTCCTCACTGCTTCCTGGGATTATCCTGTCTTTTATGGTGGTTTGACTCATTTTGGGGTTATGCATCAGGCTTACATTTCAGATGTTATTTTCTTTTTTTGTTCTCCTCTCGTTTTTATTTCTTTAAATTTCTTTTTCTTATCTCCAACAATGCTTAAATCTGTATCAAAGTCCAAAAAACAGTAAATTAACACCAAATCCAAAACTGCATGTAATGAAATGCTTTGGGAGGGTTTGCTGGTAGACATGGCATGGAAGGCTTTCTCAGGTTGTCTTACCTGTGCACTGAGCCAGGATAGCTCTTTTTAAATGCTCTTCATAGCAGAGGAATAATAACTGAATTATTGAAAATAAATGAAGTGAGCATCTGCTCTAAGTTTTGGAGGCTATTATTACCAAATGTTGCTACATTTTAGCAGCCAAGTTTTGAAAACCATTAATACATACTTGTTATCAGCTTAGTAGCACACCTGGAATTTATTGTGGGCAAAAATTTTATTAATGCAAGAATTGCAGGCTAATGAATTACCAGAAAACTTTAAAAGACACATTTACAGTAGATTAGATTAATAAAATAGTGCAGAAGTTTGCGAGTCCCCAGAAGACTCACAGACACTTATAATCACTTAGTGGTGAGAGCCCCCTTGTTATCTCTGGTTCTAGCTGGTACTCAGGGCAGGGCACAGCTGGCTCTGTGTTTGCTCTGAACTTTGTACAGGTGTTTTGGATTACTCCAAGGAAGGAGATTCAAAAAGTCCGTGGGACCCTTGTTCATATCTGGCTACCTTCATTGTAAAGGGATTTATTCTTATATTTAGTGAAAATTCTCCACACTCCAGCACGTGTTTGTTGCCTGTTGTCCTGCCTGTATCCTCTGCAGGAAACCTCTGGCTCCATCCCCACATCCTCCCACTGTGTGGTTGCAGGTGGCAGTGAGGTCTCCCCTGGGTCTCTTTTCTCAAGGCTGAACAAAGGCAGATCTTATCCTCCCCTCAGATGCCTGTTCTCCATGCAGCCCCCACCTTTCCAGCCCTTTGCAGGATGTCACTGCAATGCATCTCTGCCCAGCTGGTGCCCAGAGACACCCAGTGAGACACAGCCCTTGGAGTGTGGCCTCAGAGTGCAGCACAGAGGAGCAGGATCAGCACAGAGGAGAAGGATCACCTCTCCCAGGCTGCTGGCTGCATTCCTGCTGATTCCTCCCAGGATGCAGATGGCCATTTTCTGTTTCAAGGGCACACTGCTGGCTCTGCTTCAAGCTGTCCACCAGCACCCTCTGGTTTTTTCTGCATAGTCACTCTCTCTCTGCATGGTCCCACATCTCTACTCCTCCTGTGGGATTCTTCCACCCAAGACACAGGACTTCACATTTTATTTTGCTGAACTTCATGTTCAACAGCACCAACTGAGAAACAGGATGCAATCAGTTAATTGACCTTGGCTTCATACATACTTTCATGTAGTACCAGAGGCATTTAAATGTGGAGGTAGTTGTCTCTGTCCTTCAAACATTGGCCTTTAGTTCTCTTCACTAATAGCTTTGGTCATTTAATAACGTATTTTACAGCAAGGTCAGGTTAACAGGAGTTTTTATAGGTCAATATTTTACAGGGAATTGGTGAACCAAAAACTGTAATTATGCATGTGAAATAATCCCTTGAATAATTGGTGGTGATTAACTGGCTGTTATCATTGAGACAGGTTGTAAGGATTTGATGTAAGAGGTAGAAACCAACTTGCCAAACTTATGGCACGTAAATGTTATATATTTCATAAAGCCCTCAATGTACTCTCTTATATCTTATTTATAGGGCAAATACAGCAATAATTGTGATTTTTATCAATTGGTATTGCAATCTAAAAATTGCATTTTATGGTAAGTCTTGATGACAGTATACCAGAGAGCTTCAAAAATTTGACAACCATTTTTCAGTGCATGAGATTAAATGATGAGTGTTAACAGTGCTTAGAAGATTAACCTGCTTAAGTGTTTTATGCACAGCTGCAATTTTCTTTTCCATATACTTTTCCAAATACTTTGATAACAGCTGCATAAGGTTTCTAAGTATCACCTTGCAAGGTTCAACAATATTGAGATTGGTGTATGAACTTCAACTAAATTCTGTATTTTTGGAATCAACAGCCCCTCCTAAAAAGTGCTACAACTGCAAAAAGACCAGGACAAAGTGAGAGACAACAGGAAAATCTCTGAAAACAACAGTCATATTGTGGGTGAAATAATGCATCTTTCATTTCTGATTAAGTCCAAATTATATTGCTCTGAAACTACCTCCAGCTGAGTCCTCCCACAGCCAGGAATGATGTGCTGGAGGTTTGGAAGGAGGAGCTAGAAGAGATATCTGCAATTGAAATATCTAAAAAGTAAATAATTGAAAATTGTTTCAGTTGAAGTGGTGTATTTAGGAAGGAAAATTTCATGTGTGCAACACGCTATATGGACAAATGATAGGGAGAAAAAGATCAAAAGGAACCATGTTGATCTGTCAGAACAAAGGTTTAAAATAATTTCTCTTATCCCAAATATATTTCAAAAATATCAGTCTATAAAGTGTACTGAGATCTCAGGTTTTTCTTTGAAACTGTTTCATTTCCTACAGAATATTTAAATTCCTCTTGGAAAATGGAATCCCAGATGTTGCATCTTTCAGGAGACTGATTGACTTAGATCTTGTATTCAACTCTCCCTTTCCAAGAGATCTTTCTCCAACTTTCTTAAGCAGACTGACCTTCACTGGAGGATTTTTGTAGTTTTATTGGCTTCAGACAATGCCCCAGACTCCCCCAGCAGTTGGCTTCAGGTCATATCCAATGAACTCTCACAGGGCTATTTCCTGAGATGCTGCTGTAAGGTAGCTACTGACTATTTTGGTAAAATTGTTCTATAAAGTGTCTGCTATTTCAGTCTACTTATTTTTAAGCATGTTATGTACTTCTAGAATGATAAATACTAAAGAACTTAATTAGGTCTACTTATAATTGCTTATGCTGTTCCTTTAAGAATGCAAATTCACCTGGCACAAAATTAAAAAGAATAAATTTAATAAGTGCTACCCTTTTAATTTGAATACAAGTCAAAATAGTCTGTAACACTCATTCCAGACAACATATACTATTTTTACAGTGCAGAATAATTCCTGTTTTGTACAGCTGGTGCTAATTAAAATAAATTCACCTAATTCAATTTAATAAAACTAGCTAATTTAAGAAAAGTCAGTGCATTAAAATTTACTGTACATGACAACTTTTCTCATTTCGGAGTGCACCCTACCACCTCTGTTTGATTAGATTTCTTATTGTAAGTTCTGAAAAGGTTAATGAATACCTTAACAAAGCAGCTCAGGTTCTGTAATTGGGTGTAATAAGCTGATGTGGTGATGGGCTTCTTTGTCAATGTAATTCTAATGAGAGATCTTTGATGTGCTATAAAAACAACATAGAAAGAAGTGTAAAGAAAAGTACAATCTTCCAAGTTCCTGGTTTACAGATATGCTGTAGAAATTGTTTCATTTCCTAGCTGATGTAAACTGCTAACAAAGCTCTCTACACTTATATACTCCATATCTGCAAGCATGTACCTCAAAGGCAATTACTTTTCACTCCCATAAACAGAGACAGAAGATTTCTGTTACAAGGATCAAACTGTAAAAAGGTGTCTCCTGAACTCTTCTTATCTGAAAGCCAGTTGTGCTTTGAGTTTCTAGCTGAGATATCAGATTGCCTTCAAAGTCAATCTGCCTTTCACACTTGACCTTGGTTTTGCTGGGGTAAAAATGAGAGGCTGGTCATCTTTGCTCTGCTAAGAATCCATTTTGTTGATAATTCAGAAAACTCATCTCTGAACCTAGTTCCAGTTTGCAGTACCGTTCTTTGAATACTTGTGATGAATTACACAGAGGAGTACAGCTTGAGTAGCACGAATACTTCTGTGTGTCTGTTCTTTAAGTCACCTCACTGACTGATGTGTCCCAGCATTGCACTCGGTCATCTCACTCTGAATCTCACAGTGCCAAACACTTGATTCTTTCATATTTTCTATTTTGTGATCTTTCAACTTGAGGAACATGGTTTTGCAAATAGTTTCCTATTTTCTAGCTTTGCCTTTCCTACATTACTGAACTTCATTCTGTGTGTGTTATGAGTCCTCAAGGGTATGAAGTTCTTTTGTGTGGTATCCTGAGCTTTTCTACATTCATGAAACAGCCTGAATTTCTTCCATCATCAAAGTTGGCAAGAACATTCTTTATTTTTATTAAAAAGAATTCTCTTTAACAGTGAGCATGTTCTACAAGATGGGTCCAAACTGAACCTTGAGGAATGAAATGTTTTAACCATTTCTAAGCTCAGGATTTTTCTTTTGTTTTTTCCATTCTTGTTGTAATAATTTCCTGATCTACGTTATAACATTTTGCTAATATTTTCCCTTGAAGTATAACATTAAATAATTTACTGAAATATAGATCAATAACAGGTGCTGTGTTTCCTATATCTCATGTAGAAATAGTGTGGATTAGAAATAGAAATGGCTTGTGTGCAGTAATCAGGGAAGGTAATTACAGTGGGAGAGGAATGGGAGGTAAATGCAAGGTGAATGGACTGAACTAAATTATCACACTAAACAATGAAATTTATATATGAACCAGGTTTTTCACATTTTATTTCCAGCTTAAGCTCATTGTTTTCATATATGCATAACAAAATGACTCTATGCTATCATGTAATGACTAAAATAAACTTTGGGGGGGAAGAATATACTTCACTGTTCGACAAATAGAACATGGAAATGTGAAATAAATTGCCCTGGTGTAGGTGGGTAATGTAAGCAAGTTCTCCATCAACCTACTTGGGAGATCTTTCTTTAAGGAAACCTTTAACCCATCTTTACCATAACCAAACAGCATTCAGTGTTTTCAATGTATTTCAAGGGTTTGGTACACCTTCAGTTTTTATTAGAAGATCACCAAACAATTGGCTTTATAGTTAAGGCTCCACATTTCTCTAGGTCATGTGGCTGTGTAAGTAGGTACCTTAATATTAACTATCATTTTTGTAGATGAAGCCATCTTTCCATGTACCTAATCAGTGACAGGGTGAGACTGGCAGGGACCTCCAGATGGCCAACCCCTGCTCAGGCAGGGCCACGCCCACATGGATTTTGTAATGCCTCCAAGGAGAGAGATTTTACAGCCTCTCTTGCCAACTTGTAGGGACAAATATATAGTATTAGTGTATAAAGTCAATGACAAACCACCTATGTGACTTGCATACAAATATATAAACTTGCATTCCTGAAGAATGCAGTTGGACAAAAGTCTGCAGAAGTGTATTAAGCTAACTTTTTTCCTTAGGATTTAGGGAATGGTTATTTAGCATAATACTTGTGTATATGTTATCAAAAGAACCTTCCAATTTAAAT